>NC_082393.1:18541709-18875043 GCF_031168955.1 Gadus macrocephalus
AGTATTGGCGGGAGATTTCGACTATAAAGATGTCCCGTATACGATCACAACCTTGTGGTATATTCAATATACCACTAGTCTGTGATCGTAGTAGTTTGAGCATTGCATTTTCTGTAGTATCAATCGAAACATCACACATTGTGTAAACATCACGTAGGGAGCTACGTGAAACATTACCCCCCCTGCACCTCCCTCCAAAGTTACACAAAACACTGTCCCCCACATCTCATCCACATTTCCCCTTTTACAAAATCAGTTCTATCATTCTGCCAAAAAAATTCAATAACCACTGTCCAGAACACTTTAATGGCTATTAAATTAATGAGTCCTTCTCAGTTATCATGCAGTGTGGGTCGGCTTAGCTCAGGTGGTAAAGCAGTTGACCTGTAACCAGTAGGTTGCTAGTTCAATCCCCAGCTCCTCCTAGCTCAGTGTTGTCTTCACCTTGTCACTTTGCTCCTGACAGCTGACTGTCGCCTTGCATGGTTGACTCTGCCGTCGGTGTGTCAATGTGTGTATTTACCGATGTAAGTCGCATTGGATAAAAGCGTCTGTTAAGACACACTTTTGCCAAATGATTTATTTTCTAGCATGAGCTCTGTGCCATTTTATGAATGTCACACTCACACACATGTATCACTGAAATGACTTCAATTCTCAAATGATTTAATGTTGTATCGGCACACGAAGCAAAAATCACATTTTGGGTTGGGTTGTCATAATTTCATTCACCACTAGATGTCCCTAGCGTACTCATTTGAAGCTTCGAGCACGAACCACTTTGGTGGTTCATCTGGCTTTGAGGCTTTGACGTTTCATGAGGCATCATCTCGGCACCACTAGTAGTACCTAGCTCATAACGTTAGTAACCACTAGCCTGTTATTATTGTTCATCATTTGAGATCCAACTTACCGTATCAACTTCAGCCATCTCTTCTTCTCTTTTTCATCGAGGGGAAATCGGTAAAAAGAGATTGTTTTGTTGACGTCGTTGCGGTTATTGCAACACGGGACACAGCACTGCACCATTTTACTGTTAGAATGTTAGCGAGTGGACACGAGTGGACACGGAAGTGACGTTTTTGGATATGATGACGTAGTGACTAGCCATCCCTATAATCAAAAATCCAATGGAAAACCCGTTGGCTTTTTGTCAAGGGAAACGAGGGCGACGCTCACTTCCGGGTTTGCCATCATACGTCATCCCTCTCCACCACTCTATACTGTAAAAACCGTAAAAACACATGTTCAAGTTGAATGCATGAATTTATTCTTTATTCTGCTATAGTAACACGGTAAATAAATGGCAAAAATAGGCTGAGAACGAATTCGTATTTACGATATTGTAGCGACCCTGGGACAGTTAAATAGTTTGTGTGTTATGTGTTGCATTGTATTTCGTTGTCCGTTATGCCAGTTGTTCATTGTAGTGTTCTTCTTGTCAATCAATGTGGGGGCGAATCATTAGGTCAGCTGGGGGAGGGCCTTGGAAGAACACGAGGGTGGGGGCCTGCACATGAGTGAGACCGTGTTGGGGGTTGCCGGGGTAACCAGGGTTTGTTTTGGGTGGGATTTCTGCCATTGGTTACGGGTTTCAGTGACCTGGTTTTGGTTCATTAAAGGTCCCATGACATGCTATTTTATGTATTCTTTAATATAGGTATTAGTGGGCAACTAACACAGTATTCAAAGACGTTCCCTAAATTCAGCCGTGGTGCAGAGTTACAGCCACTCCGAGCCAGTCGCACATTGAGCTTCCCCCAAATGCGCTGTTTCGGTGGGCGTGTCAAGGAGGAGGGTGGGGGTGTGGCCCTGAGCAGCTTGCAGCCACCATGCGCTCTGTTTACAGTGGATGTATCGCAATGGCGAGCCGCACACAGCCTTTAGCCGTGTTCTGTAAATATTCTAGAACACACGGGAGTCCTGGAGCTCTATATCTAAATATTATCATATAGCCTACACAGATATCTATATCATATAATATATATTATCACGGCCAAAAGCTGTGTGAGCCGATATTATGAATCTCAAACGACCACGTTGGGTTCTCCGACGTTCCTGGTTCTTCAACGTCCACATCAATGTGAATACACACACTGTAACGCAAGTGTTTCTTGTCGGTTCTTTGACGTGTCTTGTATTTCCACAACGAGACTGTCGTGGGGGTTATCTGAGCCATGGTTGAGAAGAAATTGGGGGAAAGGAACTTTGATTTGACTCGCTGAAGTACATGAACTGCGACATGCCGCCGGTTGCCGCGAGGCACCATCGCCCGGCAGCGGGCAGCCGGCAGCAGGCAGCGTGCGGTTCAGTCGACTTCAGGTTGATGTGAAAGTGGAAGAACCAGAGACGTCGCAGAACCCGACAAAGTCGTTTGTGATTCATAATATCGTCACTCTGGAGGCGCACACAATATGTTATATGATATAGATATCTATGTATATGATATTATTTAGATATAGAGCTCCAGGACTGTAACGCAAGTGTTGTACACTTCCTTGTTATTTGGATAACCGTTCTGCTGTTGGTGTGATGGCACATAACACGTCGGACTCTCGTATCTGGTATTTCTACAACGAGACTCGTATTGGGGGTTATCTCAGCCAAGGTTGGGAATGAATTGGGGGGAAGGAACTTTGGCTTTGACTCCCTCAAGAACATGAACCACGACATGGAGGAGAAAGGGATTGTTGGCGGCGAATGTCTCCCGCTTGAGCCCCGCTGAGGGACCACCGCCGGAGGCGGAGGTGCATAAGCGCTGCCCGGCAAAGATCCCTTTCTCCTCCTTGTCGTGGTTCATGTTCTTGAGGGAGTCAAAGCCAAAGTTCCTTTCCCCCAATTCCTTCTCAACCATGGCTTAGATAACCCCCACGACAGTCTCGTTGTGGAAATACAAGACACGTCAAAGAACCGACAAGAAACACTTGCGTTACAGTGTGTGTATTCACACACACACATGTGGCGCTCGCACGGTCGAGTCTCATTGGCGGGCCAACGTCTCTGGGCGGGCCAGGCAGAGTAAGGGGAGGAGCTGAGATTCCTCATGACGTCATGAGCACAGATTTCCAAATCAGCGCGCTTGAGCCTCCGTTTTTTCAAAGGCGAGTAGAACAGCTAGTGCTCGTTTTACACCAAACGCAAGTTTTAGCCACTGGGGGACCATAGGCAGGCTAGGGGAACTCATATTTATGTTAGAAAACCTCATAAATTGAGATTTTCATGTCATGGGACCTTTAAAAGTTCCTTCAATTACTAATGACTCGACATCGTTATGTCACCGGCGAGGTCATTACAATATGTTCAATAAAACGTAATCACGGACAAAATACTTTTTTTAGACAAACGTAATTGAGAATGCCGAATAGTTCTCTGGGAACGTAATTTTGATGAGAAAGGGTTGCGAGCAGAACAACCTTAGCGAACGTAAGAGTCACGTGACGCGTTTTTTGTCACGTGGCAAAAAAACGTAGGCATGTCACATGTTTAAAGCCTTTATTTTATTTAATTCATTAAATATTAAAATATACATTCTCTCTCTCTCTCTCTCTCTCTCTCTCTCTCTCTCTCTCTCTCTCTCTCTCTCTCTCTCTCTCTCTCTCTCTATAATTATTTTAGTTAAAATATTATAAGTTGACCATAGCTTTTATTCAATTATCGTTATAACAAGATCTGTATCTGACCATTGACCATCAACTCGGTAATTCTATGAATGAAATTCAGACGCAAGGCCATGGACCGTATGCCACCCTATCGCCATTCTCCCATCTTGAATTTAATCGACCATTCTTGTTACCTCGAGGAAGTCTGGTGGTCTCCGTATAATAAATAAATAAATAAATCTATTTATTTATTTATTTACTAAACGGCTCTTCTCAATCCCGTGGAACGCTCCGTTCACTTGCATGGGCCTTCCCGACTTCCGGCGGTGAATTATCTTTTCCTTCCGGGCTTAAAGTTGTTTTAAAGTTGTTAAATTAAATATCGTTACACGGTTACGTAAAATAGCATAATCAGCAAAGAAAAAGGTTTTATAGCCATGATTTAAACGGCATGCGAGCTGCTGTTTTCAGCGTCCATAGCAACCATAGCAACCATGTTTTTCTGTCGAGAGCTAAAATATTCTTCGTCATAACTATCAAACCCAAATACTAAAATATCCTATTGTCCGCCTCCGCCATTTCACGGAAAAATATCCTATTACCTCTCGTTTTGGATAAATTCCAATGGGTCGTAATCTGTGGCGGAACAAACCACCTACGTGGTCGTATTTTCCGAGAGGACAGGCTGATACTGGACATTGATTGGTTTGTAGGTGGGCGTGAGTCTGACGTCACCGTTCACCGGTATAGCCTTCATGAATGAATGAAGAAACATGTGAACATAATTTCCTGCAGCTCAGTTCAGGCAGCCGCCCAGACAACGCACACTTCCCGCTTTGACCACAGCTATAGCCCTAGATAAAGAAATCAACAAAGCAACCCCCGCTCCTAGTTACCCCGTCAGCATCTATAATTTCTCCTCTTGTGACATGTTGATATAACGTTGGACTATTAACATTACAATCAAACGTACGCTTCCCCGAGAGGTAGGCCTATGCCTATATACTGACAATAATGTGTTATCGAAATTTAACGTAGCCTATTAAGGATACGTTTCAATTAAATGTAGCCTATGTAATCCAAGAGGTAGCTTAAATAAATAACAACAAAAATGTTGAGAACGAACCTATTTGCAATATGTTCAATAAGACGTAATCAGGGACAAAATTACGTTAAATGAAACGTTTCCCGAAAGGGAAATATGCCTTAATGACAATAATGTGCTATACATTGACATTTAACATATTTGGGATACGTTTCAACCAAACATAATCCTAGAGGTAAATTAATGGCAAAAAATAGGTTGACAACGAACGTATTTGCGATATGTTCAATAACACGTATCCACAGCCAAGATACGTTTTTCAGACAAAATACGTTAAATGAAACGTTCTCTGAAAGGGAGATATGCCTTAATGACAATAATGTGCTATACGTTGACATTTAACCTATCTGGGATACGTTTCAACCAAACATAATCATAGAGGTTAATAAATGGCAAAAAATAGGCTGAGGACGAACGTATTTGCAATACGTTCAATAAAACGTAATCGCGGACAAAATACGTTTTATGACAAACGTAATTGAGAATGCCGAATAGTTTTCTGGGAACGTAATTTTGACGAGACAGGGTTGCCTGATCTCGCAAGCTCCATTGTATTTACTCGCAGATCAGTCTGGTAACCTGCGAAAGAGAAAATTTGGAGCCGATCGCTAAATGACCGGCCAATCAGCTATGGCTTTGTGGCGGGTTTAGGTGTGACGCAACGAGAAGCGACTGTTCAGTCTAAAAACGTTCAAAGGCTTCCATTGATCTGATTGGTTGATTCGGCCCATCCATCACGGTGATAGACAGATGGTTTATCCAATCAGCCAACAAGTATTTTCGCCCCTTCCGGTTCCCAGATTGATATGCTGAGCAAATGCGAATCAATCCATCTGGAGTCTGTGATTCTGTGCTTCTTTTGATGGTTTAGGATGGTTTCCTGCGATGTCACAAACTATTTAAAGCCGCCATCTTAACACTTGTTATAGCTTAAGAAAAAAGAACTGGTTGCTTGGTTATTCTAGAATTTTCTGTCAAGAAGGACCAAGATGGCGGCATTGAATGTGCTTTTGAACTTCATCATATGTGAAATAAATAACTGTCGCAAACATAAAGCAAAAACGTGGGTTTACGAATATCATTAAAACTGTTATATCCCTGCTTTAAAACGGTCTCTGTATTCTTTACAATAAGGCTACACTACCAAACCATGATTTAGCATTAGTTAATGCAATAATAAGCATTAATAAACAGTTATCTTATGTATATAGTAATCGATCATATTAATGCTTTCAGAGCATTATGTTTTTCATCAAAGTCTGTCTGACACTTTGTTTTGGACTTTAACTCATTCCACCGGTTTCCACCATGAGAATCCATTAAACATTTTGCTACTACTTTTCTACTAAAATTAAGATATACATTTAAAAGTACTCAACTTTCAAATTTTATCATTAAAGTATATTTTTGTGAGACTTCACAACTCGTTCAATCTTTAACCTTTGAATATTAAACAAATCAAATCTATGATTTATCCGTGTTGTGATTCAAGAGTTTTAGTTTTGTACACACTTCATATTGATTCTTGCTTAGAAGTGTGTGACGTCACCCCCACTGTCACCCCCACTCTAGACCAAGCTGGCTTTTACAAAAGCTAAACATATCGAACAGTCTGGAGCCTGATGTCAATATTGCACCTAGAAACAGTGCAATGTCATGGTGGTTCCGTTTTTTTTTTTTTAATGTTGCTAGAATCATTTGTTAGGAGGCTAGGTTCTTCATACATGGCTGGTTGTCTGCTTCAGATAGAAGAACACAATGAGTAAGGCTATGTTTCTTACTGCTAATGTACTTCAAAACAATCTATTCATGTTATCTACACAAACGATATGTCATGTGAAAGCCTCCACAGATACCAACAGCAAAAGCCTTTTGCATTCTATGACCTAAACTCGACAAACTAGACGTGAAAAATGTCCAACTAGCAACCATACATTTCTTAGCTTTGTTATGATCATTCTAATCCTAATACTTATTGTACTGATACTGTATGATACGGATGCTACTTCTACTCATGATAGTTATGCGACTACTTCATCATCATCAATCATTCCAATGCTAACTATGTATCATAGTACTACAACTACGTATCTGGAGGACTTCCACACTTATCAGTGCACTTCTAGTACTGATACGCATCGTACTAATACTATGTCTACTATTTTTCCGACTAATAATAAAATAATAGGCCTAGGTTCAACCTGTTTAACTTAAGCTAGCCATTTTTTTAACTCTTAAACTTCTTGCAGCCTTTCGCAGCCAGCATTCACTCGGCAATTGTTGAAGAAAAGGCCTTTTCTATGTTGAGTAATGGTGTTCTTGTAAAACTAAGGTAATTATTTATACATTATTTGATCAGGCTAGGGTTAATCCTAATTAACCCCTACATTTTTACCCTAACCCCTATGCTTTATAATAATGCTAATTACGGCCATAACTACTTTTTATTTAAGTACCCTGATTATAAAGTATATCCAACTGTCAGGTTGAGTGGTCCCCAACCTTTATCTTTTTGTGTACGACTAAATTGTAATCTATAACTTTTGCAGACAACGTCATATCTTCACATGAAAAATGGATTAATGCACATGCAATGGCTGAGCAAAGAATGCCCTCTCTTAATACTTCCTTATAACTGCAAGAAGGCCATGGCCAGTGGGAAACTGTGGAAAGAAAAAGTCAGCAGCATTGCGGATGCTCTCGTTAGGTTTATTTTTCAAACACAAAGAAAAAAATGTGATGTAAAAAGCGATGATGGAATGATAAACTAGTGTTTTGACATAATAACAAGACATTATAAATATGAACAATGTTTATAGTTTATTTATGGCGATCCATAATTTTTTTCATATATTTGTTAATGCGTCTATTTTAAGAATTAAAAAAAGGGAAAAACTGTAAATGTACTGTATACGTTATCCTATATATTAATTCATTTCCAGGTTCTATTATTCTCTCATTGTTCTCTTAGTCAGTTATAGACCGCTCAAAATAGAACTGACACAATAGATTAATAGTTTGTTGTCAACTCCTTGCAAAGCCCTGATGTTTGGATGTGGCAATAAATAAACTACAAGCAAATTCGCAGAACCCATTTGGAGCTATTTTCATTGTTGGTCCAACTTGTTTACACTTTTGACTATTCTATGTGTCCAGTAATGATCTCTTTGGTGCCTCCTCATCTTTAGTTTCATCCCTGGATGCTCATTAACAGTCTGGAAGCAATATGGCACACATGGATAAACACGTGCAGAAACCCACATACAACTACACACACATACAACTACACACACACACACACGCACGCACGCACGCAGGCACACACGCACACACACACACACACACACACACACACACACACACACACACACACACGCACACACACAGCCATGCTAATTAGGGACCATGGGAGAAGGAGAGTTGAGGTCCTACACATCCTGATTATATGTTTGGAACTGTGCTGATGGTGCTTCTACATAATTTCCATTTTTAGTAAGTAAATGCTAATGAGCATTGCAGGTACAGTAAAACCTAAATATATAACTTTGCAGACTTTCCCTCTTCCCAGGAATGCTCTTGAATACAAATCAACTATTGTGTGGGAATGTGTAATGGGTGGTGCCTGTAGCCGTGTGTGAGTCAATTGATAACTCACGATCAACTAGGACAAGAGATCAATATGAATGTAACATCGGGTGTTGTAAGGGTAGTTGTGTGAAGGTGTGTTTTGGTTCACTCTCCGAGATAGAATGCACACGGTGAATGCATGCAAGGACACACAGTGTGTGTGTGTGTGTGTGTGTTTGTGGAAAGGTCATACCTTTACTCATGTTCCAGTGACTGAACACATTTCCCACTTCCTACATCTTGTCGACTTCTCCTGACCTCACTGCAATAAACCCACATAGTACAGATCTAAGGAAAGGGGAGCAAAGTTGCCGACTTCTGTAAAGCTGCTAGAGGCAGTTACCTCTAATTAATTACTATCGATTTTTCTTTTGGATTAAAAGTTTTCGGCTACAGAGGAAAAGGGAAGCTTCTCTTTGTATATGTGTGAAGCTAATCGATGAATGCTAAATGGTCATGAACATAATTTGACACCATTTCATTTCCAAACTTTTTTTTTTTTACCAATAAAGGGGTATTGTGAACGGTACACAAGTAGGAACATATGTTTGATTTAGTTTATTCATATTGAGGACAAGGCAAAAATAAATAAATAACCTGACTTTCCGGCAGGATTGTCCCCGACAGTGTGGTGCTGACGGCAGTAATTCCAAGCTTGGGGTGCGGAAGCTCCTGGCTCCTGCATCCTAATCTCCTCCTTATCCCTCCCCCCCTGGAGGTCGGCCCAGGAAGCCTCAGAGCTGCAAACCTCTGGTGGCCTTCCAGCTGCTGTCTCAGCCAGGTCAGGACCTTAAATCCGCTACATCGGGACCGCTCCACGGCCATCCTCCTCCTCCTCTGAAGACCCCCTTGATAACCACAACCCCAGTCATGTTGCTCACAACAATAAAACTAAGGATTCCTCTCCTTTTATGGTAGAAATCACGGTGGTAAATGCAGAGCAAAGTTGTTAAGAAGCAGGTAGCCGTTTTCAATGCTGTTTTCCCCTTTTGTGCTGTGGACGGTTTTTCTACCCCTTACTGCAGAGGAATTTTATAACCCAACTTCTAAGTGTGACTTACCGCTGGGGCGAGTGTCCCGAATCACGCCCGAAATCCCAGATGGCTAACCTTGGACTGAAGTAAATCCCCCCCCCCCTTACTTCTCCCTAGCTCCTCCCTGTCTCCCCTCTGTTTCCTCTTTTTTTTTCTAGATGTCAAGAACAATGTGTACCAGGGACATTGGGGTGACATAAGCAGTTTAAATGCACAGACACTAGAGGAAGAGAGACCTTTTCATGATATTTTATTCTTCTTTTGTTTATTTTTTATATTACTTTATTGTCAGACATCATATAACACCACTGTATTAGAAGCTGTTCCGACTGTATCTCATTGCCACGCAACGTTAGGTTTGCCCAAGATAAAATGTGACATAAATTCTACAGTTGTACACAAGGATTTGTAACAGTATATTATCAGGCAAATGTCACAATATATGTACATTTGTACCAATGTTCAATTTTTTAATTTTGTAAGTAATACTTTCAAAATAAAGTGCCGATACATTTTTGGAAACACGCTCCCTGTCCGCCTCTTTCATTCAATGCTTATTGGAGCTAAGTGGTACTATTACAACTGGATTTAGAAGTGAATTTAATGGAACTCTTTCTTTTCATCTGGGAGAGCAGTTTGTAATTAATTCTAAATGCCTCTCAATTAATCCTCTAATTAGTCATGTGAATAAGCATTAACAAACACACAAAAGACGCCTAAATCTTTGGCCAATGTCAGTGCGTGCAAACAGTTTGAGGCACAGTGTCACCATTAACTGGTAATCACGCACGCTTGTACTTCTTGAAGTACAAATCTCAATAGTATCTGTGAGAGAATCTGTACAACAAATAAACACAAAGTAAAGAGAAAAACAAAACATAACTTGTAGACCTGTTGAGGTATAGACGCTCTCTATACAATTCTATTTACATCCCAGGTGTGATGTTGGAGATCCACTGAGGAGTGCAGGGGTGCGGTTGGAGGAGTGTGTGAAGATGTATGTCAATGTGCATGTCACAACCTATGTGTTGGTGTTCGCCCGTACGTGTTCCTGTGAGTGTGCGTGTGTATGTTTGTACATGTGTGTGTATGCGTGCATTGGTGAATGAGTAAGTGTGTCTGTGTGTGTATGTCTTCAACGTGTGTGTGTGTGTGTGTCGGCCAGATGCTGAGGGCAGCCGGAGGGCGTCTCTCCGGGCGTCAAAGTCTGACACCATCATCTCTGATAATGTAAGTTCCACCCCCCGCCGTAGGTCTTGTAATATATGTATCTATGCAAATTAATGTTAATGAACGACTTGCAGGTGCATTTCTTTGTGCTCAATGTTATTCTAAGACACACACCCACACACACATAAAAACACACACATGATTATCAAAAGCAATGACTCAGGAACGTTATTGATAAAGATAGGGCCCCTTAAATGAGCATCTTGTAAAACAGATATTTTCTATCCAAAACACATCGCTGCTGTAAATACCCTTGCTGTAATACTCTGGTGATGCGTTCCCCCTGGTCAGATTTCAACCGATCATGCGGTCTGAACACGTGTCACCTTGACAGGGGTTAGCTGTGATACCTCGCTAATTATCCGCTCTGGGTAATCTAAGGAGGGTGGCGAGGGACAAGGCACACGAGACATTAAAAGGCCTCGTGAAATTTATATCGCAAAGCCAGCGTTTGCTTTAAGGGGCGATGGGTATAGACAAGAGTGCAAGAGCTGGTGAAGCGGAAGTGACAAATCAGTAGGGCCGACACGATGTCAAAGAGCCGCGTCCTTCATGATCCACAGAACACTGCCTACAGCCAGCCCACGTAGGGCACGTTCCGGGCTGGAGGCTGGCCCTCGGCAACTGATCAAAGTCTCGTACTCTTTCACATGTTTATTCACTGTTACCTGTCCAATTATTTCTCTGCTAAATGTTTAGTCTATCAGAAGGGAAGGAAATTGCTTCCCTCTCACACCGCAGCCTGGCTTCATTTAGCTGCACATCAACCGCTAGCTTACGGCCGTACCAGAGCAAGGCAATTGCTTAAATATCTGCTCATAATCTCCCCACCGCCCCCACCCCCCTTCTGCATTAAGTTTGTGTGGCCATATGGTGGCATTTTACAATCACAAATGTAACACCAATTGATGACTGATTGGTCCACATATAAGTGAAAGGGGGGTTGAGTGGTAAATGCAGGGGTTGGGGGGGGGGGGCAGGATTTCATTATGGGATGCCCGTATTGACAGAGGTCCGGTTGTTCATTAAAAAAGGCTCATCTTGGATCCCGGAGAATGAAATGTGTGAGTGGGTGGTGATGCGCACACACACAAACTTGCAGGCACAAACGCACATGCACACACACCTTGGATCCAGGGGAAATAAATTGGGTGAGTGGGTGGCCACACACACACACACACACACACACACACACACACACACACACACACACACACACACACACACACACACACGGCTAAACATGGATGAAGGTGCTTGAAAGAAGAAAGGAAAGGAAGAGAATGTCACCAGCGTTCATAATTCCAGGCCGCGTCAGTATTAGAAGAGCCAAATAGCGGCGGCGGTACACTTGCAGTTGCCATGGAAACTGCCATGGGGACCTTGGTGGTTTCACTCGAGTGTGCTCCCTGTCTACTCTTGACTAGCTGTTGAGGACAGGCAGGGCCGACAGCTGACAGCTGGGACGCTATGAGCTCCACACAGGTGGCTAAAGGCCTGATGGACACATGCCTGGACTCAGGTCGGCTTATGCTGCACATGTTTCCCGTCCCTGTGTCATGGGCCTCCTGAAATCTTTGAGACGCAAGAAAATACTCCTAAGTAGTCCCTGGTGAAATACAATCTCCTATTGACCCAGTAAGAACCAAAATGCTTTGGTCCAAAAATGTACATCTTGACAGTTTTGTGTTGTCACTCAAACTATGAGAATTCAATACAAACGAAATGGTATTTGCTTGGGTGTTTGAAGGGATGTATAATAGAGCAGTATGCTTTGGGGGCATTTAAAAGATTTAGGCTGTGGCACAGCCATGCCGCTTGCCAGAAAACCTTCTCAGTAAGGATTTCTGAGGAATGTCCAGCTTCCGATGTCCAGCCACAGTCCCAGGTGATTGGGCCTTATCCTCAGACCCCAGTGTTCCTCAAATGGGTATGGGTCTGGGTTATCTTTAGCCTTTAACCTCCTGCCGTTTGTTTCAGCTCTGTAAAGGTGGCAGTCCCTCTTCTCGTCCAGCCCTAACTCTGGCAGGCATGCAACATGAGTTCTTACTGCAGTGGACCCATGCTGGATAGATGAATGTTGAATGACAATGACATGAAAAAGGCTTGAAGATCTAATATTTCATTAATAGCGTTAATTGATTGATTTGTGCAGTCTTTTCAACCAGACTTAGAGATTCAAGTACTAGAGCATCATTGCTTTGCATAGCAGGGCATCGAGGAGAGAGATGGAGGCCTTGGCGGAAGTCACAGCTCACGATAGCTTTCTCTGGACCAGAAACAGTCATGGCGATGACAGAGGGCCTCCCATCCAACAACAGTGAAGATTGACTAAATTGGTTGCATGAATGAAAATGAGAATCCAATCGAAATAACTGAGGTGCCAGGGTGTGGTATGGCAAGGCCTAGCCTATGTGGAACCTGAATAGAGCCCTGTCTCCAGGCCACAGGCCCCATGCAACCCGCGTGGCATAGCATAGCGTGGCGTGGCTTGGCACACAAGGACACACAGCTGTGTGCTGCCAGCCAGTCATCACAGGAAAGAAATAAACAGGAGTAACATAAAATAAAGGCCAGATCGTTTGGGTGTACTTTGGAGCCCGGCCCGGCACCGGCGTCAGATTTGCCCTGTGTGCCGTTCAGCCGATTACATCTGCAAAGGGGATTAAACTGTGATTTTTATGTAACGCCGTCAAATGGCTTAACATTTCTGCGTACGACACATTGGATTCTCGGAGAGGACAGCTGATGGATTCCAATTTCTTTGAAAGGCGCGGAGCATAGCGCAGGCGAACACAGGTTTGCAAATAGCAGATTACACACATCCAAGCACGCACACACAAACACACGCACGCATGCACGCACACACACGCGCACACACGTTAGCATTTGGATGCACTTATATTCAATCACTCTTAATAGCCACATTTACAATTGGGATTAATGCACATTACTAAAAAGATAGTTACTGTAATGTACACCATACATGCATTCATTTTGGGTGTATGTGTACGTTTTTAATTTTAAAGTTTTGTATTTAATCATGTTTTGAGCATGTTTTTGAATAATTCTTTATCTTTGTCTTCTAGAAATAATTGAAGCACAACATTACCAATGTATTTTATTGGGGTTGCACTGTGGAAGTTAATGCTATTCCATCTCTTAAAAAAATCGTTTTTCTTTTATACCAAACAGATTGAATTAACATATGCTTTGTAGCGCAATAACATTTATGTCAATAAAAACAAAATTATACAACAGGGTCACAATCATTTCCATTCATTACTTTGTATTATCTCTTCTGCTAAATGCTAAAATGTGGATAATAGTTACTAGTCAATTGTATAATGATCACCACCCTCAATTACTTATTTGGGATGTTTTTGACTATGACTAGGTGACTACATGTAGGATTTGGACTTGCATAAATCACAAAATTGGTTGTAATTTAACTTAAAAAATGAGTCCTTCCCTGACTCTGTTGCGTATTAAAGCTTGTGGGCTGATTCATACTGTATTTAAACCGGGACAGTTCCGTCAGGAAAAAGGAAGGAAATTATGTCCAAGCACGGGTAATTTAACATGTGCATTATATCCCGACACAACACTCCCATTGTCTGTTTATACCTGACATTTATTTCTGATTATCATAATCATTAGTTTATATGGGTTGCATGCTGTATTGTCCTTAACACAATGTGCAGGCAAGGCTTCAGCTTCACCAGACCATGCAGGGGGAGGGGGATATAATATATCTACCGTATTTTCCGGACTATACGTCGCTCCCGAGTATAAGTCGCATCAGTCAAAAAATGCTCCATGACGAGGAAAAAAACATATATACGTCGCATCGGTGTATAAGTCGCATTTATTTTTAAACATTTCAACAAGAACGTTTAGTCTGGAGAGACTGAATGAAATTGCTATAGCAATATAGGTGTGTCGGTCCCTCGTAGTTCTGAGAGTATACCGAATTCAGTGACACCGGGATTCCACCGGACGCGTATGCGCCGCGGTCAGATGCCTTCACAAGTCCAGCGGAGGGCTCCAGTTTTCGCCGGCCAAGTCATGCGCTGTGATATGTGTGACAGCTATGTTGCACAAAATTGCAGCTAAGGCTGGGGTAGCTTTGGTTGAACCGGAGGACATTGAGGACGAGAATATAATTTATTCGGTGGTGCAGTAGGCTTGCAGCGTTCAGTTGTAGGCCTAATGAATGACGGTGCCCTCTTGCGGCCGAGGATTATGTACGCACAATTTTGGCATATAAGTCGCTTCGAAATATAAGTCGCAGGGCAAGCCAAACTACAAAAAAACCGCGACTTATAGTCCGGAAAATATGGTATTTTTTACATGGTTCTTCTTAATGCTGTAGAATGCTCCATTCATTTGAAGAGGCCTTTCCAACGTTTGGTGGTCAATTCTTCTTGCGTAATTCACTGTTTCAGGGCGAAACAAGACCCCTCTGCTTAGCGTCTGGGTCTGGTTCGCCCTGTCGGGGCTTAATGGCCGGCGTTCTATACATTTTCCTTACATATATATATATATATATATATGATGTATATATTATATCACGCGAATAAAATAAATGCAGCACAAAATATATCGAATGAGGTAGATATTTTTAATAGAGCTGTGCAAATGGCATTTTAAACAGGGAAGTAGTGCAAAAGACGCCTTTAATAGAGCTGTTCAAATTACATTATGGCAGTGTTGCAAGAGGAGAGCTGTAAAAGAGCTGCAGTTGCATAGTAAACATGGCGGTGGTGCATTAGTTGAGTTCAAAAGGTATCTAGGCTCAGATAGGTTACCGAAGCTGTTTCGAAGCATCATTAACAGGCTCTGAGGCTTCTGTAGTGCCCCCCAGAGGGCAGGGGGAGAACAGTCCAGGGATCTCTGCTGGTGCTATGCCCTCTGTGTAGGCAGTGTTTGTGGTACATGTCCTTTAGGGCTTTGAGCTAGGTACCTTTGACATGCTGGGTCACCTTGACGACCTGCGGCCAGACTTTGTGTGGAAGTTACCCTATCACACTGACCGTGTGTCAGGATGCTCTTAATTGAGCATCAGTAGACGGTGGTGAGATGGGGTGTTGTTGGGCCTTCTTTATGAGGAAGCGGGTATTCGATGTCCAGAGAGGTCCTCGTTGATGTGGGCTCTAAGAAACTTCGAGCTAGGGAACTGCTTCACTTCCTCCCTGTTGATGTGTTTGTGGGAGTGGCTGCAGCTTTTCGCCATCCTGAAGGCCATTGTTAGATCCTCTGTCTTCTGCACATGGAGGACCAGATTGTTGGAGGTTCACCAAGATGTGAGATGCAGGATCTCCTGCACCCGCATCTCATAATCGTTTCTGATTTGGCCTACAACTGAGATGTAATTTGCAAACTTCATTATTAGTGTTGCATGGTGCATCTGCAGCTTTGCTGAGGGTCAGGGTGGAGGGCGAGGGTTGGTCACCTTACCTGCGACACTGTGGTCTTTTGGTCAGGAAGTCCATGTTCCAGCTACAGAGAGAGGGGGCCAAGGGAGAGGAGTTTGGTGGTTAACTTGCCGGGATGACGCTTTTAAAAGCAGAGCTGTAATCTATGATCAGCTTCCGGATATATGTGTTTTTATGACCCTGGTGGGTCAGGTTAATGTGCAAGGCACTGGCAATGGCATAGTTTGTCGGGAGCCGTAAGAAATGCTGCCTCCTGCGCGCCGCCATCTTGCTGTATCAAACACAAACATATGCTGATTGCAGCTGCCAGACAGGTCACAGCTTTTAGAAGACTAGAAAATATCAGTGTGGCAAAAAAGGAATAGAGTGCCAAACATAAAAAAGGGTACATTAGAAAATAAATACAAAAAAAGATAGTTGTATGACAGCCAAAACGAAGAATACAATCCAAGTTAGATAAATCCAAATGCTTCCTGCCAAAAGCGTTCAGCTTATGACTGTCCTTATGGTGTATCATTCTTACATACTTAAGATTAACCATTTCTTTGACTTTGTAATGACAACATGATCAAGACGAAAAGTCTCTAAGAGACACATAAAATGCTTTCCATTTGGTAGATATACATACCAATATATATAAAAACAACCTGATACTCTCTCCTGGGATCTTGGCCACTTAAAACACACGCACGCACGCACGCACGCACGCACGCACGCACGCACGCACGCACACACACACACACACACACACACACACACACACACACACACACACACACACACACACACACACACACACACACACACACACACACACACACACACACACACAGTAACAATAACTAAATGACACACAGTAGTTGTTCACCATATTGCCATTTGGGTTACGTGCGAATGACATTTGAATGCACAGGCATTTGTTCTCAGTCACTAAAAGGATCTGATGTTCAATTTCCCTTGCAGCTACAAATGGCAAAAGGTAATAAATGCAAATAGTAATAAAATATGCATTACCGCTCTGCCAATCTAGGTGCAGGTAACCTTTTGAATTTTAACACAGCCCCAAGGTTCATGCAAATGAGCACGAAGAAACTATATGCAATGCACATGTTGACAAGAGAAATATTGCTAGGATTCTTGCCAGTATAATGAATAAAATAAAATCTGCTCTTACCCTACCAGGCGAAATGGAAGCCATTGTGTTGTAAGATTTATGGACCCAGAGTTTCAGTCATATGAGCTACATATGAGTGTGAGTGTGTGTGCGTGAGTGCATGCGCACGTATTTGTAATGGAAAGGTACACTATTGTATCGTATAGACAATTATTCATTGCTTGCATACAAGGTTATCAGTTTACCATCTAGACATTGTGAAAGCCGGTGTGTGAGGTCAGCCGGCAAATGCCACACAACCTCAACTCTAGTCCCCTACAACCCATACTCTAGTCCCATACAACCTTGACTCTAGTCCCCTACAACCTCTGCTCTAGTCCCCTACAACCTCTGCTCTAGTCCCCTACAACCTCTACTCTCTTACCCATACAACCTTATTTTTCCGTCTAGACGGGATGTACCCGAAAAGTGAAAGTGAGGAGCATTTATGGGTACAAGTCGGGAACCGGCCTACTTTACATATTTCAAGGCTGCTGAAACCAAAAACAATGGTACCCAAGCGAAATTGTGAGTTTTTGACCTTCTAATTTGCATATCAAAATGGCTGCCAAATTGCCTATCTTGCTCAGTTGTTGGACCATTTTCCCCTAGTGTTTTTGTAAGTAGGCAATCAAAGATGAGGAAATTAAGTTTCTAGATCTATATAGTCTAGGGTCAGAGGAAGGATATAGTGGAGGCTCAGTGGTTTTTTTACGTATATATATGCAAAATAATTTTTTTAAAGGTGAAATTAAGCATTATTTGTGTCATTTTTTAAGGCCGAAGTAAATATTCAATCAATATCAATCTTAAATGTTCCCAGTGTATATATCAGAATCAGAATCACTTTATTACATCTTATTGTACAGTACACAAGAGTAAAAATCTTAGGCTTGGTTCCTCAACATTCACATAGCAGCAACAGTAAAAGATAAAATAAATAAGAATAAGAAACCATATGAAAAGGAACGAAGTAAAATAAATAAATATATATATATAAAATAAGTATAAAAATAAATAAGTAAGTAGCAGCATCAATAATACTAAAAAGTAATGAGGTGTAATAAAGTGTGAAGTGTAGTGTGTAAGTGTTAGTGATAGCAGCCACAGGTAGGGTTATTGTACAATAGACAAATACAATAGATGGTTAAAAACCAGTCTGTTGTTGTAGTGTGCGTGTGGATGGTTGGGGGGTAGTGTGTTTTTCCAGGAGTCTGACTGCTTGGGGGAAAAAACTGTTTGTCATCCTCTGGGTTTTGGCCCTTAGGCTTTGGTACCGCCTCCCTGATGGCAGTAGCTCAAACAGTTTCTGGTTGGGGTGGCTGGGGTCCCCTATGATTCGGAGGGCCTTCCTGACACACCGGGCCTTGTACGTGTCCTGGATGGAGGGAAGCTCACATCCGCTGATCCTCTCAGCTGTCTGCACTACCCTTTGCAGCAATTTGCGGCTTTGGGCAGTGCAGTTCCCGTACCAGGCAGTGATGCATCCAGTCAATATGCTCTCCGTTGTGCCTCTGAAGAAGGCCCCCAGGATCATGGGCCCCACACCAAACTTTTTCAGACGCCTAAGGTGAAATAGGCGCCCCTGTGCTTTTTTCACCACCTGGTTGGTGTGCTCCTCCCAGGTGAGGTCTCTGGTGATGTGGACCCCCAGGAACGTAATGCTGTGTACCCTCTCCACAGCAGACCCATTGATGGAGATGGGGTGTTGAATCTGTCTCTTCCTTCTAAAGTCCACTACGAGCTCCTTGGTTTTATCGGTGTTGAGAATGAGGTTGTTGTCCTGGCTGTACTGAGCCAGACAGTCGACCTCGCTCCTATAGGCCGTCTCATCA
Source organism: Gadus macrocephalus (assembly GCF_031168955.1). Lineage (NCBI taxonomy): Eukaryota > Metazoa > Chordata > Actinopteri > Gadiformes > Gadidae > Gadus > Gadus macrocephalus. The sequence continues at coordinate 18,560,731 of NC_082393.1, forward strand.
CCATCAGTGATCAGGCCCATCACTGTCGTGTCATCGGCAAACTTGATCACTGCATTGGATCCGTGTGTAGCCACGCAGTCGGGGGTGTAAAGGGATTATACACATATATATGATATGTGATGTATTCCATATTACATAATAACTAAGAAAAACACCAGTGCAAGTTGTCTGAGATTTCATTTTGATCAGTATTTCTTTCTGCAGTCCTTTTCCAAGTTCTTTGGTTACCCCTTGCCTTGGTATGCTTGAGGACTACAATTCCACATTTAAACAAGGACATTGGTCATCACTCTGACATGCACACATTGCAGTGCATAACAGCCCAGATTTTCGGCATTTACACTGGCGTGTTGTGCATTGTTTTTTACAGGCACACAGGATCATTTCCAGGCAACTTTCAGGCATTGGATTCTGTGTCATAAGAATGGGCTGTAGTCCTGAATCGCCATGTTTCCATCCCAGATCACAGGGGTGAGGGAAGCTCAGGTGTGGCATAGTGAGCATTTCTCCAAAACATTGCCTGGATGTGTACTCTCAGCAGATGGAAGTGGAGCACATCGCTTGTCAGCAGCATTCCATCTGGTTTACCTGTCCTGGAGAAAAGTATATGCCTTGCTGCATCAACAGAGTCTGTTTTATGCACATCATATATTCTGCAGACAAAAGCTTCAGAAGATCTTTGAGTCTCCGCTGTGAGATCACCAATTTCTGCTACATAGGACCTCATGTTGTAGGAGAGTGTCCATCTGGAAAGGGCTGAAGGTGTCTTAGTAATGCCAATGATCCCCCTCCTTTTTTCCCTGTTCCGTTGATCTACTCCATTGCTTGGTCTGGATCGACCTGGTTGAATCGTTGAACGGACCGCTTCACAACAAAGTTGTCCCTTTGGAACTCCGATGGTACAGGTTCTGGGAGTTAGTGTATCTCAGCAATATACACTGGCCCCCATCTTGCGTAATTCAGGTGATCATATTGCATGAAGTACGGCATCATCCAGCTGAAGGAGTGAAGATGAAGCTCCCAGAGTCCATCACGCTGGGCTCGTGTAAACTGCAACAGTGTTGAGACCATATCCATGTATCCAGTTCCACCAGAAGACAAAGTTGACATCTTCAGATTTACTTGCGATGAAATCTTTGAGGAGACTGCCAAACTGTTTCTACTTCAGATATGTTATCAACTGAGGAATAATTTCAGGATTGTGATCAGCAGCCATAGCAGAGATCTCATCATGGCATTTCTTGTTTGTTTCTGCAGCAAAACGCGAGGAATGTTGGCAACAAAAGCTGCCATAGGGCCTGCAAGGTCAGTTTGTGAGCTCTCATACCCCTGCTGTATGCTTTCCCTGACATGAAAAGCTGCACAGCACCCTCCCCCAGCAATCCACTCTCCAGACACACTTCAGCTAGACCAGACCCAGCCATGTGATCTCCGATAGTCTTCAGGAATTTCATTGCAATATGAAGTCCACCAAGCCGAGGGATTAACTTGCCCTGAAATTCCTCAACACACCACTTCAGTTCCATGAGCTTGCAGTAAAGAGCTTGGTCCACTGTTATGACAGTATGTTCCTGGCCAAAATGTGATGATATTGCCATGCACCTCTTCACAACTGTATTGAGCGTATCATACTCATGAGCTGGAGCAAGGACTATTGGCAAATATCCTACTGCTGTCTGCTCTGGTTCCTTTGACGAGACTGACTGATTGAATATGGTCCAAGAAGGTTTGGGTTCAGAATCCTGACGTCGCAGGAAGAAAGCCATGTCTGTTGCTTGTGCTTGTTTCACACACTCACTGTCTCCTTTAGGTTTTGTAAACCAGGTCTTGTTAACATGTGATGTGAATACTGGCTTGCTTGTGTCAGAATGTACATTGACGTACGGTGCAGGTTCTCCAGGATATCTAGCACAACCAGTATACGGCTAGTTGAGGGCTTCAGCATGTCAAGTTCTACATCTTTTTTTTCCCCCGTTGCCAGGCTGCCATTTGGGTTGCATGAAAGGTGTTCTTTCCATCTAAGGACTCATCAAGGATGTCAATGTTGTCAGCAGTGTAGTGAATTGCTTCTATGTTTGGTGGAATAATGGCACCGGTTGCTGGGTCCATAGATTTTTAGGTACTCTCAGCTAAGGGCATTGTCTACCTTCATCACCTGCTCATAGTTCAAACAGTGGCCGGCCTTGTTGAATAACTCTACTAGCTGTTTTGATAGTGTAGTAGCCAGTCAGATATGTTTTGGCATATCTGCCGCGACTGACACTGTTAACCAGGTCCTGTGCTATGCTCTGCACTCTTCTACGGAGAAGGTCTTCATTCATTTCAGAATTGTCATTTTCAAGTGCCTCATGACCACCAACGATTAGTCTCAGTAGCATATGTAAACTATCTGGGACACATGCAATAGCGTCATCCTCACTTACCGAGAAACCTGTATGGCACTGGGGTTTCTATCAACTCTTGACAAATTTTCAGCGCTACATGTACAAGTGATGAGAAACTGTCATCTGTAGACACATATGGAGGCAATGTTTTCTCACTCTCATCCTCATCAATCATTTCCAACACTGCCGTATTTGCCACGGTATTTGCGTACTTTGTCGGAATTAGTATGGTTTTTCGCTCGGATGAACACCTATCAAGAGGTTGAAAAAAGTTGAAGATGTCACCAAGCTGTGAGTGCAACTTTTCACGAAATGTTGCCCTTCTACTGCAAGAGAGTGGTTGATGATTTTTCACTGAGTACCTTATACTGTTCCCAGACATCATCAAGAAGAAGCAAATGTTCTTTATCTGCTGCCACTTGCAGCTTTTTGCATAGCCATGTCATCGCAAGGTCTGGGTAGTCTGAGTTTTCAGAGTGTTCTTATATGGCCTTCTTTGTCTTGTCCGTAGATCTGATGAATGCTCTTAAACATGTTAAGTGATATTTTGCCGCAGCTGCAATTAGATCAATCACTCCAGCCAGCCGAACATAAATGTTATGGTCTAAAGAAGAAGCTTGAATGATTTGATCACTCAGTTTTGTTGTCATTACTGATCTTCATGGTTTGTTCAAAACATCTGTTTAGCAGAACAGGCATAAACTCCAATCTACTAGATCTATTTGCATTCGCAGTGAACACCTGCTTCTGCAAGGTTGTGCTTGTGCAGTTTGTCTGCTGCTACCTGCATGTTCAGAGTCATGTGCTTGTGCAGTTTGTCTGCTACTACCTGCATGTTCAGAGTCATATGCTTGTGCAGTTTGTCTGCTGCTACCTGCAAGTTCAGAGGGATGTTCTTGTGCAGTTTGTCTGCTGCTACCTGCATGTTCAAAATCATGTGCTTTTGCAGTTTGACTGCTGCTACCTGCATGTTCAGACCCCAATGTCTTTTGCAAACGTTCTAATTTGCTTTTGTCAGTAAAGTGGGAATAGCACATTTTATGCCATACAACACTCTGGGCTGCAGCGGAGTCCAATACATCTGCAACACGATCAATGAAAACACTGTTCTTTGAGTAATTTACATTTCTCCTGGTTCTGCATGCCTATCTTCTGCCAATCCTTGGTCAGATGCATTACTAAGACTCCCCTTGCTGCTTAAACAAAAAAAGGCAGACAATGTTGTAATCTACCGGCCTCAGGTTTGTTATTGGATCCATTCGAAGCTGAAAAGCAAAATCAAAGAAGAATAACATTAAAGAAGTAAAAGTCGCAGCTTACACTCTCAATGCTTCAGACATATGAAAGCCTCCTTTTGAATGGCTCCATCCCAGCTGTAGATTGGAAAATGAAGGAATGTTACATGAACGTTTCATGACTGGTATGGCCTTTAAGGATATACCACCTCTGTTGACACAAGTGTATTTTTGATAATTCCTTACCCCAAATCTAGCCCTGTGGCAGCAGTCACTCCCGAGCATCCATTGCCCTATGATAGCTTGTAAGCTAGCTAGCTATAGCGTAGGGGGGTTGATGCTGCCACAGGGCTATGTTTGGGGTGGAATTATAAGAAATAAACTTGTATCGACAGAGGTGGTAATCTCGAGGGCACAACTGGGAAAGTAATAGCTCGATTTTTTTAGTTAGTTAGTTAGTTTTCTCCCAGTTGCTAGCCATCTCAATATAATTGAAATACACAATTTTGACCCACTATGGTTGAAAAAGTATCATTTTGGATAAATAGGGTTAAAAAGTTCAATCAATAACGAAGGAATATTGACATTGTTTGTCTAAAAAAGTAGAAAAACAGGAAACTTACCAAAGCGTGTGAAACTGTTACGATCCTCTTTGCTGTTACATTCACCTCAGGCAAAGGTTCAATAGAGATGGGACTGACCGTTTCCTTGACGCACAATGTTGTTGGTAAAAACATATTTTTACTTAAAAACAATACCACAACTGTCGAGTCACTTGCACAACTCAAGCCTCCCTCCAGTCTAGAACTCTGGCCCTATTAAGGAGCACCAGAATGATGCAGCCACAGCTGCAGACTATTACAGGGCTAACAGCCGGACAGGAACACGTGAATCTTTTAAAACATGTTAAACACAGTGAAGATGCCATTCACATCTTCACATTACCTTCCCCCTCTTTTAAGCTTGCAAACACAGTTTCAAGCGCATTAGATAAAAAAGTTACAATATTGTGCAAGTCAGTTGTGCTGCAAAATCCGGCAGATAACTTGGCCTCTGAGTACCGGCCCTTCCGCTGCAAACTGGTCCTCGACGGGATGTCATCAGGAGGTCTTCAGCCATTACTGTCCTCTGCCACTGCTGTTCTGTTAAGGCTTGGCAATAGCTCCCCACAAGGCTCACGTCAACAACAAGGAGTTCGTGAGCTATTCCTCCTTCAGGCTTTGGCCAACCCCACAGGACAGCAGTTCAACTCCACCAGTGATCTCTTCTCCTAGCAGGTTCTATGTCGTATAGGCTTTGCCTTTTAAGGCTATCGCTATTGGGTTATCCCTAGGTGTGAGCCGTAGCACTGAAAAATTTGTAAACCCCGCCCACCAACAGCTTGGGCCTCAATTACGTCCGCGTGCCTCAACGACGTCCGCATTTCACAGATATAGTCGGGCGCCGGCGGACGTTCTGCTCCCATTTTCTTCAGGACGATCCTGTAGCATACTGAAGTAAATAAATAGATATTATGGACTCAACGGCGAACGGTATCTGCAAGACATGTAACGCGGGTTACATCTTGCGTATGGCGGCCATGAGGTGTGCGAGGGCTGCCTTGGGCATGAACATGCCGTCTTGGCGCTCCCGCCGCCCTGCCTGTGTCGGCATTATGCTGCGTTGCCCAGACAGCGAGGAGCCGACACTGCCGCCGCCATTGCTGAACGGGCGGACGACTTTACTGTCCCGCTCGACGATGCCCTCTCTCTCCTTGTGAGCTCGGAGTCAGACGACCCCGACCGCGACGAGGAGGGGGCGTCTCCCCCGGCTTCCCCTCTCCGAACGGAGAGGCCCGGGGCAGCAGCATTGCCCGTCTCTGCCGCCACCTCACTTCCAGTGGTTGGAGCTTTGGTGGACGAGCTACCGGGCATTATCGCCAGGGCAGCCGCAAACCTTGGCCTTGCGGTGCCCATGCCTCAGGGCCCCCAATGCCCGGACCAGCTCCGTGGCATCTGGGGGCTCGAGGCCGCGACACACCCCGCCCGTCTCGACCCGATCTGGCCGATGTTTCCCGCCATCAGCCCGTACTTCAGTGGGGCTGCGGCGGAGCCCGCTATGTCCCGCCCCACAAGCGCCGGCGAAGGCAATTACGGGGCAAGGGAGAAGCGTGTGACAGCGAGAAACACCTCTTTACTAAAGACGGCTGTTTTTTCCCCACACAGTTAACGCCGGAGCCTACCGGCTCGGCCATAACTGTTTCACACGCATCCCCCCCCACACATAGGCAGGCCGTCAATAAACCTTGTATTATTGATCGAGCCAGCCCTACATTTTTTTCCCCTCACCACGTCATGCCTGGCATGACGCGTGGCGAGACGACCGCTAAAACAAGCTCTCTGTCTAGGAATGACACGCAGCTCATTCACAGTGTCAGCAGTCTGCTGCCCAGTCACAGTGTTATTCCTCCTCGCGTCCCAACGCTCAGGAGAGAGGAAGCTACACGCTTGTCACAAGCTGAGCAGGCAGGGCATGCCTCTGCTAATGACACACACACCCAGCCCTTTCGGGCAGAGCCCCCCATGGGCTGCGGGGAGGGCTCCTCCCCTTTCAGCGGCGGCAGGGGCTCAAGCGTGGCTCGTTTCCATGACAGCCGCATCAAAACAAGAGGCTGCACAGCCACTTTCAGAGCATTACTCAGAATGGCTGAACGCATGCACCCTGGCCAAATGGATGGACAGGCTGATCAGCAAGGGTCACACCCTGCAGTACACCTCCGTTCCGCCGCGATTCAACGGGATTGTGGAAACAACGCTGTCATCCAAGGATCAACAGCTGTCACTTTTGGCGGAGCTCCAGCAGCTTCTAGCAAAAAAAGTGATTTCCACGGTCCCGAAGGGAGAGGAAATGCAGGGATTCTATTCCCGTTATTTCCTGGTACCCAAGAAAACAGGAGGGCCGTTTCACATGTTACCAATCAGACGAGTGTTACAGTGTGTAAAGCCGGGCGACTGGTTCACCTCAATAGATTTGAAGGACGCCTACTGCCACGTCACAGTGATCCCCAAACACAGGAAATTCCTGTGTTTCTCGTTCCAAGGGTCACACTACTAGTACAACCGTCTCCCATTCGGCTATTCTCTAGCCCCACAAACGTTTTCCAAGTGCGTGGAGACGGCTCTCCGGCCGCTTCACGCAACAGGAATGAGAGTACTGTTCTACTTGGACGATCTGCTTTTGATGGCTCGCTCCAAGGAGGATGCAGCTATTCAAACAAAAAAGCTGGTGATTCACCTGTCAAATTTAGGCTTCGCCATAAATTGGAAGAAAAGCTCCCCCCTCCCCTCACAGAGTGTGATGTATTTGGGGGTAGAGCTTTGGGGGTAGACTTTGTGCCGTCAACGGCGGCACTAAGTGACCATTCCCCTATCAGTGGGCCCCGATTTGACCCACTGGGGCGATCCCCGAACTCTCGCGAGAGGGGTGCCTTTGGGCAGAGCAACGTCACACATCTCGGTGTTCACGGATGGTTCTCTGTCGGGCTGGGGAGGAACATGCGAGTTTCACGTGGTGGGCGGCGTTTGGCCCCCCCCCGTGACCCTGCATATAAACGCTTTGGAGCTCCTCACTGTGTTGAAAGTGGTCCAACACTTTGTCCCATTGTTGACGAATCAACACGTGATGATTCGCACGGACAACAAGGCGACAGCAGCATACATAAATCGCCAAGGGGGCGTGTGCTCGGCACAGCTGCTGAGCATAGCGAGAAAGCTGTAATGCTTGGCGCACACGCAGTTGCTCTCCATCAGAGCAGCGTACATCCCCGGTGTCCTGAACAGAGGGGCCGACATGATGTCGAGGGGAGGTCCCCAACCAGGAGACTGGACTCCGCACCACGATCTGATCAATCAGATATGGAGCGAGTTTGGGAAGGCGGAAGTCGACCTATTCGCCACGCGGGAGAACACACAGTGCGAGCTGTGGTTCTCCCTCAGCGCGAAGGACAATCCCCCACTCGGGGTGGATGCGTTCGCTCACAGACCGTGGCCTGCTGAACGCGAGCGCCTAAAGGGTCTCGGCCTCTCCCAGGAGGTCGTACGGACCATCCAGGGTGCCAGAGCTGACTCCACCAGAGCGTGTTACTCGGCTAAATGGGCGGCTTTCCAGAAATGGTGCACGGAGAGGGGTTGTGATCCCATCTCCTGCCCTTTGCCACGTGTGCTCTCTTTCCTCCAGACGCTGATGGAAAGAGGGCTGGCCTTTAGCACGGTTAAGACGTATGCGGCTGCTGTTTCATCATGCCACGAAGGCTTCGGGGATAAAACTGTTTTTAGTCATCCCCTAATGAAGCGCTTCCTAAAAGGGTGTGAGGAGAGAGAGACCCGTGACGCGCTCTCTCACTCCACAATGGGATTTAACACTGGTGCTGCGCACACTGGTTAAAGCCCCATTTGAGCCTCTTGACCGGGTGCCCCTCAAGTTTGTGTCAGCCAAGACAGCTTTGCTGCTTTGCTGGCGGCCCGTACCGTAGCAGCACACCTCTCCCAAGTGGCCAAGTTGGCCTGACCTGGCCAGACTGGCCACACTCACACTGGCAGATTTGAGCACGGTTAGGTGTGAAAACGGCCACGGCCACGGCCAGATGGCCTAGTTTGAGTGCACCCTGAGACTCTCTCGGCCGTTGTCTTTAGTTTCTCTGAATATCAGTCCCAAGCTCGTATTGTCGAGTAAAGGCGCCAACACGCAATATGCGTCAATATTAAGCTTGTCATCTTCGGCCTGTTCGTCCGCTGACAGAGGTCCAGGAGGCTCGTTCAGGATTGTCTGCTTCAGTCCTACTCCGTGCATGCAGCACAGCATCCTTTCTTCCCATAGCTCATACGTAAAGCTCACTTCTTCAGTTCATTTCCCGTCCAGCTCGTCGAACGTGGGCCACATGGCCTTGCTTCTGTTCGCCACGGCTTTTTGTTTCCGTAGCTCAGCTTAGCTCCCTTTTAGCCTAGCTTTAGCTTCCCAGTTCTCCCGTCGCTAAACACACACACACACACACACACACACACACACACACACACACACACACACACACACACACACACACACACACACATTGCAGGGCAATACATTTGACATTTCAGATTCTTCAGTTCAATTCATTTTACATTTCTGCATTTTTAGCAATCCTTTGCGCTTTTCATTCAGCTGTAACTTTTATTTGTTTCCAACCATTTACTTTTTCATGATGGTGTGTTTAAATTGCTTACTCCATTTAGACTTTTGAACTTTTGTTCAAATCCCTTCACTTGATTTAAGCCATTTAACATTTCTTTATGTCTTAATCTATGTGGCTTTATTAAAAAATATTTTGACTACAGCACTCATCACTCATTTTCTGCAGGATATGCATTTTCTAGTTGTTGTTCAGAGACAAAACAGTTATGAGTTGTCTATAATGGGAAGTTTAAATCTAAATAATAATCCCAAAATAAATCATTATCTGTCAAGACATAACAATGGACGTTGTTCTTTAGATTTATTTTATCGATCCGCTAACTGATGACTTTGGGGCAAGTGAGCCGCTGTTCGCTCAAATTCAGTAAAGAAAGTTAAGACTTAAAGGAGCATTTCACCAGTGGAGGCATGCATATGTATTGAGATTGTGTCCTATATGTAGAATAATAAAATAAAATTCTAATTTGGTGCCGTCTTGACCGAGAAGACGCAGAAAGTGACTTTTTGGCGCTTGTGGATTGAAGACAACAACTCCCACCATGCACCACGATGCACAGCTTCGCTGGCCACTCCCGCTGATCTAGATCTCCGCCTATCGGACACCTCGCTGTTCCATCTACCAAGCTGATACCGCAAGACTGCTTGAAAATAATTTCACACAACATTTCTAGTGAAGAGTATTAGTTTGTGAAAAAGGATCCGATTTCGTTTTATGTGGTTCAGGGATATCTCCGTAAAGACGGAGTCATTTCGAAACCGCATCGAGCTGTAAAAAACGCTGTAGTAAATATTCAAGGCGCTGGTTCTCCACAGAAAAAAGTGGAGCGCATTAAGCCTGCGCGCTGTATAGGCCTACAAACTTTCAGTCAAGAGGAGATTCAACCTTTTAAATTGAGCAGAAATACTTTTTAATGTACAGTTAGCAATTACATTTATCAAGGGCCTTTATTTAAAGCTGCAAAAAGAATACAAATTAAATAATAAATAAAAAATTTAACGCAACTCTGACGTCCCCCAGCTGGTGGGGGGCTAATGCCATCAAGCGTTTCAGACGTCCACACGAATCCTAACACGAAACCGCATAGGTCCGGATAGATTTGAAACCACCTCCGAGGGTGGTTTCAGAAATGTGCGGTTTCGGGCACCGGATTCGCCCGCTCCGTCTGGACGGTCGGCCGAACGGACAAGACTTATGCGGTTTCACCAAAAAATCGACTTAGTGTGGACGGGGCCTTAGAAGGCGAACACACGTTCACCAAGACGGGGAGACAGCGCCAGGCGACTTACGCCACTTTCTGCCAATGGATCGTGGATGCCTGGGCTGATATATCAGTCTCAACTGTGGTCCAAGCTTTCACGAAGGCAGGAATAATCACTGAACTGCCAGGCAACAGCAGCGACACTGACTCGGATAATGACGAAGGAGCCGGTGTTGTGCCGAATTTCGACCCCCCCGCATATTACGACCCCCCTTCGCGTGAACGTGCATTCGCTCATTGTCAACGCCCCATACTTTCATTTAATTCGAGGCGCTCTTCCTTCCGACAATATTAGTCTAAATTAGTGTTTATATTCTATCACAACATCACAAGTTGAGCAACTTATCACAGAAAGCGATGGCATATTTTAGATTGTAAGTTTGAAGACGAACACATCGCAATGGAGCCTCCGACGACCCATACGCTACAACATTCACGATAATGAAGTACGAGAGCACTTAAATACTTAATAGTTAAAAGTAATACATTTATGCATTATGTTATTTACTCATATTAATTTTGACAACCTCTTGGTAGCCTACCCTGGAAAGCACATTTAACTGTGACTGATCCAAAACTAAGGAAATCCTTTACTAGGTACAGACTCAGGCCCAATCCCGTTTCTTTGCTCACTGTCTCAACCCTACATCTCAACCCTAACCCTCATTGCTCATGCTCATTGCTACCCCTCATTGCTACCCCTAACCGATCCCCTACCAAATGGGACAACCCTACCCTGTGACGTCATCATGGCCTCCCCGTGCCCCCTAGCAGATAACCAGACCCCTGGTAATGTTACAAGAGACAGACTGGCTGCCATTGTCTCGGGCAACGAGCAAGACCCATTGTAAAGATGTTTAACCTGAAATTGTATTTATATTTTGTAATTGGCATGTTTAAATTAAGTGTTAAAAATAAATAAATACTATTTGTCCCTCGTAATATACCTTTATTTTGAATGTCACTTAGCTACATGTTAAAGGTGGTATTAGGGTGCACTCACACTAGGCCATCTGGCCGTGGCCGTTGGCCGTTTTCACACCTAACCGTGCTCAAATGGCCCCATTGTTCTCTGGCCTGCACTCACACTAGGCCATCTGGCCGTGGCCGTTGGCCGTCGCAGCTGTGGCCTGGCCACGGAAGGCTCTTGTACATACGTCATCACGTCGTAACACGTCATCACCAAGCGTCCGCTGCATGGACCATAATAAAGTCTGCCGCCAGTCAGAGTTTTAACAACAATGGACAACAACACAGAGAACAAGCCAACAGTTGAACCGCTTGACGCGATGTTTACCGTTTAATGGGAAAGAAGGCTTGTCGCCTTTATTATGTCCGTGGTCGTCGCATTGACTATACGTCATCCAGCTCAGGTTGCGTAGCGCGTGTCGGCTCATTAGCATCTGTACCGTAGCGGCCCGTGCCGTAGCAGCACACCTCTCCCAAGTGGCCAAATTGGCCCGGCCTGGCCAGACTGGCCACACTCACACTGGCAGATTTGAGCACGGTTAGGTGCTAAAACGGCCACGGCCACGGCCAGATGGCCTAGTGTGAGTGCACCCTTAGATAATAATTGGTTATGAACAAGAACACTTCAGAAGAAACACTTTATTTAAATAAGAAACACTGAACCACACATCTAAAAATACACACACACGCATCTAAAAATACACACACACGCACACCTAAAAATACACACACACACACACACACACACACTCTCTCTCAGCTTTTGAGAGAATGGTGGAGAATCACATCTTCTCCACCATTCCGCCAACTTTGCCTCGCTCTCCTCATGCCTCGCCTGCCCCCTGAGGGTTAGGGCTGAGATTTTGAAGCGAGCCAAGTAATGGGATTCAACCTCAGTGAGTACAGCCTCGCCTTCGAGAGAGTGAAGGATATTGGATATATTGGATATATATTGAATATATCCAATATATATTTTCGATATATTGAATATATACTGTATATACTGGATATATTCAATATCCAGCCAATTTAGCCTGCCATATTCATCACCCCACTCCTATTTCTTCGTTATGAAGTCTTCGGCTTGGAACTTCAGGTGACCTTTCTCCAATTATCACGAGAGTTTAGGTGAGTGACAACTCACAGGCCTGTGGTGGCCTGTGAAGGATATTGGATATATTCAATATATATTCAATATATATTCAATATATACAATATATATTTTGGATATATTGAATATATATTGAATATATATATATATACTGGATATATTCAATATCCAGCCAATTTAGCCAGCCATATTCATCACCCCCCTCCTATTTCTTGTTTGCAAAGTCTGAGACACTTGGGGTTACATCGTTAGGTCACTGGATGTGACTGTAGAAATTTCAGACGTGTAGTCATAACAGGGGACATTTGGCGGGGGGGGGGTTGTATTCTGGCAGGCAATTTAGCCTGCCGTATTTCAACCTCCCCTCCTATTTCTTGTTTGCAAAGTCTGAGACACTTCAATTTTTTTTTTCACTGGATGTGACTGTAGAAATGTCAGACGTGTAATCATAACAGGGGACATTTGGCAGGTGGGGGGGGGGCGTTGTATTCTGACAGCCAATTCATGCAGGCAGAATTACTCACTCATTCAAAATGCTCCCAGTGTTGATGCCTACCATGTCAATATAATGAACAGTACATATTATGAATATGTGTATGGATGTACATATGTATATGTATGCATGAAGTAATTGCAATTAACAACTTCTGACTTTGAGGAATATTCTAGAATAGACTTCCTTTCAGAAATCCTATGTAACATCAACAGATATCAAAGTTGAACACACATTACATTAATGAGCCCTACAACTGTTCCCTGTAGAAAAAACCCACACCCTTGTAAAGTAGCCACAATGTCTTGTGGCCAAAAATACCAGAAGACAAGAAGTAAAGTTTGGTGCAAGTACAAAAGTAACGTATACATTTACATTTTTGTGATAATAACCTGACTGTAATGAATACGAAGGATGTCAAGAATAGGTCTCAAGCGCAGAGCATGATAGAATGTTTATTAACACAATTCCCAAGAAGGAGGCTGGAGATGGGTCAAGGGACAGGCAGGAGGTCATACACAGGAAATTTGATGGGTAGGCGAAGTCCAGGCAGGGAGCAGGCTAGGAGTCGGAGACTACGTTAGTCAGGCAAACAGGTCGATGCACGGGTAATCCATTATATATAGGTAATATTTAAAAAAGGCACAGTACGGTTGTGGTGATAACAAACAAGAAATAGGAGATGGGTGATGAATATGGCAGGCTAAATTGGCTGGATATTGAATATATCCAGTATATACAGTATGTATTCAATATATCGAAAATATGTATATAATATATCCAATATCCACTCTCTCGAAGGCGAGGCTGTGCTCACTGAGTCTGTACCTAGTAAAGGATTTCCTTAGTTTTGGATCAGTCACAGTTAAATTTGCTTTCCAGGGTAGGCTACAAAGAGGTTGTCAAAATTAATATGAGTAAATAACATAATGCATCAATGTATTACTTTTAACTATTACGTATTTAAGTGCTCTCGTAGTTCATTATCGTGAATGTTGTAGCGTACATGTGTTCGTCTTCAAACTTACAATCTAAAATACGCCATCGCTTTCTGTGATAAGTTGCTCAACTTGTGATGTTGTGATAGAATTTAAACACTAATTTAGACTAATATTGTCGGAAGGAAGAGCGCCTCGAACTAAATGAAAGTATGGGGCGTTGACAATAAGCTAATGCGCGTTCACGCGAAGGGGGGTCGTAATATGCGGGGGGGGTCGAAATTCGGCACAACACCGGGCATGTTGGATGCCGTACTCGCCCAACTGTTCAATTCGGACACTGAAGAAGAAGAATTCGAGGGACTCGTGGACGGGGAATGAACTGAAGAAGTGAGCTTTACGTGTTATACGTAACTGAACATGAGTTATGCAGGTATCAGACTGTGTTTCTTTTACGTGTTTGCAACTGAACAAGGCTGGGAGATATTGTTAATATGCACATTAAAGGCACCCAGTGCAACTTTCGAGGCTTAAAAATAAACATTCAATTTCTTGTCTTTTTTACACGTAGTAAGTTTCAATAACTCCATACTATTACATACCGACATTTAAGCAGCAAAGATGAGACGTCGTTGTGTGGTGAGAACTGATACAAAATCGATAACAACAACAATGCCGCCATTTTCTTTATTTTTTGTAACCTACAATAAATAAAGCAGGCTTCCAGTCAATGGAAAAATGGCTTCTCCCCACCGGCGATTGTTGTTGTGTACGATTTTCTATCAGTTCTCACCACACAACGACGTCTCATCTTTGCTCCTTGAATGTCGATATGTAATGGTATGGAGTTATTGAAACTTACTACGTGTAAAAAAGACTAGAAATTGAATGTTTATTTTTCATTGAATGTTTACATAAAGTTGCACTGGGTGCCTTTAACGTTTGAACATCGTTACCATGGGAGTGAACAGAGTTGTCGGAACGCTTAATAAAGTTTGACTTTATCAGACTGTTTTGCTGACATTCCCTTTAGCACAGCTCCATCTAGTCGATGCATGACGCAACCCCAGTCAAACGTTTGACTACAGTATCTTCTATTCTATGCGCCTTATAATCCGGTGCGCCCTATACATGAAAACAGTTCTAAAATAGGCCATTCATTGAAGGTGCGCCTTATAATCCGGTGCGCCTTATAGTGCGGAAAATACGGTAGTCCTCGTTTGTATTTCTTTCGAAATGGTGAACTTTTGCATGGTGCCATCTTCTATGTCAGATCCAGTACCCTCCGCCATTGTACTTCAGTTTTATCAACAGCCTCTCTTAGCTTAGCTTCAGACGCTGTGGTTGTTAGTTTCTGCTGGTGAAGTCCCACCCACTGGCACTGCTCTAATCAGTGGCGTTTTCTCCCGGAGGCCAAGGGAAGCCAGGCTTCCCTGTTTTTTTAGGCTGTAGTTGTCATCCAATAAAAACATTTATATTAACAGTTTCGTCAATTATTTTTTGCTGTGTTGCTGTCATTTCTTCCCCATTTTTCTCCTCTCATTGACAATTTCACAATGCGCGATACTGCGCCCCTGTTTTATAGAGTGGCGAAGTCACGCCCCTTCCGGTAGGGCTCATGGGACCTATGAGATCGAAAAATATGAATGGGTGTCAATGGAGAGAAAATAATTATTTTCTGGTCCCAGTCTTTATGTGCCCTGGATTACACATATGTTGTTTGTGGATTTAAATGATAATTTTTAATGCAAAGAAAACTAAAAATGTTCGTGAAGAAGTTTGATAATTTTAGGTTTTATGTGAGGCCGCTTTGTGAACTACAGCTCTTCGCTGCTCTCGACGCATATGATATACGTCACCACACCCGCCCTTGGAACTCGGCACAGAGATGGCGATCTCTCTGCCCCACTTCACCGCTTTTTCCAAGGGGAGGATAAAAGCATCGAAAGAGGTGAAAACCATTATAAATCGGGGCACGTGCAGAGTTTCAGTTATGCCGATGGGAAGATTGTCGGTCTTCTCCACGCCAGTCGCAGGGAGCGTGACGTCACATACGAGCCGTGTAGTCTTTCTCGTTGTGTTTTCTCTACAGCCTTTATCTGAACAATTGCACAATAAACGGTCGAACTCTTTGCATGAAAAATTATCCTTTAAATCCACAAACAACATATGTGTAATCCAGGGCATATAAAGACCGGGACCAGAAAATAATTATTTTCTCTCCATTGACACCCATTCATATTTTTCGATCTCATAGGTCCCATGAGCCCTACCGGAAAGGGCGTGACTTCGCCACTCTATACTGAAGACGCGGCGAAACACAACACTGCACACTGCGAGGAAGCCAGACCGAGCTGGCATCCCTTGGTGAAAAAAAAAGAAAGAATTGACCAATCAGGTGAGGCTACCGTCATGACACTGCCCTCCTCTGATTGGTCGGGAGGGTGTCAGGAGGGTGCCAAAGGATTGGTGTGAAGCCCTTGGCTTCACACCAATCAAATCAAAGCATCATTATCAACGTCACCGAAAAATCAATAACAAAACAAATAGCGCGAAAATAGCATGTTTGAATTGTTCTCATTTTTGAGTAGCCTACTTAGCAAATGCAGTTATGGAGGGTGGAGATTTAGATTATTTACTTAATAATAATTTTACCAAACTACCACAACAGCAGCGAATCAAAATAAAATCCGATGGCAGGCCAACACCGAAGCTGAAACTGCGCGTGGAGAGAAAGCAAGGCTTCTTTCGGACGTTCAATGAAGAAAACTATACACGAACGGAGTGGCTAGCTGGCAGCAGCAAACCTCAGCGACTATTTTGCTGGCCATGTCTTCTTTTTGACAAGGATTCGTGCTCCCTCAACAATCCCTGGGTCACTACAGGATTCGTGGACCTTCCCAACTTGTCCCGGGCAATCGAGAGGCACGGTAAATCAAAAAGCCACATGTTATTTATCATAATATGATAAATAACATGTGGCTTTTTGATTTGATATTATCAAATAGTGTGATTGTGTGAGTCGTGTTACACGTGAACATGAAACTTGAAATAGCCGACAGCCGCGCTGTCGATTCTTTGACTACTAGCGGCTTGTGCATTTCGGTCGGGGAGGGGTTGCATTTATAATAAAATGCATAATTTAATGAGATGTTTAGGAGTAGGCTTACTGTGTGTGTGTGTGTGTGTGTGTGTGTGTGTGTGTGTGTGTGTGTGTGTGTGTGTGTCTGTACTGTGTCAGATACAGGCATGTGTAAGTCCTAGTAAATGACCAGGCGCTCAAATAGCTCTTGTAGTTGCATTAAATACATCCAAGCTGCAACGGAGGCTACTATTTTCTCTAAAGGTTTGGCCTCACTTGGCTTCCTCAAAAAAAATCCCCACGCCACGCCACTGGCTCTAATAGGCAGTGTTGCCAACTCTTCAGGAAGGAAAGTAGCTATTGGCTCTCCTAAAAGTCGCTAGAAGTCGCTAGATGACGTCATTGCCTAATTTGCATAACTGGAAGTATAAAAAAAACACAATTTTCTTTTTTTGCTTAGTCCCAATTTTGCTTACCATAAATGGCAGCGTTGTTTGAGCTGAACTGTAAGGCTTTGCCTTTTGAATATGCTTTTGGGTTGAACTGTGTTTCTTCACATCACTGAGTTTGGCACAGAAATCGACCTTGCAATAGCTACAGTATGCTCGTTTATAGTCTACAATAAACGGCTTTAACCAGCCCTTAAAAGCAGTGTTTGCTTCCCACTCTTTCCAATATTTTTGTTGGTAAAGTTTTGACTGCGACATGGTAAAGACACAAACACACACAGTGAACGAGGTGAGGTGAAGTGACTGAGCCGGAGGCAGTGTGAGTCAATGTAACAAAGCGATTTATTATTTTATTTATACAACGAAAATATAACATTTTCCCGCTCTGACTGTACGTCAGGGTCCGGGATCAGTCGGCGGCGGCTTGCTGGCCGGGACGCGGATTCATTTGCAGTCTGGATGCTGAGGCGTGAACGTCTCCTGTTAGCTCCTGCTAACAAAGCAGCTGGGAGGGACTGCTGCACGAGGACTGGGCTGCCTGTAAGTGCTTTGAGACGGGGAGGGGCCGCGCAGGCACCCGGTGCTCGTTGTGAAGAGGTAATAGCGATAGTGCTTTCACCTCAAAAAGTCGCCAAAAGTCACCAAAGGGGTCTGAAAAGTAGCTAAATATAGCGACAAAATCGCTAAGTTGGCAACACTGCTAATAGGTCTGTAGCGTCAGTGGGTCCCACCCCCTATAGAGGGGTGGGACTAGTGGTTGTAGTCTTGCGAGAATCCTCCCCTCTTACACTTCCTATTTACTTCTACGCAAAAATCGTCATATTGTGTCATCTTAAACAGGAAGTGTTGAAGATCGATACGGATCTCTCCAGTCTCTCCAGAAAATAAGGGAATGATGCATGACCATTCAAAAATATGAGTGGGTTTCTAACGATACAAAGCTTAATGGAAATGGGTGAAGTTTCCCTTTAAGTAAATACAATCAGGCGGATCGTGGTGTCTTTACTGTGAAACAGACTGAAATTATTGACATTTCAATGATGCCCCTCTGGAGCAACTAGAGCAGGATGAGCTGAGCGCCGTCAGCCAGTGTGTGCGCAGCTTTAGAGATCAATCCTTCAGCAGAAGTGCTAGCTCGTCCATACAGCCATGGTAATTATTCTATACACCTGGTGTGCACCTGACTGCATTTACTGACTGGGGTTTACAGCTCTGGGGAGAATTTTTAACCAGATTTTCATTAAATAGCCAAATTCGATAAATGATTAGATTTTCGGGGAAACTAGATGAAAGTAAATGATATTATTTAGACGTTGGTGCAATTCAATGTTTGGCGGGCTCCCATGATTCATATCTAACATGAAAGGGTTTGCTTTGAAAAAATTGTTTATGAAAATGTCTAGAGGTTGTAGGGGGCTGCTCTAGTCCCCTACAACCTCTGCTCTAGTCCCTTATAGCCTCTGCTCTAGTACCCTAAGCCTCTGCTCTAGTCCCCTATAACCTCTGCTCTATTCCCTTATAACTTCTGCTCTTGTCCCCCTACAACATCTGCTCTAGTCCATTATAACCTTTGCTCTAGTCCCCCTACAACATTTGCTCTAGTCCCTTATAACCTCTGCTCTAGTCCCTTATACTCTCTGCCCTAGTCCCCCTACAACACCTGCTCTAGTCCCTTATAACCTCTGCTCTAGTCCCCCTACAAGACCTGCTCTAGTCCCTTATAGCCTCTGCTCTAGTCCCTTATAACCTCCAGACTCTAGTCCCCCTACAAGTCTAGACTCTTGGTTCCAATAGGCTCTGTGCACTAGAACCCAGAAGTCAACTGACGGTGTCGGCATTCTAGTCTACTTACTGACCCAGTCCATAGCGTGAACATGTCTGGCTTTTCTAGATGTCTCCAAGACCTACCGACAATAAATGTTAACGATGTTCACCGCATTGTTGGTGCTAGTTCCCTTGCACCTACAAGCAAGCGGGAAAAATGATTTAAGCTCTATATTTCGAGTTATTTGCATAACTTTGAGGGTAGGTAACAGACTACCAGCTTTGTTCGCGACAACATTTTGTTCGCAACATTTTTTTCTGTATTTAAAACACTTAAAGGTCCCATGACATGAAAATCTCAATTTATGAGGTTTTCTAACATAAATATGAGTTCCCCTAGCCTGCCTATGGTCCCCCAGTGGCTAAAACTTGCGTTTGGTGTAAAACGAGCACTAGCTGTTCTGCTCGCCTTTGAAAAAACGGAGGCTCAAGCGCGCTGATTTGGAAATCTGTGCTCATGACGTCATGAGGAATCTCAGCTCCTCCCCTTACTCTGCCTGGCCCGCCCAGAGACGTTGGCCCGCCAATGAGACTCGACCGTGCGAGCGCCACATGTGTGTGTGTGAATACACACACACACAACGAGACTGTCGTGGGGGTTATCTAAGCCATGGTTGAGAAGGAATTGGGGGAAAGGAACTTTGGTTTGACTCGGTGAAGTACATGAACTGCGACATGCCGCCGGTTGCCGCGAGGCACCATCGCCCGGCAGCGGGCAGCCGGCCGCAGGCAGCGCGCGGTTCAGTCGACTTCAGGTTGATGTGAAAGTGGAAGAACCAGAGACGTCGCAGAACCCGACAAAGTCGTTTGTGATTCATAATATCGTCTGGAGGCGCACACAATATGTTATATGATATAGATATCTATGTATTATATGATATTATTTAGATATAGAGCTCCAGGACTGTAACGCAAGTGTTGTACACTTCCTTGTTATTTGGATAACCGTTCTGCTGTTGGTGTGATGGCGCAACACGTCGGACTCTCGTATCTGGTATTTCTACAACGAGACTCGTATTGGGGGTTATCTCAGCCAAGGTTGAGAATGAATTGGGGGGAAGGAACTTTGGCTTTGACTCCCTCAAGAACATGAACCACGACAAGGAGGAGAAAGGGATCTTTGCCGGGCAGCGCTTATGTCCCTCAGCGGGGCTCAAGCGGGAGACATTCGCCGCCAACAATCCCTTTCTCCTCCATGTCGTGGTTCATGTTCTTGAGGGAGTCAAAGCCAAAGTTCCTTCCCCCCAATTCATTCTCAACCTTGGCTGAGATAACCCCCAATACGAGTCTCGTTGTAGAAATACCAGATACGAGAGTCCGACGTGTTATGCGCCATCACACCAACAGCAGAACGGTTATCCAAATAACAAGGAAGTGTACAACACTTGCGTTACAGTCCTGGAGCTCTATATCTAAATAATAGATATCTATATATCATATAACATATTGTGTGCGCCTCCAGACGATATTATGAATCACAAACGACTTTGTCGGGTTCTGCGACGTCTCTGGTTCTTCCACTTTCACATCAACCTGAAGTCGACTGAACCGCGCGCTGCCGGCTGCCCGCTGCCGGGCGATGGTGCCTCGCGGCAACCGGCGGCATGTCGCAGTTCATGTACTTCAGCGAGTCAAATCAAAGTTCCTTCCCCCCAATTCCTTCTCAACCATGGCTCAGATAACCCCCGCGACAGTCTCGTTGTGGAAATACAAGACACGTCAAAGAACCGACAAGAAACACTTGCGTTACAGTGTGTGTATTCACATTGATGTGGACGTTGAAGAACCAGGAACGTCGGAGAACCCAACGCGGTCGTTTGAGATTCATAATATCGGCTCACACAGCTTTTGGCCGTGATAATATATATTATATGATATAGATATCTGTGTAGGCTATATGATAATATTTAGATATAGAGCTCCAGGACTCCCGTGTGTTCTAGAATATTTACAGAACACGGCTAAAGGCTGTGTGCGGCTCGCCATTGCGATACATCCACTGTAAACAGAGCGCATGGTGGCTGCAAGCTGCTCAGGGCCACACCCCCACCCTCCTCCTTGACACGCCCACCGAAACAGCGCATTTGGGGGAAGCTCAATGTGCGACTGGCTCGGAGTGGCTGTAACTCTGCACCACGGCTGAATTTAGGGAACGTCTTTGAATACTGTGTTAGTTGCCCACTAATACCTATATTAAAGAATACATAAAATAGCATGTCATGGGACATTTAACTGCCGTTGTTGTACTAACTGTACTAACGTGTGTCCATTTTTTAGTTTCTAGCAAAGATAAGGGAACATCGGAGGTGATTATCAGAGCATTGTGCCACAGGTCCATGAAGAAATCAGAGAAGCCTCACAGCTTGAGTGTATGTTAAAGCCAGCGATAAACCAACCGTTATAAACAAACCGTTAACGCCTGTTTCTTTTATAACAGTGTCCGTGGGGGGATTTAGCTGAGGTCATATGTTTAATCAAATAATCAATACAAACATGTATATTTAAAAAAAACAGCACAAATGTACACACAAGCGCACTTTCCTCGTCAGCCACCACAACACGCAGAAAGCTCCAGCCGAGAGCGCCCACCACGGCCCCAACACAGTGCAGGCACGTGAGCCGCACACAGACAAACACACCAGCTTCACATTGCCTCAAACTCCACTAAAATGTCTCTTTTTGTATAGCACTGTAGTGCTCACGGTCAACACACACTGTACTAGTAGCACTGTACGGAACGGGTAGCTCAGGCTCTTCGGGGTCGGAGCAAGGCTCGGGACTCGCCGGTCTCTCTCTTCGCTCCCACACACCAGCCCGTGTTTGCCTTGCGATGAAGTTGTTCCAGTTGAACAAAGAAGACACTGAGTTGGGCAAAAGGACCCGTAACCCTTTTCCAGTTGATGTGATCAACTTGTTGTCGAAATGCCGACTGCACACCTTCGTGTGGTTGGTGACTTCAAACCCCGTCCTCCTGATCTTCTGTATCCACTGCGCCCGAACTTAAACTGCCATTATACCAGCTGGAAGCTGAGCACAACGGTACACAGCAGTGTTGGTTTGATCCGCCTTCACTCCGTTGAAGCTTGTGAAGTCTTCCAACATTAAATTTCCGTTGTTTGGTTGGGTTTTCCATCTTTTTACTATTTATAGTTGCCGTGGTAACTGATACGGGAAGTAGACCGGAAACTAGTATGCCGACACCTGGCGACACCGGAAGTTCGCTTCTAGAGTTGTGCACAGAGCCTATTAACCTCTGCTATAGTCCCTTCCAACCTCCAGACTATTCCCCCTACAACCTCCATAATCTAGATCCCCTACGACCTCCAGACTCTAGTTCTCCTGCAACCCCCAGACTCTAGTCCTCCTAAAACCTCCAGACTCTGGTCCCCCTCAAGCCCATTACACAGCCATGGAATGAATTCTCACTAATGGGACACTAATTCAACCCCTTCTTCTCCGTTCTCTTCCTTGCTCTTAATCATATGTGTTGCTGGTAGGCCATGCCTCTGCATACCCCTGCTCAGATGAAAACTCTTTACATAGTACAGGGTGGCCATGCCGTCTCTTGAGATAGAGAGGGACTGCTGTGTGTGTGTGTGTCTGTGTGTGTGTGTGTGTGTGTGTGTGTCCATCTTCAGGTGGAGGTCGTTCAAGCACACCTATAGCAGGAGGTTGAGTGAAACATAAAAATAAAAGGCGAGGGTGGGGTTGATGAAAGGATATAGGGCTGGGCTCTAATGCATCAATCGTACTCACAATCATGTTTTATGTTCCTCCCTGCCTCAGTCTGCTTCCGGAAGTCGTCCCCCCCCCCCCCCCCCCCCACACACACACATCTCTAAAGGGCAGGAATGACATCAAAGCCTTTGGGAGAAAGCCATTCGGCTGTCCTTGGACAGATACAAGGATTACAATTTGACAGAAGACCTGACAGATAAGAGGAGGAACAATGGTATAATGTGAGCCGTCGAGATGAGAAATATTTGAAAAAAACTCAAACTCTGTCGTTACAAGAACGTTTATTTTCTCTTTTCATTGTTTCGCCAACATTTCAATGGCTCAGCCTATTCTTAATACCTACTTTTTTGAGATGAGCTAAATGCTCCATGTTGTTCTGCACTGTTCGTCATCAGTTAAATAAATGAGCAACTGTTTGTATTATCCAGTGTAGACAGTAATGTTGAAACCTGATAAATCCTTCTTAAAGTGTATTATCACAGTGGGATACTTTGTCAGGGATAGTTTTTTAAAAAAAAAGCACATTTCATCATTCCCCATAATGAATATAAAATTACTCCAAGTAATTAAATTTCAAGTTGTACCACAACCCAATAACACCAATGCCACTAAACGTGCAATATCTGTGCGAAGGCAGTCTACGTTTTGTATCATGTAGTTACTATAAGATGCCAACGGGAATTTCTGAACCTGCACAAACTGTGAATATGCTTCAGTAGAGCCAGGTGCATTTTAACGGGGTCAAAGGAATTTGCCTTCAAACAGATGCAATTGTGCCAAATCTAACGATCGTCATCTAACGCCCACCCCCGTCTGTAACTACCATCTTTGAAACTTTTACACAGCTTTTCTTTGACTCTATTCTCATTTTTGGTGTAAGCAGCCTCCTTGCTCCTTTCTATCCCCTTGTCATCCAAGCTAAGGCTTCACATCTGTTCCTCCATCCCGGTCTGAGGCCTTGCAGATCGCCCCCTCCTGGCCGTGCAGCGCCGCCAGTCATGGTGATTAGCTTGAATAGTGGGGGCCGAGCTGCCACACAGATGGGCTTGCAATCAGTGGCGCGGTGCAGCACAGTCTAACAAATCTGGTGCCTTTTTTTTGGGCAGCGGGACGTTGATGCTCTGATTTCAACCTGACATGTGCACGGCTCTCATTGATGAGAGATCGAGGGACGAAAAGGAGAAGTAGAGAAAGAGCCAGAGAGAGAGAGAGAGATGGCTAGATGTGGTAAATCCACTGCTTCCCCCTCCCCAGCTGACAATAAAAGCCCTATTTTAATCCAAAGTCTTCTGCAAAATAATCAGAATGAATAATACTCAAAACAAGAAGCTGCTGGAGCCGATAACCATCCCGTTGGCCCGGGCTCAGGGACGGTTGTCTGGTAATAATACTAAGCTGCATTCCCGGGGAAATTGCCTGCAATGGGCAGGCCCCTCTTTGTATTGTTGTAGAAGGGGGGAAAAAGGCTCATTTAGCGGAATCTGAGCATATTCGAGTGAGGCGGCGCCAGGTGCCCTCACACAATGTGAGGGGGATCAAGACGTTGGCTGTCTGGAACCACAATCAGCCATCCCCGATGAGCCTCCAAGCTATGCACCGAGCTCTCCTGCCTGGGCGATCATCTCTCGCTGATTTATAGCCCTCTACGTCTACTACACACATTTATATCAATAAGTAACAGAAGGAATATGAGTGTGCATGCCTGTGTGTGTGTGTGTGTGTGTGTGTGTGTGTGTGTGTGTGTGTGTGTGTGAGATGAAATTGAGGGGAAAAAAAGGTATTGCGGTATGTGATATACCGGTATGTGATATGCCCAGTGTTGCTATTGTTTATAGGGCAGAGGCATCATATCGTAAAGGTTAATCAGAGCTGGAGGACGTCCGTCTCCCTCTGTTGTTTACTTGCATTCATTCTGTAAATATCGCTGACGGAGAAAAACTACAGAAGCTGGATTCGATTGTTTCAGCATTCGGGAGCGCACACACACAAACACACACACACACACACACACACACACACACACACACACACACACACACACACACACACACACACACACACACACATTAACTGTCATTTAGGCCCCGTCCACACGGACCCGATTTTTGGGTGAAACCGCATAACGCCTCGTGCCCACTGCACCGTCAGTCAACGGACGTGGGAAGGCGTGGCTGACGGATGGGGGAGTAGTCTTTGCAGAGGCATCCGTCAGCCAATCAAATCGCTTCGCCGGGTTCTTCCCGCTTCTTCCTGCTTGTTGCGAGGCAAGATGACCCGCTTTCCCGCTTTCCAGTATCGTCAGAGCCCGAGTCGCGTCACAGTGCTTAAATTTGCATACGTGATCTGATTGGATGACGGAACCGTCGCTGCCGAAAAAGTTGAACATTTTTCAACTTTCTGACACCCCGTGCCCACTGCCTCCGTCAGTTGTCCGTTGCCCATTGACTTTGCATGGGGACGGACGCGCAATGCATTGTGGATCCGTCCGTTCAGTTGGAGCGTTCGCCACCGTCAGAAAGTTGAACAATTTTCAACTTTTTCGGCAGCGACGGTTCCGTCATCCAATCAGATCGCGTATGCAAATTTAAGCACTGTGACGCGACTCGGGCTCTGACGATACTGGAAAGCGGGAAAGCGCGTCATCTTGCCTCGCAACAAGCAGGAAGAAGCGGGAAGAACCCGGCGAAGCGATTTGATTGGCTGACGGATGCCTCTGCAAAGACTACTCCCCCATCCGTCAGCCACGCCTTCCCACGTCCGTTGACTGACGGTGCAGTGGGCACGAGGCGTGACGGTGGCGAATGCTCCAAACGAACGGACGGATCCACAATGCATTGCACGTCCGTCCCCATTCAAAGTCAATGGGCAACGGACAACTGACGGAGGTAGTGGGCACGGGGCGTAAGTCTTGTGCGTTTCGGCTGACCGTCGAGACGGAGTCGGCGAATCCGGTGTCCAAAACCGCACATTTCTGAACCCTCGGAGGTTGTTTCAAATCTATCAGGACCTACGCGGTTTAGTGTTAGGAGTCGTGTGGACGCCTGAAACGCAAACGATGATGTCATTAGCCCCCCACCAGCTGGGGGACGTCAGAGTTGCGTTGAATTTTTTATTGATTATTTTATTTGTATTATTTTTGTAGCTTTAAATAAAGCCCCTTGATAAATGTAATTACTAACTGTACATTAAAAAGTATTTTTGCTCATTTTAATAGGTTGAATCTCCTCGTGACTGAATGTTTGTATACAGCGCGCAGGCTGGATGTGCGCAGGCTTGATGTGCTCCAATTTTTTTCTGTGGAGAACCAGCGCCTTGAATATTTAGTACTACAGCTTTTCTACAGCTCAATGTGGTTTCCCAATGACTCTGTCTCTACGGAGATATTCCTGAACCGCATCAAACGAAACCGGATCGTTTTCGCCCATTTCGGCTTCGTGTGGACGGGGCCTTAAACACAGACTCGTTGCTCTCACTCCCTAACCAACGCGCGCGCACAAAATCTCACTTCACACACATTTCCTAATTTGTGAGTGCTCACATAATCACATATACACACAATGTATGGAGACTATAGGGGCAGGTTCTGGCTGCACATTTCATCTAGCCATTTCTTATCGAGAGGTTCAATGTAGCCTAGTCTTTCTAACATTACGAACGAAGAGTGCCGTACACACAATTATGCGACGGAATGAAGAAGGAAGTACCAGCAAAGGAATAATGGTATTAACATGGCCTCAGGTTAACGAGACATGCAGCAACAGCTCTGTGATCTCATTTCAATATATGACACCTTGCGCATGTGTTACCCCGACCCAGCCGTTAAACCAGAAAGTATGCAACTCTTACACCTCGCCTCAGTTTTTGTGACACCGACACCAGGAGTGATATTAATGGTTTAAGTGCTGGCGGGGGAGATATTGATTAGCAGTCAAGCAGTCACAAGAAGGTGGAAAGAAGGAAGCACAGAGACACACACATCCATCCACACAGTGTTAATCTGTCGACTCCCTGCAGATGGCTTTAAACTAATTTGGGAGTTAATATCCTTCTCTGACATATACAGCAACGTGAACAAAACCGCTGCAACCCATTACCAGTATAGGATGTAAGCATGTGACTCATGCTATTATTCAGTGTTTGATGTGAAACGCATGACACCACATTAGTCAGACTAAGACATGAAGCATTAATGAGCTCGTTTTGAACTGGCAAAAACGAGAAAAATAAATTCGATTTTTTAAAAGCAAAAATGTAAAGATATTGCATACAATGTAAAACAAAAATTTTCCTTCCTGTTATTTGTCTCGTATCTGAATACACCCACTAAAGGGAAATGTGGGTCACAGCAGGGAACCAAATCAGTGCCTTTGTTCATACTGATGATGCTACTTAGCATCTTGTTTGCCCTGCTTTGCTGACTGTAGCTGTCCTACAGATCCTCTGACCTGCACTTACTGGCTGCTCCCAAACCTAAACACAAATGTAGAGGACATTGGGCATTTGCTGCTGTTGCCACTAAACTATGGAATAGCTTGCCACTGCATGTTAAATTGTCCCCCTCTGTAGCTATTTTTAAATCAAATCTTAGAACTCATCTCTACTCTATTGCCTTTAATTCAGTATAACCTTTCTTTTACCTCATCTTTTAGTCTTTTGATCCTGATGGCACATTGATTCATTGCATTGTGGCAGCGTCTAGCCATTATCATTGTTATCACTATTGTTACTGTTATTATCGTCGTCACAAATGTATGATTGTTACATGTTTTATTGTTGTTGTTGTTTTTTTGTTTTTTAGCACTTTGGTCAACTGTTGTTTTTTTAAATGTGCTTTACAAATTAATGTACATTGACATAAATTTACATTTTTGTTTTGTAACAGCCTACATTTTGTTTTCAATAACTTTCAATAACTTAAAAATATCCGTGACCACAAAGGCAAAGACTGCATGAAGTGTAATAATCAAAATCTAAAATTGTAACATGATATACATGGTGATCATATCATTTTGAAAACATGGATACATTTATGAGACCAAAAATAAAAGATCTCAAACCAAACTTGCCAAAAAGCTTTGCTAGAATTACTTACTAAAAACCATTGTTATATCGTTGCTTATAAAAAGCTTACGTAAATCCTCTAATCTTTTTTGCAGACATAGTGTTCAATATGCTTTATTGCAACTCCTCTTCAGGAGGTTCTGGGAGATTTTCCTCTCTGGTTGTGTGACAAACAAGCGTGTGAGGTGATTAAAATGAAAAAGCCTTTTCATAGCCCTGAATGGCACTGCGATGCCAAAGTTATGTGCAGAAGAAAACAAAAGACCTCCCAAGTGGGGGGCTAAGTCAGAGCAGAAAAAGTACATCCACCACAAGATACACCTTGTGTGAGCATGAGAAGACGCAAACTACTGCGATTGAACTCACGTGAACGAATGGCAGGAATGACAACTTCTATAATTAACTTGGAAATAGGTCTGACATCAACAGTTCTAATTTATTGGAGTTATATCCAGCAAAAACATTAACCTTTGATATCTTTGGTTGAAAGAACACTAAATAACCATAAAGTGGAATTACTGTGTTCAGACAATCTGCAAACTGATAAAAAATGCATTAACATAAAAATGACCTATTTTCTGTTGGAATCCCAAGGACAGCCAAATGGGAGCACCGCTGACCGGTAATCACAACCTAGGACCCTGGGAACCTAGGGCCCTGGGAACGTAGGGCCCTTGGAACGTAAGGCCCTGGGAACAGTCCTTTCCATTTGGATAAGAGAAACATAACTTTTTTCTGCATGCTGCAGCACTGCAGGGTTAAATTGACAAAATGTAACTTTGTCAAAGAAACAAAATATAGTGTAAGGGTTTTGCGGGGTGCAGGGATGCAGTCATTCTAAAAGGTGTGCAGGGGGGAACCTGCTTCTTGTACCACTACCCGCCTTGTTTTCATGTTTACCCATGCATACCAAGATGAGGGAGCCAAATCTCCAGTGTCTTCTGCTGGCCTAGATAGGATTACAATGAGAGAGAGAGAGAGAGAGAGAGAGAGAGAGAGAGAGAGAGAGAGAGAGAGAGAGAGAAAACACAGAATGAGTAAATGTTACTCCCCAGTGCCCACGTTGCACTCTCAGAGATCTGGAAGGAGAGAGGGAGAGAGACCTAAAACAGAACGTTCTGGCTGTACATTCATCATCTGCATCGGCCTCTGATGGTCATCTGTAACTGTCCAAATAAGAGCCAGTGAGGATTTGGGTGCAGCTGTGAAAGTCTTTAATAGGTGTTTGGGTGCTCTGTCCCAGGCAACACCCAAACTATGTTGGGCAGCACAGATTAGGAAGCCGCAGTGAGAAGCAGTTTTCAGTCAGGCCAGGCATGCATCAATAGATAATGATGTACACTCCAACCTGGAGTGTCTTGACCCACAGTACAGCTACCGGTAAGGACCCTTGATACGTGGCACGCTTTGAATATTAAAGAGGGATGGCACATAAATGATAAAAAAAATGCATGAACAAAAGAAACTCAGAAACCTTACGATTCCCTTAAGAGAATACTTGGATGTTTTCAGGTTAATACTATAGAGTTGGGTCCAAAGAGGCAATTGACCTGGAGCATGAGTCGCGCATAAGTTGTTCAAACAAAGTACTGCACGTCAAATATGTAGGCAGATGGCTGGTGTAGGTTTAAAAGGAGAAGGAAGCAAACATTGTCCACATCCGGCTTGAAAAGCAGAGGTATAATTGGGAATTTTCATGTGGCCCCTATGTATCATTTGCTTTATGTGATATATCTGTGCCCTAAAATAGCATAATGTATTAGACCTTGTTTCGATAATTCTATGTGGAGTTGGTTGTGTTTCCATATGGTTTAGTTGCTTTGCCTATGATCCAGAACATGCATGGCCTATGCATGAAATTCAAGAGCATTAACAGACACATCTGTCTTTTCGGGGGCAACAACATCCTAATATGGAAAACTCCACATGTGTTGAAACAAGGTACAACATAATGTGTGTATTGTCACACAGATACGCTTGCATGTGGGAGATTGAAATGGAGTGTGTCTCACGCAATATTTCCACATTACCAGGAATTGGCTGTGTACTGGAGGCAGTAATTTTATTTCCTCCATCCAAGGAGTAAAAAATGGTTTCTCAGAAACCTAAAGAAATTGCTTCCATCTGTCACAATTTCCAGAGAACTGTGACACAGATACAGCGATTTCCCCCCCTTCAGAGATTTCCCCGATGCATTTGTTATAAGGAATCACCTCACTGTGGAGTCCCCAATTTTAACATATTACGCTGAAACACACTAATGGAAGCGTTTTGCTTTAGCTAACACCTAAAAACATCTGGAAAAAATTGAAGTAGGCTAGCCTAGGAATATGTGTGTGTGTGTGGGGGGGGGGGGGGGGGGGAGTTAAATAGATTACACCCCCTTCTTTTGAATGACGGGGATACAATTGTAATAACGATGAAGAAAGTTGAATTACAAACCTTGCAGCCTAAGCGAAGAAGCATTTCACATACCTGCTGCTGTAGGTATGTGAGGGGCTTGCCTAGAGGTGTTGCTGCATTGTCGAGACAGAGACAAGCGATAGATTGTTGTTTTTATAATTGCCATTTCACTATTTTCCCCAAATTCATGCGCTGAATACTGACCTGATTGTGCATGCGTGGTTGCGTGTGTCTGTTGGGTTATCTGGATTATATAGGATGTAGCAAGCAAGTGATAATCAGTGATAACCAGATAAGACAGTGAAAACCGTGAGCTGCTAACCATCATGGGAAGAGAAGGTGATGCAGGCGCATTAAACGAAGACGGGGAGAGATGATGCGTCATACGAGAAAGACGCAGAGGAATTTTCCTTGCGAGAAGCCGCGACCAAACCGGCTGGGCAGTGTAAAAAGGAAGAAGAATGTTGGGAGGCGGTACCGAAGTGGGAATTTAACCCTTTGTGCACCGCATGAGGTGCTTTTTTTTCCGTTTCAACTTGAATATTGTTTGGGACATTTCAGTCCTCATTTGACATTGGTGGGGACACGACCCCTGGTCCCCATGCAAATCTACGCCCTTGCAAGGAAGGTTTTTCATACTGATCCAGGTGAAAAAATGTGTCCCTTGACACGCACCTTGGATTTTCCTGTTTAAAATTGAGCCTTATTAAATCCTTTTCAATTATGAAATCCACCAGCTGACACCCGAGTTCCTCGGTACAAATATTTCCATCTAACAAACAAATGCCACAGTTTATCATTTTTAAAGCCTTGTGATATCACCTCAATTAAGCACTGACTTTTTTTTACTTTTCACGCCGATCTGCCAGAAGGGAGTGTGACTTTTAACCTGACGATCACCAAAATGTTGTATAACTTCTCATTGATTTGCGGTAGAACACAAAAACATCCTGAATGATCCTGGTTTGTTAAGGGTTCATGATGATTGCTTGGTGACCTCCCCCATTCCTGCACACCTCCTGTTCTTCAAAGTCTCTTACTGGGGCCTTTGTGGGGTGTCAGACTCAACCAATTGACTCCCTCCAAGCCAGGCCCCTTTCAATAGAGCTGATTCCTTGGTAGTGGTCTGTGCTCTACTCAACACATTTTGTAGTATTGATGAAGGAAATTATATCGCCCGGGGGGGGGGGGGGGATGTGATAACACAACAGCAGTTCAATGGCATCTTTTGTGAGGGTCATCGCGGTTATGCTCAAATTTGATAGCTTAGTGACAGCGAGGGAATGCTCCCATCTCTGCCACCTTCTTGATTGTGATATCCACATTAAAGTCCGCCCACCCCCAGCACAGCATCCACACACCCTTTTGTCTCCTTCCTTTACGGATCAATACAGCAAGGGTGAAATGCTGGTCTGCACAGCAAGAGGGAGGGAAGGAGGGAGGCATGAAGGTAGCTACAGAGTGAAGGAGGGAGAGAGGGAGGGACGGACGGAGGAAAGGAGTTGTCTATCAAGAGATGACGGGGGGCCCGTGAAGCATGGACTCCCACCGTGAGACACATGGGACATCTGGTGGGAGTATGTGTACGTGTAACACTAACACAGTCATGTAACATTCATGCATTTTTTAACACATATCCGTGATTATGACCTTGAGTCTCTCAAAACACGAAAAAAGACCAACAAATTCTTCAAAACACCCATTAGTAGTCAGCAGCATTATTTTATTTTTTGTCAACCCAGGGTGCATGCGCGCACAAAAACACTCACAAACACACACACAAACAAAAACACACACACACACGCACACCATCCCTAGCCTGAGAGCCTGATCAGGATTTACTGAAATTAGTTTCCTGTTTTATTTCTGCGTCAGCCGAGAATAGCTGGTGTGGGGGGGGGGGGGGGGGGGGGGTTGGTCTTTGAGCTGATCTACGTCTGTTTCAAAAGAGATCCGGGTACTTGACAGCCATGTTATCTGTCACATTGCCATAACAACAGCAGCACAAACAGGTGGCAGATGGCGTTTCCCAGGTTTTTTTTCTGTTTTTTTATTGACGCCATTGGAGTGCCAGCGACAGCTAGGGCCCCTGCGCTCCTCACACTTACACGCTCGCACGCTAATGGCGACGTACACCGGAGCCAGGCTATGTAAATGGGTGACACTTATAGACAGGAGGGTCGAACGGTACGTGTCTGATGTGTCAGTGTGAAAGTGTTTAAGTTTATGTGTGATTGTCTTGCGGGGGGGGGGGGGGGTGATGTAAAATCAAAAGAGTGTCCCTAGTCCTTTGGAAAAAGTGTGGCAAGTGTTGGGGGGTGCAATACTGATATAATTTTGCGTGCTGTGATTACACCGTGGTGATTCAACCCGGTATCACGCGGTTTCGTGCTCATGCGCACAAACGTTAATCTGTGCGCATCGTGTCCCAGATCACGATTGTCCGACTTTTTTAGTGCTGCACAGAACGAAATGTAAACCAATGCATTCTGAATGGGAGTGTTCTCCGACAATTAACGTCGTTTTTGAGGAGGTCTGCTTACAAATCAGAAATGTTGACATATATATAACTAGATAATAATATATACAGATATATAACTAGAGGGTGCACTGTAGCCTACTATCCCTTTCTCTCTTTCTCTCTCTCGTTTCGTTTTGTGGAGCACGTCAATAGTCGGAGAACGCTCCCATTCAGAATGCATTTGTTTACATTTCGTTCTGTGTAGCACTAAAAAAGTCGGACAATCGTAATCTGGGACACGATTCAATAGATTAATAACGTTTGTGCGCATGAGCACGAAATCGCGTGATACCGGGTTGCGTGATTATAGTAGGCTGTAGAGGTAGACAGGGTCCGAGATGAAAGGACAGACGGACAAGAGAGGGTGAAGGTGAGACAGTGATAGTCTCACCCCCACCCCCCCACCACAATAAATCCAACACATGAAACAAAGACAGCCATGTTCTATTGTGAGCGCTTCTCTCCATAAACCTCTCATTAATGTGGCCAGTCAAATCAGTCAGAGGGAAATACATCCCATAATGTCACAGTCCTAATGAGTCTCTGCTCATCACCTCTCTAGCGAATGTAGTCAGAGCATGAATTATATACCACGCATTACACACACATAGAGTGGAGAGAGAGAGCGAGAGAGAGAGAGAGAGAGAGAGAGAGATTCCTTTTTGCTGCAAACAGAATAACTAAATGTTTCTCCCAGTACTGCGCTCTCAGAGATGAGATCTGGAAAGGATGGCAGACTCGCTGCTCTATGAGACATTCTCCCCACCCGATGAGCTCACTTGATGAGCTTCACGGTAACGAAATAGAACAGAAAACAACGACAACCACAGGAACAAAGGAAGAACCTGAAGAAGCATTGCAGGTTTCAGTGTAAGCAATGAGCACATAAATAATAGGAGAGAGCGAGAGAGAGAGATGCTGCCTTCTCCTTACCCTTATTAATTAACGGCACAACCCTCAGTCAAGCAGATTTGTCCTTAAAAGCTGTTTAATATTGATTCAGAACAAATACATAATTTATAATAGCACTGAATAATCACAATAGAATCCAAAGCATGAATAAATAAATACATGAAGCCAGTAGCATGGTGAAATGATATTCCAGTATATAGTCATGGCCTCATTACGTTGGCCTGCTGGGTGCTCAAGCCAGGCCGTGGTGTTGAATAATGAGGCTATTAAGGAGATATCCTCCAAGAAGAAAAAACAAGCACAGAGGCCTACGCAACCAACCAGCAGCCTCCAATCTGCAGCCATTCAAACACGTTTGTTTGTATTTATGTGCACACAATACTGCCTCTTTGGATAAAAGTCTTTCTTTAGGTGTTTGGGAAAAACAGTGGTAAGTTTTCCCTGAATCATGTCATTTTCTGAATCTAATTTTTCGGATGCAATGTGATCTGTGTTGGGTAAGACAAGAGGCCTCATTCTCTCTCCCAACACCCCTTCCCCTCCCCTCTATCTATCCCCCACTTGTTTTCATTTCCTGTTGGCTTCCATTTCCAGACAGTAGCTATGGCGCGGAATTAAAGTCGCGGGGCTCTGTTTGGCGCGCACTAGGGGAATCGGGCCTCATTATCTATGAAGCTGCTTACACTCGGCTGCTTAGCTCATTACAGATGGCAGAGTGGAAAGATGGATGAGACGGCGCTACCCAAAGGAAGAGAGAGAAAGAGAGAGAAGGAGACGGAGAGGCTGTGCTCTTGCGGATGAGAGGCGTTAAAAGATTCTACACACTGCCTGAGTACACACCATTTTCCTTACAGAACTGCAGAGTAGATAAATTATAATTAGCTGCATTTTTCTCCAAACACATGCCATACCTATAGACTCGTTGGAAGTAGTCTCTATTTTGCCAAAATGCTACACTGACTCTAACCCATGGATAATTTAAACATAACAAAGGGAACTGGATTGGTGGAACAGTTACGCAATGCCATTAGTGAAAAACACAATATCACAACAGATCAAAAACAAGATTTGCGGGTAAAAACGACAAAATATTTTATCGGAAGTGCCTTTCGTTTAGACAGTGACAGCGTTTTTGGGGCATGAAAACGCATAAATCTGAAACCACCCTCCAGAGTGGAAAAGTTGAATACGCTCCGCCGTAGCATTTCCGTCTACACTGCCAAGACGCAAAACACTGCTCAGACCTGCTCACGTCGCGTACGCGTTTACGTCACATACATGTGCCAGTACAAGGAAATGAACAAACATGTCAGATTATTTCCATGCGTCGGACCTTCAAGCTGCTCTGGCAGCTTTAACAAGCGTACAGGAGTCTTTCCACGAAATATACAGGATATGTACAGACAGAATTACTGAACAGAGAAGGATCTTTTTGGTTTTTGCGGCACGGATAAGAGAAGAAGGAAGATTCTACGCATGCGCTCAGACATGGCGGTGTTGTGTGATAGTGTATCACAGCACCACCTAGCCGCCTGGCATGCATACCCAATCGAATTCCACACACTTTTGCGTCACCGTATGCACGCAGATTTCCTCCCGAAAACGCTTGTCTAAACGCGGAATAAAAAGTGAATACGCGACGCCACTTTTGGGTCTTCTGTTCAGACCGTCATCGTGTAAACGTAGCCTATGTTGACATGATGACGGTCTGAACAGAAGACACAGAAGTGGCGTCGCATCTTCACTTTTGGTTCTGCAGGTTGACGGTCCGACGCATGGAAATAATCCAACATGTTTGTTTATTTCCCTGTACTGGCGCATGTATGTGACGTAAACGCGTACGCGCCGTGAGCAGATCTGAGCAGAGTTTTTTGCGTCTTGGCAGTGTAGACGGAAACGCTACGGCGGAGCGTATCGAAGTTTCCACTCTGGAGGATGGTTTCAGATTTTAGCGTTTTTAAGCCCCAAAAACACTGTCTAAACGAAAGGCACTTCCGATAAAATATTTTGTTGTTTTTACCCGCAAACGTCCTCGTGTAAACGGGCCCTGAGAATTTACTGTGAAAAATATGTGGGACAAGTCTGTTTTCAAACCTTCCTGCATGATATGACCTGATGGTAAATCCAACGACACATTTGTCAATGGAAAAATCAACACTAAATCAAATGAAAATGGACAGCAATTGCTTCCAGTTCCACAGCAACCCATTAGTCTACGTTATTGCTTTGTTCACCATTTTCTTTTTATAATAATTGAGATAATGCGGTTGTGTTGTGATGACCTGGTCACAGAAGAAGAAGACACATTGAGGTTACTAACGGGAGTCATACAGGGTACAGGCACAAACATGTCTCCAAAGAAAGAGTCCGTACTCTTTCCAAACCAGAATCCTACATTGTATTCCAACACTGGCCTGTTGTGATAGGGACCCCATTGCTATAATTTGCTAACACATAGATCTTAATGGAAAATTGTTAGACCAGCCACAGTGAGGACTGGGACACTGTATCTTTGAGCAATTTGGCGGACGTGGGATAGCCATTTTTAAAAATATGTCATGATGCTGAATGTATTCTTTTTGTCACCTTCCCAAGATGGCTAGCCTCAGTTTTCCTTTGACGTTTCTGCGGTTCATCCGACAGGCGGTTGTTGAAGACATTTGTTTTTTCCTCCCTCCCGCCCCCATATCTAAAGAAAGAGGAAGAGTCAGAAAAGAGACGGTTTTAAAAATAGATGATGGATCAAAAGGCATGACAACCCAATGCGAGTGCTGCAGCCCTGAGAGAGAGAGAGAGAGAGAGAGAGAGAGAGAGAGAGAGAGAGAGAGAGAGAGAGAGAGAGAGAGAGAGAGAGAGAGAGAGAGAGAGAGAGAGAGAGAGAGAGAGAGAGAGAGAGAGAGAGAGAGAGAGAGAATTTCAAAAAGACTGAACAAAGAGAATAACAAACTCTGTGCCGACTGCAATATCACATATTTGGAGAGTATCTCTCACCAGGCAGAGATGATGCAGACAGTCCAAGTGGTTGTGATGCATGAGTGTGAACACAATTTGAAAGCCTTAAGAAACTCACAAATAAAGGAATAGAGATTTGGAAAATGTTTTAGATCAGAGGCATAAACTGCTTTTAATGAAAAATAAAATAAATGTCAGCTTCATGCTGTGCTGTTACTTTGTAGATCTCTGCAATTTGCTAAACAGAGTTTAGCACACATATTTAGCCAAACACCACTGTGCAATATCTGTCGGCATGCAATAGTTTTTTGCATTACCGGCACTTCAAAACACTATGAATAATAATTTCAATTTTGAGTCAAATCCAAAATACTGTTTGAGTTTGTAAGAACAACGATTATTTTCACCATTGGGGGGGGGTAGGGGACGCTCAACAAGGCACAATTCTTATTAAGTTTGTTTGCCATTGCTAAAGCTTCCTGCCCCTGAATTTCCTTCACTAGGATTCAACAATGCATTTCAAGGATTCTGGCTGCAGAAATAGTTTTGTTCAATACCAACTGTCATTTATTTTTTATTTTGTTAATTTTAATTACAATGACAGCCAATCCTAATTCAGGCCACAATTTCACCAACCTTTGAAGGAATGGAAGGCTGAATTTATGAATCAACCTGGCACTGCCTCTGATTTTGCAATCTTGGGGAGTATTTGGGACATTTCGAACAATTCAGACATTTCAGATAACGCCGCTGTACAGCTCAATAGGAACTGTCCGGAACTACAAATGGCATACATGTCAACAATGTCAACAATGCTGCAATAGCTTAGGTTCTGCACTAGAAAAAGAAGCTCCATACATAAAACACCATGTAGAAAAGAGTTTAAAGGGAGAGAATTGAAAAGTAATGACTCTTCAAATAAAATTGAGGATACAACACAAATAAAAAAATAAAGAATAATTTCAGATTGAAGAGACAGCTATTGTTCATTGTATTTAATCAAGCAGTAAAAAAGAAGTCAAAAGAATAGTTACTCAAATCTGCAAATAACATGTGACCCAGAGAAATGGCCAACACCTTCATGGACTCCTTGATGCCACATTTCAACTGATGAATATTCTCTATTTAATTAAAGACTTTGGTGCAGTGCCTTAATTTTAATCAGTATTACCTTCTTGCTTGCTAATAGATCTGTTTAATCCCTTCCATCTTCAGATGGATAGCATTGAAAATTTCATGGAGGGAAAATAAAAAAGCCCAGATGTTAGTCGCCGTCGTTGGAGACCACTTTAATTACAGCCTAAACACACAGATGCTATGTTTTGATGTGAGTGCCAGCATCTCAATGCAACAAATTTAAAACACAGATTTCTTGGATAAAAAAGCTGCCAGTATCCCAAAGGTGTGTAAATATAATTATCCCATATCATATTTCTCAAAACAAAGTAATTAAATAATATATGTTAAGTTGTGGCCTTTTTTCTCTAACAGACTGAGACAAGGAGCACAATATTTGTATTTACTATGTCAGTCAATCAGAATCAAGTAATTGCCAGGCTGCTGCATTCAAACCCCGTCGCGGTCAGAGGTTAATGGTAATTGCACGGTTGCTTGACAAAACATCTGATCGTGTTAGACAGTGTCGGGTTGCAGCCAGCTGGAATAAAAATATGGGCTCAATTTCACCCGCCCCCCGCTCAATCTGAATACTTATTTTTATCTTGTTGGGATCTACCATTCACGACGTTGCACAAAAGCGGAAAAGTCAGCGAGGACTGAAACACAATGTTTTGTCTACTTCAAGTCCCAGAGGGGGTGGTTTGGGACTTGTATGCCCTTCCGTCAACTGAAACTCCAATCACACATCGATTTATTCATTTTTTTACATGCAATGTGTGAAATGAAACCAAGCACCGAATGTGCTTGCACCATGGCCATGTCAAATTGGTTTCATGGTTTTGAAATGGAATCATAGAAGAGTTGAAGACTGTGAATCCTTTGAGAGGTTTGAAATGTTGAAAATGTATATGTGTCACCAAATATATATTTCCTTGTGTCTTTTGTATTCATGAACCTTGTAATCTAACTTTATAGGCGAGCAATGATTACATACAATTTAGGAAAGAAACACAGCTTGTAGCTGCAGAAATAGTTTGCGTTGTGTTGTTGCACTTATACCTAGTTGCCTAGTAACGGGGACGCTGGCGAGTCTAACGCCGCTCTGTATGGCTTGTTTTTATTCAGTATTTTCAATATTTCTCACGATTGCATTGAACATTTTGTCGTTTTTTTTGGTCTTTAGTAGTTTAGCTAAGTTTACTCGTTATATATAGTCACTTTTCGCTATTGTAAGTGCGCCAGTTTCCTTTATTTTTACGTGTTTTATACGTGGAGTCGTACAGTTGGTGGACGCTGTTGCCTT
The DNA here is from genome assembly GCF_031168955.1 of Gadus macrocephalus. NCBI lineage: Eukaryota > Metazoa > Chordata > Actinopteri > Gadiformes > Gadidae > Gadus > Gadus macrocephalus. Next base: position 18,599,692 of record NC_082393.1, read on the forward strand.
TTGAACGCTGCTGCTGCTCACCGGAACGTCATTCTGAACATTATTTTTTCGCGATTTTCTTTTTCTTTTTCTTACTAGTCTTTTAACTTTTTATCAGTTTTCTTTTGCTTACTTTCAACACCTTCTGTCTGAAACCCTTCTGGACCTCGGATCGGACTACAAAGTTAAGTTAAGTAACTGCGTCAGTTTTCTTGATTTATTTATTTATTTCTGAACGTTAAACGTCTGCGTGTTTTGTTTTGTGTTTTGTGCGTGGAGTCGTGCAGCTGTTGGTGGAGGACACCTGCTGGCCGGCTAGACTGCTGCTAACCCCCGGCGCCGTCCAACTGGCTTCCCCGTCTCCAGCGTAGCTACAACCGGCTTGCTCCACTCCTCTGCCGTGCTGGCTCTGTGGCTTCACCATAATCGCCTGGATCTACCGCTGGCTTCTTCCGACTTCACAACCTGTGGATTTTTAACCTGTTCCTCTGGATTGCGCTATGTTTGACTCTCACGTAACGAGCGCATCTCTGCCGCTCCGTTACTCGGTAACGGAGATGTTACGTCTACGGATCTTCTCAAGGACCCTCCCACCTCAGCTTGCATCCCACCACGACATTCTCAAACGACCAAAATACATCCACCGAGGCTCTGGACGGAATTTTCAGTACACTCACACCAGCAACAAAAACATCCGCTCCTTCTGGTCCACTGGGCCCCGCCCCCCTCCTCGCACAGCCCGTACGGTCAGTCCCGTCAATCACAGTGTACTGTCCCCTCTGCTCAAAGCAACCTGCTACACTCCACTCACCTGTCTGAAACTCTGTCTGCTGAACACCAGATCCCTCTGTAATAAGGCCCTTTTGATAAATGACTTTATTGTTGACCAGAGCCTAGACATTCTCTGCCTCACTGAGACCTGGCAACAACCAAATGACTTCTCCCATCTAAATGAGGCTGTCCCACCAGGTTTTTCTTTTATTAGTAAACCCCGGGTTAATGGGAGGGGAGGTGGCCTCGCTCTCCTCCATCGTGATAACATCAAAGTCACCACTGTCACAGTCCCCCTTCACTCCTCCTTTGAATGTCTAGCTGTAAAACTCTCAGGCCCCAAACCCACTATCATTGTCACCATTTACAGACCACCAAAACCCTCCGCCGTTTTCCTCAATGAATTCTCATCACTACTTACATCTGTATGTGCAATGTCCCCCACTGTTATCCTCCTTGGTGATTTCAACATCCACATTGACAACCCATCCTGTACTTTTGCTAATGACTTCACATCACTTCTGGACTGTCTTGGCATCACACAACATGTCAACCTCCCAACCCATAACAAAGGTCACATTCTGGATTTAATCTGCTGCACTGACATCACTCCCACTAACCTTGATGTCATTGATTTCCCCATCTCCGACCACAAAGCTGTACTTTTTGACATTCATACCCAACTACACAAAACCAAGGAACAACGGACCATCTCCTTCAGAAACATCAAACTTATCAACACCACAGACCTCTCCACCATGATCAGCTCCTACCCCAACCCTCCCCCAGCTTCCTCCCTGACTGACCTGGTGACTCACTACAATAACTGCCTCTCCAACCTGGCCCCCCTGAAAACCCGCTCTGTCTCATTCACCCACACTGCTCCCTGGTTCACTCCTCATCTGCGCCAGCTCAAAGCCACTGGTCGTCGACTGGAGCGACTCTACAATAAGACTCAACTCACTGTACACTGCCAAATGTATTCGGACCACCTCCATCACTACAAGAATGCCCTCACCACTGCCAAAACCTCATACTACTCCAACCTCATCAACACTGGTACAGGCAACAGCAGAGTCCTCTTCTCAACAGTCAGCCACTTACTTCAGCCTCCTAAATCCCTCCCTCCAGACATTTCCACCACCCAATGCACTGCGTTCCTGGACTTCTTCAGCTCTAAAATCAACACCATTCACCAACAACTGGCCTCATCTCGCACCCCCTCTGATGACCCACCCTGGATGATCACCTCTGGCCAACCTCTCATCAGCTCCCTCTCTGACTTCACCCCAGTAACAGAACAGACCGTTTCAGAACTCATCCGCAAAGCCAAAACCACCACCTGTCAGCTCGATCCTCTTCCCACCTCCCTTGTCAAAGCATGTCTTCCGTCCATCTCCCCCATGATCACTAACATAATTAACTCCTCCCTCACTACTGGTACTGTACCCCCCACTCTCATGCTGGCTGCCATCACTCCCATCCTGAAAAAACCTGGTGCTGACCCAACTGACCTTAACCATTACCGGCCCATCTCCAATCTCCCTTTCATCTCCAAAACACTTGAAAGGGTGGTTGCCGCACAACTACAGTCCCACCTCGACACAAACAATCTCCACGAACCGTTCCAATCTGGCTTCCGTCCAAAACACAGCACTGAAACAGCCCTAGTCAAAATCACCAACGACCTCCTCCTTGCAGCCGACTCTGGATTACTCACCATTCTCATCCTCCTCGATCTCAGCGCAGCATTCGACACCATCTCCCACCCTCTGCTCCTGGACCGCCTGGCTGGCATTGGGATCACTGGTGCTGCACTCTCCTGGTTTACATCCTACCTCACCGGCCGTCAACAATTTGTTCAACTAAGCAACCACAAGTCTGGGTGTTCAGGTGTCTCACTGGGTGTCCCCCAGGGGTCAGTCTTGGGTCCACTCCTGTTCACCACTTACCTCCTCCCGCTGGGCACACTCCTCCGTCACCATGGGGTCCATTTTCACTGCTACGCTGACGACACACAAGTCTACATCTCCACCAAACCCACCGCTGCCATCCCCCCCACCTCCCTCATAACGTGCCTGGAAGAGATCCGGAGCTGGTTGAGCAGGAACTTCATGAAACTCAATGGAAACAAGACCGAGGCCCTGCTCATCGGATCCAAATCCACCCTCACTAAATCACAACACACCCCAGCTCCACTCATAATCATCGATGGATTCCCAGTACCCTTCTCCTCCAAAGTCAAGAGCCTCGGCGTCATCCTGGACAACACCCTCTCATTCGCACCCCATATTCACAACATCACCCGGACTGCATTCTTCCACCTCCGCAACATCGCCAGACTCCGCCCATCACTGACCCAATCCAGCACTGAAATCCTAGTTCACTCATTTGTCACATCACGCATAGACTACTGCAACCGGACTAGTCCTCACCGGACTCCCCACCAAACTCATCAACAGACTGCAGATCATTCAGAACTCAGCCGCCCGGATCATCACCCGCACCAAATCATCTGACCACATCACCCCTGTCCTCATCCAACTTCACTGGCTCCCAGTACACTACCGCATCCAATACAAAACCCTACTCCTCACCTACAAATCTCTCCACAACCTAGCCCCCAGTTACCTCTGCGACCTCCTCCAAGAATACACTCCCTCCCGCTCCCTCCGCTCAACCTCTGCTGGACTACTATGTATCCCCACATCACGACTCACTACAATGGGTGCCCGGTCATTCAGCTGTTCAGCACCCAGGCTCTGGAACTCCCTCCCCCCACACATAAAACAGTCAGACACCATTACAACCTTCAAGTCACAACTCAAAACTCACCTGTTCAAACTCGCACACAACGTCTAACTGATCACTGTTTTGATTGTTTGTTTGTTTTGTTTTGTCTTGTTTTTGTTTTATTTATTTTTTATTTTTTATGTTTATTTATTTATTTTTTTCCACAATGTCTTGTTTTTTTAAACGATTTATGATGACTATATGCTCTGTAAGGTGACCTTGGGTGTCTTGAAAGGCGCCTCTAAATTAAATGTATTATTATTATTATTATACAGTAATTCAAGAGAATTGTGTCCAAGTAGCCCAAAGAGCATTATTCCTGCAATCATATTATACATAATATAAAAATGGCAAGAGTAAATGATGATGTAAGCAATGGTTTTCATATTATTGGCAAGGATTTTATGCTCACAGATCCAGATTTGCATGAAAAAATTTGGTTAGTTCCTACCCTGGCCCACCATTGTCCCTTAAAGCTAGCGCACGCTGAATTGTTGGTGATGGACAACCATCGCCTGATACCAAGTACTGCTTGGATACATTGGCCATCCCATCTAATGATGAGGCAGTTAAGCGTTGCGGCGAGAACAGCCTGAGCCATTTAGCATACAACAAGGTTTCACCCTCGCAATGGGAATGTAATGGGCTGGCTGTGTAAATTTTTCATAGGTCAGTGGTCAGACTCAAAGCCATGTGGCTAAAGCGATGGGGAACGGGCAAGGAAAGGGAAAGCGATGGGTGTTTGCTTCACGTGCCCAGCCACCACTCATAAATTGTTTGGTAATTAAAAGGTGTGACATAACGAGGGGGAGCAGAAGGTGTCCAACGCAACCGATGGACGGCTGGGCGGCCCGTTTTGGAGTCATTAGGCGCAGCTGTAATCATGCCATTAAGCTGCTCATTATGGAGAGGCTAAGGCTTAATCTCCCACAGGGGCCCCCCAGTCACTGCTCAATTCCATTAGACACCAGCGCTTCCCAGCCTGGAAGTCGCCCCCTCTGCTCGCCACCACTTTCACATAATGGTCCACCCCCTCCTTCGCCAATCCAAAAGCCTGGGCTCTGTAACTCTAACACGAGGCGTTACGACTGGAGGCATCAGGCCAAAAATAATATATATAAATAAATAAGCCTTGCAACCCCTTCGAGACTGGCTCCCTTTCAGGCTTATTGCGGGATACAAAGTAGATTATGGATGAGGCGCTCCAGCGAAAGACCCAGTTGCTCGGGAGAGGAGAGTCTAAATGGCGCAGCAGACAGTTAGCGGCCAATCCCCTGTAGCCCCGGGTTCTCCGTCTTGCGCTGGAGCAAATGAATCGAAGACACGGGTTCATTTGAGCTGAGGGAGAAAGTCAATTACAAATATATGCAAACAACCCCCTTTTTCCTTACATAGAAAAAACCCTCTAAAGACAAATACATGAAGTAAGTAATACAGTGAATAATAAATGTATCTGACAACCGAAGGAAAGAAAACCCTTCATTGTTTCTTTCCTTTCCGATGTGCCTGTGTGAGTACCAAATGTGTTCGGCTGCCAGATCGGCTTGGGGTCCTGCGCTTACAGATGACGTATCGACACTTGACTTATCGACACAAGCCAACGGACAAAACCCGGAAGGGTTGTTTATAAACGGTGCTCAATCAGTTTTGGTTTTTATTTCATTGAACGGAGCCCGTTCTCTCACAAAGCCATTGGAAACACGTCTAAAAGCACTGATGAATCCATATTTTTAGTTTTACATATGTTAAAGTAAGGATTGGCGTTGTTAAAGTTAGATATTAAGACAGTATTTTCTAGTTTCTATTAACTGAAAATGAAGAACTTGGACAGTCTTATGATGAAATTGTATTTGCTCATACAAAACAGAATAAATAAGACAATTGATACAACTGAGGAACAGCTAAATGTAAATCCATAAAAAACGGCATGTGTAGATCCCATGGTGAATTGAGGAAGAATTCATGAATGTGTTCATATTAGATATTCATCCTATTCCTTGAAAATAGATTTTTTTTTATGATTTTCCAGATGTTCAATAAATTGTATCCTTGCCTATACAACTAATAACAATATTTTTTTTTATTGTTTTTTTATTTTTATTATATAACATTTTCCTCGTTTCCACTAGGGGTATCTTTGCTCTATAATTTAACAAACATCTGTAAAATAGTAACAATTTTAAGGTAGGCCTATAAGAATGTATATAATGTGTTACCACTTCATGAATCTATCCTCAATTGGCCGTGGGATTAAAACATGATGTTTTCATGGATTTACATTGAGCTGTATGTGTGTATGTGAATTGCAGTGTATGTGTTTGGATACACACACGAGCACACACACTGAAATATTTGTATATTATTATTATAATTTTTTTTATTAATGTGGCCTGCAGTGGCGATTTCGCACAGGTGATTCACACAGGCTCTGAAAACAACAGTCATCAAGCCATATCTAATTTACCATTTTTAAGCAAAATCATTACAAAAAAGCTGTTTATCAACAGCTAAATAACTACTTCAATCACTGGATGTGGCAAATTATCTTCAATTGAACAATAAAAAAACTGATGTAATGGTCTTTGGTGCAAGGGATGAACAATTAAAAGTCAGTGCACAGCTGTTATGTTAGAAAGCACACACCAAGACAGAAATCTTGGTCTAGTCATAGACTCAGAATTTCTAAAACCACATTAAATGCCATACTGAACTAACTGACTAAAAGTAAATGTTTGACTGATAGATGCTTCTGCATAAATTATTTGGGGATTTATAAATAACAACATGAGAAAAAAAATGTCTGACAAAATCCCAATCCCAATGTATTGGCATTTTTAAGGCTTTTGAAGGACTGATTAAATACATTTTAATACCAATACCATTTAAGGTATTATTTTAAGCATCTGTATGACTTGGATTTATTTTATACATTTGCATAGCAATTAAATGCATGAAGTCAATGCTTGTTAAAAACAACAGTCATCAACAGTCATCCAGTCACTTCTAAGAAAATAACAATATAGATACTTCACTCATGAACAATTATAGGCCCATATCTAACGTACCATTTTTAAGCAAAATCATTGAAAAAGCTGTTTATCAACAGCTAAATAACTACTTACTTATTAGCAATGAATACATTTACATATCGCTGACACACCGGCTACTGAGTGACGCGCATGCGCATTTAATGACATCGTTTACAGGAAGTGCGTCATTATTGCGCATCTAGGACCCCCGAGCCGATCTGGCAGCCGAACACATTTGGTACTCACACCTGAACGCAGACATCCCATTAAGTACCGACATTGCATTTAGTGTGAACAACATGGCTTAAAAGATTCTTTAACAGACCAGGCAGCCGTTACTCTTTATTTTATTATTTGTTGTTATATAAATCCCATAATAAAACCCACCTATTTCGATGGTTAGCAACAAAGCTACTGCTGAAACCCAGATTTTAGGAGTGAACACAAAGGGGAATGACTCGCAACTCGCAAGGGAAGCTTGCCGTGCATCAAAGCAACAGCATCATTTGTTAATGATGCCAGTCATCTATTATTTGTCAATAGTTTTTTTCATGGGGGCGTCAGCAATAATAGGAAGACGCCAGCAGCATTTTTTGAAGGAGAACCCAACCTCCACACCAGGCGCACATTGGTTTGTATTACATTGACACGGTGGCACAGCGGTTAGAACTGTTGCCTCACACGTGAAGGACCTTGGTTCAAGAAGATCATTGTTGGGGGGGGGTTGGTATGTTTGTGTTGAGTCTGTATGTTCACGTGAGTTTCCGCCGGGTGCTTCGGTTTCCTCCCATACCAAAGAAAGACTTCTGTGTTAGGTAATGATCCTTCCGCATCCTAGTTTTTAAAGTTGGAAACAGGGGTTTGGTTCTCTTTCAAAGGCCACACCCTCTGTTCCATGAAAAAAAATCAAGAAAATGGTAAGTAGGGTTATTAATAGTAGCAAATAAAAAGATAACTCAAATTAGCTTTTGCTTGCTCCTTTTTAAGGAAAACATATGGTAATAAAACGTAACTACTTTAACTCAGGTTGTGGATGTGCAGAAGTAATTTCTCCTTATCTTCCACACAATGTTTCATGATACCAGCTGAACAGGTTTATATTGTATCTTTCAGTGGAGTAGGCTTTGAGTATTGGAGGCCCCCTACTGTTTGGGCATGCTGCTCAGCTGTGAGGCACCTGTCATGTTCTGACAGCTGTGAATATCTGCCGTCTCTCTCTGCAAATCTCAGTATGCTGCCTACCATCCAAACATCACCTCTCCTCTTCCTCCCCCTCTCACCACCTCTCTCTCTGTCTGTTTTTAACCCCACCTTCACTATACCTGCCCACCTGTTTGTTTTCTTCCTTCCTTCTTTCGTTCGTCCTTTATTTCTTGGTTTGTAATTTATGTACTTATATCTTACACTTGGTGCGTTAGGTGCAACGCATTCTTGATGAGTTAAAGAAATGTTTTGACAGAACAGGTCATTTAGCCTTTGATTTTTTCTCTCTATTATTATCATCATCTAGAATTATACCTTATTCATTATTAAATTATGCAGCAGGCTGTGCGGGAGTGAGAGCTTTGACATTGATGCACTTTATATCCACAGCTGACAGTCAACATCCCAGTCAGAAAGATAGAGTGAGATAGGGCTGTATATTGCAACCAATTTGAAGAAGACAATGGTTACTGCAGCGCCCGATATTTGCTTGCAAGACAAACGATTGTTGGTAAATAAGATTTCTCTCAGATTAGTCTTTAATATTTCACACTATTAGATCATTGATATTAATATTCAACACAGTTTTTTCACAATATCAAGGACATCGTGTGGCACTCTGGGAAAATATGTGTGAAACATTGTCCAGGGTGTAAACTAGACTAATCTGAAATAAATCATCCCTCAATGAGCTGCTGTGATTAGGAAGCTAAAACTGAGAATATTGAACGTCAAACCGAATTCATCATCGTGGATATAATTGTGTGTGTTCTGCCTGTCTGAAACAACCCAAATATATTAAATGTGTCTTAAACAAATCAATCCAATTGTACAATAGGATAGTGTGTTGTTGTGTGTTATCAACTGCTTAATTAGTTATTATTTGATATTTCATACAATTATGTATATAAAAAAAAGGTTGATTGCTGTCATTATTAGTATATACTAACTTATCTCCCATTAAAAAATAAGGGCCTTATAACCAAAAAAAATACTAAAACACTACAGCTTTTCTTTCTTGGGCATAATATATACTAAACTTTTCAGAGCTAATATGCTACAATGCATGACTTAGTGTTCTGATCGTAATTTATATGCCTATGTGACTTGCAAGACCCACCTCGAAATTGAACTAAAGTCAGTCGGTTCTGTCCTCGCTGTAATCATTTAAAAAGCTTAACAGGCAGTTCGCTGAACTGTTTTCTTAAATATTCAAGCTTGATTCAGAGAGTCTGGACAACTTATTTTACTGTTTGATTGTTTAATCCAGGATACGGATATGGTATGCAGAAAAAACAACAACAATGTCAATGTCAGAAAACGTAATATTTGTCACAATAAATACATGTATCTATTTCCTTAATTATATAAACATAGAACTGACAAATGGCATTAACCTTATATACTTATACTTGTCGTCAACCTTTCAAACCTTTCAAGCCCTACCTATTTCCTTGGAAATACTTACCTGTAGGTTTATCTATCCAACAGGTTATTCAGTTTAATTTGAAAGATTTAATGAGCACAATGCTCTCTTCAGTGAAGTTTGTCTTCCAATTCCTTTGTGTAAGGATAGTAGACCGGTATTGTTTCACCACCTGCCTCAAAAGGTGTTGGCGAGGCTCTGCACTTGTCTCTGTTGGTGGTTGTACAAATCCTTGGATTTACCAAGAGGAGCAAGCGAGGGATAAGAAATGCTGCAGTGGTGAGTAGGGCAGGATCCTCTGGGTCTGTAGTCACTGGTGTGAGAAGTCTATTTGGATGTTGTGATCATTGTTGGATGGAATCCACAGCTCATGGCAGGCTCCGTTGCATGTCCACTCAGGCTGTGACAAGAATGCAGGACGTGAAGGTATCTGTGCAGGGCTGTAGAAGGTGTCACTAAACGTTTTAACACTGCCAAATATGCCCATCTTATGCATGCCTTTTTCCTGGCATGGTCCGCGCATTTACACTGACTGAGGTAATATTCGGCCTAGGTTCGCACCCAAATTTACCCTACCGGACCCAACACATATTGGCGGTTTAATTTTGATGTAAATGTAAATAGACGCCTCCGTGCTTCTAGGGACGGGACTTGGGTAGAGAGGCTGCTGCGTTGAGAAAGAAGCAGAGGAACTTTCCTTACAAGACATTTGTCGGGATAAAAAACAAGGGGTCAGCAAAATAAAGAATATGTGGCGTTTTTGCACTTGAAAAAAGTGAATCGCATTTGTAGCCTACACTCAGATATGTAAGACAGGGAAATTGCCGGGCGTGCCAAGCCACGACCGAACCGGCTTGTCAGTGTAAAATTGCCTTCTCTCGCATAAGACCTTGGAAACTGCAGGTTCTGGAAAGTGTGGAGAGAGTCTCTCCACAATTTGCATAGATGTTCTTTCTCTGGGGTACAGGTGTGTCCCAGTCTAGAGAGTCAATAGTGAGGCCTGGAGTATTTCCTTTCCTTGTATTACACAAATCCCAGGTGATCATACAGACTGTTTACTGTTGACACCTCAAATATGGACATCTTTTCTCACATTCCAGCTAACCCCCAGACTGCTTTGAATGGGAAGTTTGTCATTTCACAGATCCAAGTATTGCAGGTAATCGGCATAATCCTTGGTAGGGAATGCTGCCATGACATCTCCATAGTCACAGGTTATTTTGTGCAGCCTGAGGTTCAAGCATGCCCCCATCTCTTGAGTCCTTTTGAGCTGGTTGAGAGCAGCATTAGCACGAGTTAAAGACTAGTCCATCACCAACGTACAAGTCTCTCTACACGCATCTTCTAGCAATCTTAGCCAAAGTAATTTTCCTCCTCTGGTGCTGCTATTCTGAGGCCATAAATGGCAACAGCTGGGGACTGGCTCTTGCTAAAGACATGTACCCTCAACTTATATTCCATGACACCCTTGTTGTAGTCATTGCCTTTGTACCAGAGGAAACAATCACAGGACATTTCTGTGATCTGGTCTGACGACAAAGTAGTGGAACATCTGTTTGATAAGCCATCCGTAAAGGCTTCTGTTTAGATCAGGGCCCTTTAAAAGGACATTGTTCAAGTATACTCCATCATGTTGGGTGCTTGAATCAATAACGACCCTGATCTTGGTAGGTTTCTTTGGGTGGTACACTCAAAAGATAGGCAGGGATCAGCCCTCTTCTTCCTGTTTTATAGCCACCTCTGAATTGCCATTTTGGAATATATTTCCATAATTGAGAATAAATCTTCCTTCATCTCCGGTTTACTTTTTGAAGGAGCGTCCTGAAATGGTCCAACGCCTTGGCTTTGTAGTTGGGCAAACGTCTTTGCATCCTGAAAGGCAGAGGAGCTGTCCAGCTGTTTTCCTCATCTTTGTAATACCCTTGCTCTATTTACTTCAGAAAGGCCAGGGGTCTCATTTATAAAACTGTGCGTGTGATCCTTACTAAAAGTGTGCGTACGGCCAGAAGCCAAGTTTTGCGTGCGCCAAAAAATATTTGGATTTATAAAACACTGCATACGCACACCTGTACGCAATCTTTGCTTTATAAATCACATAGTGATTACAATTGTGCACAGCTGAATCAGCTTCACATTCCGCCCTCTATACGCCCCTTTTTAACCATAAATGGTCAATGCAAATGACCTCATGAATGCGATCTGCATATAAAACAGACTCAGATGCAGGTATGATGTCTTGTTGGAAACAATGGCAGGACAGAGAAAAGCCAAAAAATGAAACTTCACGGAGGTTGAAGTGGAGACACTTGTGGGTGAGGTGGAGGCCCGAAAATACATTTTGTTCGGCGGTTACGGGACTGGGATCACCAACATTAAAAAGCAGAGTGAGTGGCAACATGTTGCTGCGGCAGTGAACTCTGTCAGTGGCACGGAGCGCACAGTACCAGAATTGAAAAAGAAGTGGTCTGACATAAAGGCACATTTTTATTTCCTCGCGCACAGCACATGTTTATAATTAATTGCTCAAATGTTACTGATCGTATAGTGAAGATCGTTAATTACAGGTGGGTGTGTTGGGAAAAACGGTCTGTCTAGCTACTGGACCAGATAAAATGAGACGGAGAGGTAATAAAGTCTATCGGCACGAGGACCTTGGATTTATTAAGTAAAGTGGCAACGGTTATACAGAGTCATAAAGCGTGAGAAATCGAATATGTCTAAGTCCCTAATCAGCGCTGATGGTTCGTCCAGAGCTTCGCCTCCGTGGAAGGTCTGCTGCAGAAGAAGGAATGAGTTCCTGTGTGATACACTCTTATGCTGTATCTTCCTCTCGATGAGGTGTGTGCGTTTAAGATGTGTATGGTTCTGTGTGTCTTTGGTTGACCTTGCCTCCCAGGCTCTAGTGTATGCATGTATATCTTCTTGTGTTCCTCCTGACGGGGGAGAGTCTCACAGAGCCTCCTGCTTGTGGCCCTCCCGTTCTGAGGATGAAACGGTGCATTGTCTGAGTGTTTACCATTTGCCGGGAGGAGAGATGGGGCCTTGGTTCTGGCCTTCACCTGACCATGTTCTCATGTGTGTGTTATGTGTTAAAAATGGACTATATTGTAACGTGACAGCCATGTGTTGTGCTCCTCAAGCTAGGGTGGGAGTTAGCTATATTTATAATGTACATGTGATGTGCTCCGCAGGTTATTTTGCCCAACATATCCCCCTCAAGTCGTCGCAAGACGACTTTTACTCGTTAGGGGTACGAGGGAGAGGACTTCAGCGCGGGACTACCATCATAACACTTTTTTTTTAAAAACAACAGAAAGAAGGCAAAATGATCATAAAAACAAACAACCATGAGCATGGGACTAAAATAAGTCGCTGGACCGGGTGTATGGGGAACCACGTGGGAGAAACGCCACCCATGCTTCAAACATGGGTATGCCATACACACCCCACCTAGGGGGTGGCATCCACCCCGGCCTTACATCACGAACAGACAATACCAAGTAAAGTGGCAGCAGGTAATACACAAAAAACAAACATACCACAAGCATACAATAATACAAAAAACAACTATCAAACGATACCCAAAAACAACAACAACAACCAACAACAAAACTAACACCAAACCCTAACAATAACAAAAAACAAATGTCAAACGATACCCAAAAACAACAACGACAACCAACAACAAAACTAACACCAAACCCTAATAATAACAACGAAATGCAACAATAAAACAAGCAGTAAACAATAAACAAAAATGCAACAATCACACAAATACTACACAATAACAATCACAGGAAAGAAATGCAACCATGAAACGTGTCCCTAAATAATATTAATAATAATAGAAAGATATGAGGTAGATAACGAATGGCAATCCCCCTCAACCCATCCCCAGATGACCACACACTAAGGATGTGAGGAGGAGTTAGCTGGTCGTGTAACAATAAGCAATCACACGCACGGGGTATTCGGGGCAGGCCCGGGGCACGGGAACAACTGAAACCACGGAATAGTCCTGAGCGTCATCATGGGCAGGTGGTCGCAAGGCGCCACCTGAGCGTTAAACCCTTTTATTCAACTGCGCTCAGGACCTCATCTGATAACCGGGCAATCAAGGCCCCTGGAATCTCGCCCGTGTGTATCCCCGAGCTCCATCTAGTGGGACAGCGATATACACAACAACATTTATGTTCCCGGCGTCGGTTGCGTAGACGCGGGCATAGATATGGGAGCGGCTAAAAACAGTGAAGCGTACAGAAGCGAATACAGCCAGGGGCGCCCTCAAGCCTTAAGGGAACGGGCCGCAGCCCCTGGTACCGGAACGCAGATCCCTGGTCCGGGCGACGTGGGCGCATCAGGTGGGAGGGGGGGGTGGTGCCGTTGGCGGGGACGGGAATGGGGCAGCCCACCTGGAGAGGTTACTAGCACGTCACAGGCGGGGGTATGGGAAGGGGGGTGTGGTGGTGGGGTTTCAGCATACGGTGGCCAGTAGGGGGCGCTGTAGTTGGGGAAGGGCAGAGTCGGAGTGGTCCAGTAGGGGGCGCTGTAGTTGGGGAAGGGCAGAGTCGGAGTGGTCCAGTAGGGGGCGCTGTAGTTGGGGAAGGGCAGAGTCGGAGTGGTCCAGTAGGGGGCGCTGTAGTTGGGGAAGGGCAGAGTCGGAGTGGTCCAGTAGGGGGCGCTGTAGCTGGGGAAGGGCAGAGTCGGAGTGGTCCAGTAGGGGGCGCTGTAGTTGGGGAAGGGCAGAGTCGGAGTGGTCCAGTAGGGGGCGCTGTAGTTGGGGAAGGGCAGAGTCGGAGTGGTCCAGTAGGGGGCGCTGTAGTTGGGGAAGGGCAGAGTCGGAGTGGTCCAGTAGGGGGCGCTGTAGTTGGGGAAGGGCAGAGTCGGAGTGGTCCAGTAGGGGGCGCTGTAGTTGGGGAAGGGCAGAGTCGGAGTGGTCCAGTAGGGGGCGCTGTAGTTGGGGAAGGGCAGAGTCGGAGTGGTCCAGTAGGGGGCGCTGTAGTTGGGGAAGGGCAGAGTCGGAGTGGTCCAGTAGGGGGCGCTGTAGTTGGGGAAGGGCAGAGTCGGAGTGGTCCAGTAGGGGGCGCTGTAGTTGGGGAAGGGCAGAGTCGGAGTGGTCCAGTAGGGGGCGCTGTAGTTGGGGAAGGGCAGAGTCGGAGTGGTCCAGTAGGGGGCGCTGTAGTTGGGGAAGGGCAGAGTCGGAGTGGTCCAGTAGGGGGCGCTGTAGTTGGGGAAGGGCAGAGTCGGAGTGGTCCAGTAGGGGGCGCTGTAGTTGGGGAAGGGCAGAGTCGGAGTGGTCCAGTAGGGGGCGCTGTAGTTGGGGAAGGGCAGAGTCGGAGTGGTCCAGTAGGGGGCGCTGTAGTTGGGGAAGGGCAGAGTCGGAGTGGTCCAGTAGGGGGCGCTGTAGTTGGGGAAGGGCAGAGTCGGAGTGGTCCAGTAGGGGGCGCTGTAGTTGGGGAAGGGCAGAGTCGGAGTGGTCCAGTAGGGGGCGCTGTAGTTGGGGAAGGGCAGAGTCGGAGTGGTCCAGATTTGGCGGAGGGGGAGGTGTGGCTTGGGACTTAGTGAGAGAACTCAAAAAATGGCGGCTGTGGTGCTATAACTCTGTGTGACCTGTCTAACACACGAGAGCGGATGAGAGGCTAGGGGGCAACTTGGAGGAGGAGAAAAGGAGGAAAAAACAGGGGGGGAAGGAAGCAAAAACAACAACGGGGCCTAGAGACGTTATTCAATACATCCAGATATTCCTCATAGCCAATAATCGTTATCTATCTTTATTGATTAATCTGTTTCAACAGGCTAAATCGCCAACCAACGCGACAAAGAGATGTTGTTTAGTATCGTAGTTTATCTATGCGACAGGTCCAGTAGTAATTTTAAAGAAACACAGTAAAAGATATATCCTCTATCTTTGTCGACTTATCTAGGTCTGGTTTTAACGGGTCAAACAGTAGATTGAAGCAACGCAGTAAAAAAGTTATTTATCCTTGTCAATTTATCTAGGTCCGCAGGTTAAGCCATAGACCGAAGCAATACGTCAGAGAGACATTATTCATTATTATCAATCTGTCCATTCTTTCCTTTACCCGTTTTAACGGGCGACGATAGAGCGGACCACGCATACACTCACTGACTCACTCACAGATCCTCTCTTTCACGCAGACGCACACAGACACACATCAACAGACCTTTCGTTCAGTCTCTCGCAGATGCACACAGAAACATATCAACAGACCTTTTGTTCTGTCTCTCACAGACGCACACAGAAACATATCATCAGACACTGCAAAATAGCGTTGAGCACAACAAAGCAAGCAAGCGCTGCACACATAGCGTTGAGCATAACAAAACAAGGGAACGCTGCACACACACACCCGGGTTATCATTGAATGATTTATTTCTATATTTAGCCGGCTCACAGATACGCTTGTTCTCTTTTTTTTTTTTTCTCTGGGCCTCTCACACACACACACACACATAGTCTCTCCGTCTCAACCTCTCCCTCACTCGTGCATACACACACTGTCTCTCTGTCTCGCTCTCACCCATGCTCTCCTATTCTTCCACCCACGCTGACTCTCGTTCTCGACTCCATACACACGCACTTGCTCTCTGGTCGTGAAGGTGGGGGTGAGAGGTCTCTGCTATCCCTAGTCTGCGTCAGTTCAGGTGTCTGTCCGTCAGTCCCCGCATATGCAATGAATATATAGCTTACCACATAGAATTATTTAATATACAGACAAAGAAGGGGACTCTAACCCCCTCTGGGGGACTCCAACCCCCCTTAATACACAGGTGGGGACTCTAACCCTCTTTACACAGGTGGGGACTCAAACCCTCTTTACACAGGTGGGGACTCTAACCCCACTCTGGTGGGGACTCTAACCCTCTTTACACAGGTGGGGACTCTAACCCTCTTTACACAGGTGGGGACTCTAACCCTCTTTACACAGGTGGGGACTCTAACCCCACTCTGGGGGACTCCAACCCCCTTAATACATTGGTGGGGACTCTAACCCTCTTTACACAGGTGGGGACTCGAACCCTCTTTACACAGGTGGGGACTCGAACCCTCTTTACACAGGTGGGGACTCGAACCCTCTTTACACAGGTGGGGACTCGAACCCTCTTTACACAGGTGGGGACTCGAACCCTCTTGATACACTGGTGGGGACTCTAACCCTCTTTACACAGGTGGGGACTCGAACCCTCTTTACACAGGTGGGGACTCGAACCCTCTTTACACAGGTGGGGACTCGAACCCTCTTGATACACTGGTGGGGACTCTAACCCTCTTTACACATCAATAACTTGGCCATCGGTAGTCTTGTATCACTATGCCCGATTCTTATAGGCCCTATGGTCTCGAGGGTATTCTTTCACCATGCAACGAGCCGATATTCGATGTGTCACGCGTTCAGGGTCAATCGGGTTTATGGGGGAATGCTGGGATGGAGCTCTATTCGTCCCCACGAGATATCCCGTAGCGAACCGCTCTCACAGTCTCACCTCCTAATGTGGTTCCTATATAACTATGCAGAGTTTGGATTTTATCAACAGGTTCTGCCTACCTTTTGTTGGGCGTACGCGAGGTGAGACTGCAGGAATCGGTCCGGTGCTCCGGGGTCCCGAGGTCGCGCCGCTCTCCGTCTCTCGTTTCCCAGTTGCGTGTTCAATTCAGAAAAAAATCACGTCGGAGGTCACCAAATTGTTGGGAAAAACGGTCTGTCTAGCTACTGGACCAGATAAAATGAGACGGAGAGGTAATAAAGTCTATCGGCACGAGGACCTTGGATTTATTAAGTAAAGTGGCAACGGTTATACAGAGTCATAAAGCGTGAGAAATCGAATATGTCTAAGTCCCTAATCAGCGCTGATGGTTCGTCCAGAGCTTCGCCTCCGTGGAAGGTCTGCTGCAGAAGAAGGAATGAGTTCCTGTGTGATACACTCTTATGCTGTATCTTCCTCTCGATGAGGTGTGTGCGTTTAAGATGTGTATGGTTCTGTGTGTCTTTGGTTGACCTTGCCTCCCAGGCTCTAGTGTATGCATGTATATCTTCTTGTGTTCCTCCTGACGGGGGAGAGTCTCACAGAGCCTCCTGCTTGTGGCCCTCCCGTTCTGAGGATGAAACGGTGCATTGTCTGAGTGTTTACCATTTGCCGGGAGGAGAGATGGGGCCTTGGTTCTGGCCTTCACCTGACCATGTTCTCATGTGTGTGTTATGTGTTAAAAATGGACTATATTGTAACGTGACAGCCATGTGTTGTGCTCCTCAAGCTAGGGTGGGAGTTAGCTATATTTATAATGTACATGTGATGTGCTCCGCAGGTTATTTTGCCCAACAGGTGCAAAGCAGAGGCTGTCCTCATACCGCCAGAGCGTGACTGCAACTGGAGGGGGACCCAGGACTCCTGACCTAACACCAATTGACCCGAAAGTTGCATCCATAATTGGCACCGCAAGCGTGAGTGAGATCGTGTCCGAAAGGGAAGGAGACACTGACAACACAGAAGAACAAGGTAAAGCTGATTTCTGTTTTTTATAGATTTATTATCGATCATCGACCTAGTGCAAGCTATTTTGCTTGTGCGTCCTCCAGAGCCAGCGGTCGGTGGGGAGGAGGACGATGATGCCGGCGAGGGGCCCTCGGCCGCAGGTCATCCGGCTGCCGCCACCCCCAGCACCAAGCGTCAGTCCACTGGTCGGGTGCTCACAGACGCAGTTCTGCAGCTACAGAGGGAAACGATAGATGCAGTCAACAACTTGACTGAGGAGATGAGGCAGATTCAAAATGTTATCACCGAAATTGCCACAATATTAAAAGATACTTGCCTCGGAGGGGGCTGGGCCTCCGGGTCGAGCTCGGGGGGAGGGAGGTCGGGGGGGAGAGGGATGCCGTTCCTCTGGGACAAATTGTGCAGCACGCCGCAAGCCCTTATAATGCGGCACACTTTGGCAGGCTGGTATAAAGCCTCCCCCCGACGCATCCAGAGCGCGCCACCGGCACTTCAGGAGGCCGATGGCGCGCTCCACCACTGAACGAGCACGGCCATGGACCTCATTGTATCGTTGTTCCTCTGTGCTTTGCGCGTTCAACCGGGGTGAGGAGCCAGCGTCTCAGGGGGTATCCACTGTCCCCTGCAATGCAGAAAATCATTAGTTATGTCAAGAACCACAATGTTACATTCCTCTTTAAAAAAAATTACCTAGAAGCAAGCCATCCCGCCCCGCACCTGCCTGTAGTCTGTTCCCTACACTACTGTGCGTCATAATAAAGGAATCATGTGTTGCACCAGGCCAACATGCCACTATGTTTTTTCAAGTTCATATGGGCATCACATATAACTTGAACATTAATAGTGTGCACGTGCTTTCGGTTGACGTAAGCGAACTCATGTTCAGATGGAGCCCGTATAGCAATATGTGTGCAGTCAATTGCGCCGATTACGTTTGGGAAATCGGACATTGCTGCAAATTGCCTTTTAATCTCGGCCTGTTCTTCCACTTTGTAGAGAAACCTTATGTATCGACTGCCCATATGTATGATGCCATTCAAAACGCTGGGCATTAGGGCACTGAGGGATGGCTGTGATATACCGGATCTACAGGGTGGAAAACAAACAAAATTGAGCCAATTATGCTTAAATGTGAAAACAGGTTGTAAGATGCAGCTATATGAAACACTTACCTGTCTGCCAATTCCCGTTGGAAACAGCCGGTTGCCAGGCACCCCAAAGTTGTGAGGACCTGCGTCTGCACGGGGATAGCGTGGTTCCTATGTGTTGCCCTTTCCAATGCTGGACCCAGTTCAGCACATAGATCCAAGAGCATAGCTCTAGGGAATCTAAAACGGCTCATTAGCCAGTCATCATCATGGGCCAATAAATCGTTATGGTCCCTGAAGACCCTCTCCCTCCGAATCATGCCATTTGCATGGTTCTCCAGCAGTGCCATGGTGCAGCATTACGCACGGGGCTCACCGATGTATTTATAGGGTTACGGTAGCCTAATAAGACTGACCGAGGACAGCTTGGTTAATCAGTTTGTAATCACCCACGTAAAATGTTCTTGAACATAACCCCTTTTTAATGCCTGATTTGTCATGAAAAGCATCAAGAGGAACGGACTATAATATAATGATTGTGATGAGGATGTGGAATTGATTTTCCACACTTGGGATTTAATTGACATTTGATTATGTGTTTACAGTGTCACATAAAAATATTATGTTATTGACACATGTTGGACAGATGCTTTATTCCATGCAGTCGCGCCGTCCTCTCCTCCTCCTGCGATCCGGGAGTGGACGGTATGGAGTGACGGGATTAAATATAGAGAATTTTAATTTTAATTTAGATTCTAAGGAGATATTTATGGAGTTATAACTGAGAAATAACGCAGTTGGCTAAAATTATTCTGATTAAGCCCTACATAGATTTAACGCATGATACGGGTTGAAATTAAATTTATGAAGGGGGATGATAAAACATAATCATTCTACTCCCTCATTTCTTCAGTCTGACTTCAGTTCACCACCACACCATCTGTGTCGCCAAATCTCCTTTTCCTCCAAACCATGCGTACGCATGGGTCAGAGATGGCTTAGGGCTGCGCACATTCTACCGCCAAGTTAGTTTTTTATAGATCACAAACTTGGCGTGGAAAGTCACGTACGCAACTTTCAGCCCCGTTTTGTGCGTACGCAAAGGTTATAAATGAGACAACTTGACAACTGTTGTGGAAATATTAATCACAACTATAAAGTACAATTATAAACATTACCTTAACCTTGCTTATGTAATTACTAGTCAACATAAAATTAACTGCTTGCATTCTCTTGGACCTAAAGATACCTCTCTTCCTCTCTCTAACTGAGAGATGTTAGTTTACATTTGCATTCCCACTGTAGCCACGAAGTCTGATACTCAGGGCATGCCAATCGACTGAGTTATTGTTGCGTAGATTCCTTTAACTGTCTTGCATGTTTGCCCTTGCAGACATACCTTCTTCCCCCATAGTTTATTGTGGTTTAACTTGGCCTCTCCCGCCAATCCCAATCTCTCCATGATGCTCACTCCCACTCACCTGTTTTAACTTTGTATTCCCTACCCGCAATGCAAACGTTCCCCTATAAGAATCATGTTCACCCATTGTCTCACTGAATGTATCCTTGGTAACTTTTCTGCCTGTACTTTCCCATTATCATGCTCTAATATTCAATCAAATATTTTGCTGGCCGACGTTTTCTAAAAATAAGTTTCTCTTCATCACTGTCATCACACTCTCTCCCTTCACAACATGGTGGGCGGGTCATGGCTTGAAGGCTGTCATCCTTGCTCTAGTGTGTTAGTATGTAGAAGGTACTTCTTCTGGTTCGTGAACATTGCTGAGACACCTGTTACCAACCATCACTCAGCCGAGATCCAGTTGGAGTGCATATTAGATTAGATTAGATAAACTTAATTTGTCTTGCATGACACATCTCTTCAATCCTCATAGCAAGACATAAAAACCGCAAATAAAAACATTGACACATGGAGAGTGTGGGCTGTTGGTCTGTTCATGCACCTTGTGGATCCTCATATTGTCTCTTTCAAGCAGCAGCATGGTTGGCACTTGAGGATATAATACTGGGATCTGGTCTGAGATGCGATGGGTCTTAGGTGTGCATGGTAGCGTCTTTCGGGGATGAAATTTCAGGGTTTTCAGGGTTTCAGGGATTTCGTTGCACACAAAGTGACCATCGTGTCCATTTGAAAGCCACTCTTCTCCTCGCCGGTAAAAAAGACCACGCTGGCACATTTACTGAGTGAATATAGAGAGCTGTGGCCTTTCATATTGAAAAGGTTGAAGAACTCTGATCTCACCAGTGCCCCATTACTTTGGTAATCTAGGAGGGCATGTAGCAAGACTGCCTTCTCTTGTTGACCAGTGGGGAAGACCTTGACCAAACATATTTTCCAGTAGTATCTACCAGTGAAGACTCTTCCACAGACCTCTGCACTTTTTATCATGGGAATGTATTCAGTGGCACTCTCCCCCCCCCCCCCTCCCATTATTGTGTGTAGGCCTTTGACCATGGAGCCAAGCCATGGTGCAGAATTGTATTGTACTAATCCTAAATGGATTTAAATCTTAAATCTTCTCACAGATCTTTGCTAGTTTTTATTTTGTTTCAGAAAGGCTTTACTCTCTTTAAGGGGCTTCTCCTAGCCTGGTTCTACCAGACTCTCATACTTAATTTAATTTGCACTGGTCACTCTCAATTGACAAATGTTAACTCACTTGAAGGCTGGTGTCTGTTGGAGTTTTAAACTATTGGATCTGATCAGTGCCACTCTGGATCTGCCATAATCAATCGCTAACGTTTGACTACAACTGAAACTAGCGCACAACCTCAACGTCATTGTTCTCAGCCAATCCCTCTGTTATCTGATTGGACCAGCAAAATTTGGCCGGCGAAAACCCGTGAATATACCGCAAACCCAGACGAAGTACTGAAGGGGAAATGAAAATGAGTATGCAGACGGGCGGAGCCAGGCTAGGCTCCTCCCTGAATCCACAGGTTTGTAAAGGGGGTGGGGCTTGTTATGCATAGGGATGACTTTGGGATCACCTGTTTTTGACTGTGTGGCATAAACAGGCGTGAAGGTAGCTGGAGAGACTGCAGTCTAATGGACTGATATAGGTGTTGTGTGATCGCAGTGCTTGAAAGGGTGCTTTTCTCCTCTTGGCTGCTATGTAGCAAATGGAGAGATGGCAAAGCTTGGTTGTTTCTCATCTTCACCTGCTGGGAGATAATGCATACAAAGAAAGGGAATTGTGGGAAATTGACGTGGTCTGCCTTTTATCTGGAGCCCTTTTATCTCTGTTATCTGCCTAGCTCGCTGAGCTACTGGTGGTTCTTATTTGAGATCTTGGGAAGCTATCCAATCTCTTCAGTAGTGAGTTCTCAATATCTTTGGGTGCTCTGTAACATTCTTCCAATCTCTCCCACACCCCTCTTGCGGGTAATTAACATGCACAGCTCAATGCATTCTCAAAACAAAAACAATGATCCCGACAAAAAAAGAGAAAGGAAAAAACGGATTGAAAATAAACAGAATTAAAATAAATCTGACAGCAAGAGCGATTCAACACTTGTTCTTTCAAATTAAATGGAGGTAACCGTTTTCCATCATTAAGACTTCCCAAAGGGGTGAACTAACTTGAAATATCTCACAAGTCCCTAAAGCTCTTTTTGAGGCTTTAAAACTGTGGACATACTGCTGTCGGAGCGAACCATTAAAAGCAAAATATTGTCATCTGCCACACTCTATGGTCCCTCAAAATTAAGTGAAAGCAATGTGTGTGTGTGTGTCTGGGGGGGAGAATTCAGGTAGCCAATTCTAAATTGCTTGTTGATGCAATTTGTCAAGGGAATTAAATGAAATTAACGTTGCCATTTGGAACTACTCCCCTCACACACTTTCAAGTCAAATGTTTCTCAAATTAGCATTTATTTTCCTGAGCCATCTGAATAAGTGTGATAGTTGATGCCAAAATTAAGAACATTTTAGCTTGGTTAAAATAATATAATGCAAGGAAGCTGTGTTTGTGTTTTCCAAGCGTTATTTACTGTCAGATTTCATTTTATGGGCACCACCATTGCCTGATTTTTTGTAACCAGTATTGAAAACCATCCACATTTGGCAATTGAGGGCAGAAATTGATGGGCGTCTTGCAGTAATTTTTGGCTAAAACTTACAATTGAATTACATTGACAACTTAATAACAATTCAATATATCAACCTGGTCTCACAGGAATCCGTGAAATGACTACGGACGAATAACTTGAAATCCGTGGACACATCAGGGAAACACGCCGATTTCCGTGATGTGGCCACGGAATTCGCTCCAATGCAAGTTAACGACGCTGATGTTCCGTGGCTCACACACGGATCCCTGTTTCAACGAGCGAGTCGACCACGGGGGCTTAACTCAAAACCCGGGGTGGTCTCACTGAAACACTTAAATTGTCCTTGTTGTGTCCACGGAAGTTGCTCCAATGCAAGTAAATGGCAATGATATTCCGTGGCACACACACAGATTCCCGTTTCAATCTGTGTTTGTGCTCCCGTTTCAATCTGTGTGTGTGCCACATTTGACCACAGCGGGGGCTTAACTCAAAATCCGTGGCGGTCTGACGGAATCTCTTCAATTGTCCGTGATGTGGCCACGGAATTTGCTCCAATGCAAGTAAATGACACTGTTATTCCGTGGCTCACACACGGATATCGGCGTGTTTCCGTGATGTGGCCACGGATTTCGAGATAAGCGTCCGACCGTAGTAATTTCACGGATTCCTGTGAGACCATGTTGCAATATATACATATATATTTAATTGTATATCTATACAATAAGAGAACAGGAAAGTATGGAGGAAAATACCAATAAAAAACATTTTCCCATTCATAAATAACGTCAGAATTAAGCATATGAGAACTGACCGTTGCTTGCATTACAGCTTCTATGTGTACTAAAAACATATCTGTCAAGCATTATCTTTAATAAATGGATTACAAAGCAAAACTGATTAATAAAATGTGTTGCCTTGTTCACATTGTAATTGTGTCTTTATAAGAACATTTAGGGAATTACACAACAGCTGGAGATTCCGTCATAACTAGGTTCCTAATACTTAATAGTACGCAACTCAAATGTGAATGTATGTAATTTGCCTTGAAACGTAAAACGTTTGTCGTTTATAGAGGGACCTGGAATTCACACTATTAGGTTTTGCTGGTTCATCAGGTTGGCGGCTGCTTGGCTAAATATCTATTTGAGAGAGATACTTAGTAGCCTACTGCCTACCATTACAGTGTGAGGATCCTGTGAATGAGGAAAGCACATTTTAATGTCTAATTAACAATGGGGGGGCTTCAGTTTGAAAACTTGGCATTGGATTCACACTTGTTTTCTCTGCACTATTTATTTCTCATGGGCAAAAGAAAGCAAAAGCCATGGTCCAAAAAGTACTAAATTGGCATCCATGTCTAACCCAGTTATCTGGAAATGACTGAACTAAGAATCACATTAGTTAGGGGCTAAACCAGTTTGCGTATACATTGAATTGTCAGGGGTAAAAATGGTAAGACAAACTTTTAAATGCACATAAATTAACCTTTGGCTTGTATATTGGGATGCTTACCTAACCCTGCAATTGTGCATTACTTAATTCTGCTATTAGTGTTGAGCTCATTCACTATTGTTAGAGTTCACTTCATTCTAAATCATTTAGTTCATTTCTTAGAAGAAGGTCGCCTAAACAGCCTCGTCGCCTGGTAGAGACAACCTGGCTCCCTGCCTTTAAAACCCAATCTCCTCTGGGGAGATAAGGCACTCGCACTGCCAGGGAGTTGCTCATGCACACAGCTGTGTCCAAACCCATTACCACAGAGCAGAAGCACACCCCAACCCAGGACCACGGCTAGAGCTGCACCAGTGTAAGCACCCACATACAGTGTTAGCTTCAACTGAGGGAGAGCAAGATGTCCCGATCAAACTCATTGTGGCCAGTGAAGAGGAGACGAGGAAAATGGGAGAAGATAGGGAAGGATAGAGCTAAGGCAAATTGTATTTTTTACAAATAAAAACGATTTCCCTGAGAGTCAGAAACCATGTCGTAGACTTGGTGGCTTTCTCATCACTTTTCCGATTACATACAAAAAAGAAAAAATGATCTCATGCACTGTATTCTTGTGTACACTGGTTTCACGAAATAGTGTTTACGTGTCTAGTAACCGTGTTTAAAGCAATTCAGTGAGCAATTTTGAAACACTGTTGGTCTCTGAATGTTGTGAGGGTTTGAATAGTATTGTTTCTCAATTGTCAAACATTTGATATAAGGCAATCAAGCTAAAGAATAATACAAGATCTGGCATCTTCCAGTGGTATACCAGGCCAAATCAATTCCAAAACCCTATTTTGAGGCACACTTGTTCCTTTTGTAAAAATGACAAATTTAATTTATTTTTTATTTTCATTTGGCAATTAAGTGTGTGATGGTGCCAGAAACACATTTGTCCCTCAAGGTATTTTCTTCCAACATGATGCATCCATGGACGGAGGTGGGAGCTGGCTGTCATCCTACACAGAACGATGGAGAATGAATCAGTATACACAAAAGGGGCAATTTTGTGCCAATCAACGTAGCAAAGTAATATGAATCAAAGGCCGTCTACGGGAGATGGGGGAGGGCTTAATCTAAAGTCGGCTATTCTCATTGTAAACAAAATGGTCAGGAATATTTCATTTATGTTTTGTACATGGAGTTTGTTTCAGATTCTGTATTTATAAAAAAATAGTAAAGAAATGAGTCTCAGCTTAATTTATGAAACCTTGCAAGCTAACGTGCGGACACATGTCCAATATGATGCTTCATTCACACGACAATCAAATCAACCCTCTCTCCACATGGATTCTGCAGATCTCTTGATCATTTCCAATTACTGAGACAAAACACCTATAACCTTGTAAAGCAGTGCTTTAATCAGAGCCAGAGAGTAATTTCCAGATTGATTAAGCGGGCCCTGCTAAGTGACTCATTATAACATGGGTCTCAGAACATTTGAGGCCAGACCACCTTCTCCAGCAGCAGATGTTAGGGAGCCACACGGAGCCCTTGACAGGTTTAGGGGAAGTGATGGCTCCACCGTGATGGATACCAAGGTGCTCGAAGGGGATGCACCATCAATAGTCAAATTGACTTTAGATGAAAACGTTTTACTTTAAAATTCAGTTTATTTTTTTACATCCTCGAACAAAGATGGCTCCATGCTATGCCGTGGCAGCATCGCTTTGTGAGTGAGCTTTTACTGGGTTTTAATAGATAGATAGATGGATGTTTGGCACAGAACAACAACAACAACAGAAACTCATAAGCCATATAGGCTCCAAACAGTAATCTACTCAATATTCTGTAGACCATTGGCTGCTTGATTAGGTTAATGTTGAGTGGCCCTCTCACAACAGACAGTAAATCACAACACTGCGTTGCTGTATATTTCACAGGGACGGATGTAGCTCGTCTTCACTCGGCCCAGGGAACATAATGTGGTTAGGGGATCGATCACAAGGGGGAAAGTGAAGTATTTATTATCTCAGTTACAGACTTGCTCTGCAGTTTTGCCTTCACAGTGGACTTTTTACTTTTGCATGACAATAACAGCAGATAGCACAGAGGTGCAGCTCCCTGATATTAATATCACATCTGTTTTATTTAGGAGTTCCAAGGCACTGAAGGAATAGTTAAATTCATTATGTCTTGTACATGCAAGCACAATAGCACAGCCAACTAGATCAATCCTGAAGTTTATATTGAAGATCAGTGTACTACTGCTGTGACAATTCTCTGGAAAGTGTCTGACTGTTAAATCATTCCAGTAATTATTGTTTGTGCCTGTTATATCAAACACAATATGTTGGATTAACCTCAAAACAGAAATGTTCCTCTCCAGAATTGTTATTGAGGTTGCATGATGGTGACCTTGTTTTATGCTGCACCTGCATAGCACTATCTCTGCATTACCATTTTCTCCGAACTTTTGAAGAACAGAACTAAGCCACCGGCAGAGCAGTCATTAATTCTCGACCGCTGTATTTCACAAGCAGGTCAGACGAACTCTATAGCTCAGATGCTCAGATGAATATGGCATTTCCAGTAAGCAAAAGCTACCGCAATCGCTGACATTCTTATTGTTTACCAGCCCAGCTCTTGCAAGCAATAACAAAGGCAAGGCAACCCATATCCTATAGCTCAGACATCAGGTGTGCATGTGCTACGTGCAGCCTTAGAAGACCTGCTTCCAGACAGACAACACATCACAAGCAGTGCAGGCTTTCTTAACCACAATAAAAGGAGAGAAATCCTACTTAGGCGACAGCAATATTAAATCCCACTAAACCACACACACACTAAGAGAATGATATTGCACTCTCCCAAGCTTTTATAACAACATTAATTTCAGTCTTCACAAGTAGTGTGTAGTTTTTTGTATGAAAAAACATGATTGTCTCAATAATCAATCACACAATATATCACTGAGCTGTAGGCTAAGTCGGATGGTGGAGGCCGTGGCTGTTTACGCCACATTTATAAAGGTGCTTATCGACTCTCACTTATCTGCATTGCTTATGCAAATTCCATTTTTTTAAATTGTATAGAAGCATGTGTCCATTCTGGCCCCAGCCATCTGCTACGATCGTGCACATATCTGTGCCTTTTATGGGCACACACACACACACACACACACACACACACACACACACACACACACACACACACACACACACACACACACACACACACACACACACACACACACACACACACACACACACACACATTAAAGAGTATGAGACATCTGATGCATTCTCACTGAGGCCATGGACACTTTAATGTCCCTCAATAGCACAAGCACCAAAAAAATACCTCCCCTGGAAAAACCATGGTCATATTTGGGTTAGAAAGGTCATATCCAAATGAACACTTTATATCCTGCCTTGACAGTGGATGATCTCTTGACACATCAGAGCAACACACTCACACCAAAACCTCTCTCTAACCCTGTCTGAAACACGGCCTCAACTTCAACTCTACTTATTTTTTTACCTGTTCCTTTGTTAACCCAATATATATCCTTCAGACCCTGCTGTGCAGGCTTGCCTATCCAGAGTGAACTTCCATTCTCTTTGAACCTCTGTCCTTCTTGGAGCTAGCTTCTGAGCTGCCAATAAAGGCCTCGGGCAAGCATATGGCCAAGAGAGAGATGGCTACTACTGAGGGTGTCAGTCACGCAATGAGCCAGCAAGCTAAATACAGCCTGGCCTTGTAATCCTGTCCACATATACTAAAATGTCTATAAACTAAAAAAAGAGTATAAGATAAAAACGAAGAAAAACCTCAACCTGTATTGTGATGTATTGGGAGCAAATCAATTTTTCAACATTTTGGAGAGAATGTATGTGCAATGTACATTTCAGTGTACAGCCCTGCTCTTTGTTAAGAGTGAACAAAACGTACATAGTGCGGACGGTCTGCAGAATTTTGTCTTTCATAAAACAGCCATACGAAGTGGTCGTACCAAGTATAACAGTAACAACAGTGTGGCTTTTTCATCTAAGTAGAATCTGATTATGTCTAAAATGATAAAAAATTCTGAAGAAAAAATGAAATGTATGAAAATGCTGCGACAATAGTCATTGTCCAATTCAAGACAAAAAGCTACAAGAGGGTTGCATCAGGATTAGACTTTAATTCCCAAAACCAACCCACTACACCGGCTTGTTGTCGTTGCGCCAAAACATGGTATTTCATTCCACGCCATTTCAGTCTTATTGACAGATGGATTTCAAAGGCTCCCACAGAAAGAGAGGGCAGGATAAAGCTTATCTAGCCTAGCTCTCAGCAGCTTGTAGAACAATGCTGAAACAAGTGCAATCTCTGCGTTGATAGATTACAGCCTGTGTGTTAGCTCAGCATTTACGCTAGCCAAGCAAGACAATGAGATTGCGTTCAGGCGTGTCAAGGATGCTTCACACATAAGGGCGAAAAAAAAAAAAAAAAAAAATCTTTTAAATCTGACTTTTTATTGTTCTGACCTGAGATAGAGGAAACATCTCCTTAAATTCGTTCAGCCATTTTGAGGTTGAAGTATTGCTGCACAGTCGCAATTGAGTGTGACTGCTGACTGTTAAAGAGAGTGGACATTTCTTTGAAGTGTAATAAAGTTGGGAGTCTGCATAGAAATCATTAAATGGATCTCAGTATACGGGGTGAATCAGACACATTTTATGTTCTTCAGGTCCATCATTTAAATCTCCAGCAATCTTTTATTTAAATTGACGTTCGTTTTTTTATTACTTACATTTATTTTGTGATAACAATTTGAAGGTAGCCTATGTTTTTTTACCCTTGATTAAATTCTGATGATCTAACTTATGACTATGTATGAACTTTACAAGCAGTTATCATGAACACACCACAATATGCAGGGTATAATAAATATTTTACATTCTGTGACTTTGGCCTAGATGACACTACGGGGTGACAAAACTATTTTTTTAACCTCAGTGGCTAGAGCACAGTTTGTCTTTCTTGCATATTTTACCAGCAGAAATAAAGTCATTAAAGCGCCAGACTCATCAAAGATGTGGCATTCGGCTATGCTACGCCTGGCTGCAGCTTCAAAGGAACACATAACTTTCTCAACTCCTGCCTCAAAACCTGTTCCATAGCAGATGAATTACTGAGAAAAAGCCCAACCTGACCAAAGTGTCCTCTTTTCTTCTTATTTTTCCTTTCACAGTAGACTGACAAAGGCGTGACCCTTGTGAACTGCTCTCTTAATATCCTCTTCCAAAAAACACAGCTAGAATCTTCTAAAGATAAAGTTACCAGGAAGAAAAAGTGAAACGGGTAATGGGTGTGCTCATTAAATGAATGGAACGAGGGCTTACATATTACCACATTTCTTATTTTTTTATAA
This sequence comes from Gadus macrocephalus, assembly GCF_031168955.1. Lineage (NCBI taxonomy): Eukaryota > Metazoa > Chordata > Actinopteri > Gadiformes > Gadidae > Gadus > Gadus macrocephalus. The sequence continues at coordinate 18,629,419 of NC_082393.1, forward strand.
TCCATCCCCCCCCCCCCTAAAAAAACCTTCCTTAAGGGCCTATCAGCGCAGTGGGCTGCTGGTTCCAAAAGACCTGAGATAACAAGAATACGGGGAAACTGGAGAAGAAAGGGCAAGCTAATGAAGTAGGAAGCTGTTTAACACCGATTATAAACCATATCGTATTCAAACCAACCCAGTCCTCAAAACTCTGCGGTAAGGCCTCATTGGGACAGACTAGGCGAGATGATGGTTGTGTGATGGTGCCACATTACAAAAGGAGGTCATGGAGATAGAGGGTGATTCATCCTTTGATACGCCTCCAAAAAGACTTTTTTGATGGATTCAGAGCTGGGAATCCCTCCTCCTTTTTTTTTGCCCGATCGATCTGATAACCCAAACCAGCAAGGTTATCTCGCTATCTGTGTTTTGGTTTAAAAAAAAAAAGAGTGAAATATCTAAACCACAGAACACCCACAAGGCCATACCGGTTGGCCCATTCATTTTCCACACTCTAAATAATAGAATATGAAAAGTCCCTTTCAAACACCAAGAAACCTGAGTCTCTGTGGCCTCTGTTGCTTTAAGGGAGGTGATGGACTAGGCTATGCCTTGTCTAATCACAGGAATTCATTTGGGAAAAGCCAGGCAGCATTAAACGATCTGCTCCGACTGAGAGGATCAGATAAATCCCTGTGTTCAATAAACCAAAGCGCTTTTCCTGAACGCAATCATTCTTAACGGCCTCATGAGTGCTGATCCTAATCCAGGCATATCTGCCATGCTCCGAAAAAATGGAAACTTTACTGGACACACCAGGAAGCCAACCTTGTCCAGTGTGAAGGGGAAAAAACATAAAATCACTTTTCTTGATTTCACTTATTTTATGTGGCCACGGTGACGCAGAAGCTGATCCCCAGATCCCCTCATGGACCTCAAATCTTTCAGGTGTGTTTTTTTTTATCCCTCAAATAGCCATAAAGACCTTCCCCACTGCTCTCTTCAAACCCCTCCCTCTTATAGCCTTTAGCAGTGAGACAGATCAGGTCCTACCAGAGATGAATATTAAGTGCAGGTGACATATTTTCCCCCTTAATCTCTAGCTATCTGCATGCATGAGACAGTGTGAAGGCTGAACTCATGGTGCCAATCACCCAAGTGGGATTGGAGAGCTTGCTTTGCATTTGTCTCCCAGGGGAATGTTATCAGGAGGAACACTGTGGCAAAGAAGAACATGAAGCATTAAGAATTGTTATCTTTTTTAATGTAATTACCACAGCCTATTCTCCCAGCAATAAGATCCCGTTTTCCCATTAAGCTTTCCCCCTCTCATAATACTGCTCTCTCCCCCCCCTTCCCCTCCAGGTCTGGTCTAGCAACATCCAAAATAACCTTCTTAGCCATTCTGCAAACAGTGAAACAAATAACAGTGAATGTTTTAATCACACCAAAATCCTTATAATCAATCAGGTTGATTACATACGGTAATCTCGACATCGTAGAGGTGACATTCTTAAGGCCATGTTAGAATCCCATTTTGTTAATACAATTCCATATACACAAGCATTTCATTCTATTTCCACACCAATGAAAAATATATTCGGGTGATAAGCAAAGACTGTTGCCTAAATTATAACATTAGACTACAATAAACTTCAAATTCCTAAAAATACCAAGACTTTTTTTTTTGCTAGAATGTTATAAATTTCTGGCTGGAATTATGCAGTGGTGGAGGAAAACACCAATTAAAACACCTTGAGTAACATGTTAGAATCACCTGTTGTCATATCTGTGTGTGTCCAACAAAGAGAGAAGTCAAGAGGACAGAAGCAGCATGGCTGGCTAAAATGTTGGTGCCATTTATTCTTAAGGTCCATTTACATCAGGCACGTAACAAGTAAACACAAAAAAGCGAAATGGAAAATGCAAGCGAGATTAATAATCAATATATAACAGATAGCGATAATTAAAGGTCTATGCATATAGGTAAGGATACAAGATAGTGTGTATGGAAAAACGTAAAGAAAGTGTTACCTCCGGCATGTCCTACAACTGACCATGGGGATGACTATGCCATAAATTATCGATGTAGGTACGATCAAAATTAATGTTGTTCTATAGCAATCGTAGCAATCGTTGTATTTTCGTCCGTGGAAAACAAAAATCCCAATGAACAAACAAAGCATGTTGTTTCTAAACAAACAAATGATCGTTGCCATGTCCGTTTATCGCACGACAAGTCGATAATATTATTATCATGAGGTCGTCAAGCTAAACGTTAAAAGTAAACAATGCGTTAAATCTTCAACTGAAAGTTCAGATTGAGTGGCTAATAAAATAGCAAAAAGTGTGGGAAATATTTTCCGTGAACAAGAAAGTGACGCGAGCAGAGAGAGGAAGACACATTTCCACTAAATGGAGAACACAGTTGCTGATCTCCTGAGATGTGTCTTTCCTATGGATGACAACATGTCTGCAGGCTAAACAGATGTTATTGAGAGAGGGCCCTCCTCTAATCATGCCGGAACAGGGGGGCCCCTGGCATCTCCTCTGGATTGATGCATCGTGGAAACCTCTCGTCAAGGCCAAGGCCTGTCTCTGAAATGACCCGAGACAACTCTGGCTCAGGGGGCCCCTGTGTGCAATTATGGCATTACATCTGTTCATTACTTCGTTGTGTAGGACTTGTGCCGAAGTCTTTCCTCCTACAAACCTTTTCCTGTCGGCTTGATTCTATTTAAATCCTCTTTCTATGTAGGCTGGCGCCTTGGGTATGGTGACAATATAACAGAATTTTAACGGATTGGCGTTCAGGTCTTGGACAAATGAACTAAAAGAGATTAAAATAATGCCCTACTTTGTCGTACTCTGGGTCATTTGGCACCTGGTTTTGAGCGCCTACTCAAGAGATAGATTTGATTAATCTTTCTCATTCTTCTAACATCACTCTAACTCTAATCTGCTCTTCTTTATGAAAAAATGGTTGGCCTCTGCCCGTGCCCAAATGAGAATACTGAGGTTATTTTCTAAGTCTGGCTCAGCCGTCCCATTGTCTCTTTTCAACTCTGTGCTCACGTTGTTACGTTGAATAAGGTGCCGGTGCTCTGTGCTTTGTGATTACCTCAGTGTTGATTGAAAAAGCTACTGGGAGAAGCAAAAAACCTGCAAGATCCGAGTCCAAGTAAATGGCTGCATGAAGTCCATTGCTTTTGTTCAATTGGAAACATAGTACCTGTATAGTACATTCCAAAAACCTGGAGGCTTTGCCACCAATCCCGATTTGCTTTCCTGCTTGCTAAGTGTGCTAAATCACCAAGCTCTGAGTCGATATTTCTAAATACAGTTACTTTTCGTCTGCATCCCAGTGACACTAAGGTTTACCTGTTCTAAAACTGAGATCCAGGACTGCCAAGCAAAGAAGCCCCATGCTATAAATGAAGAAAATGGATGACATTCAAATAAGATACAGATAACATACAAATCCCCCCCCCCCCATCATATTTTACTGATTAAAAATGTATAAAAGGCGAGAAATTACGTCCATTGTAGACTTTGCGCGCATGCGTGTGTGCGTGTGTGCGTGTGGGGGGGAGATGGAGAGTAAGCAGCATAAGGGTAGTGGGCGGGGTAACAGGGAAGAGCTTCATCATCTTGACAGGCCCGGCACCTCAGGCATCCGTAAGGCCACCAGCCACGACGCGTCCTCCTCGGGCGAGCAATTATGTTCGCTGGGGGCCGGTTCTGTGTCAGTCCTTATAGCCCTAAAACCCCTTTCCCCTCCATTGAACATGTGATGGAGGGGAGGGTTGTGCTGCTGAACCAGCAGCAACGGCCTTCATCAACCGCTCAGGCGCTCCTTTTTAATTACTCAAGGTTTCAAATCTCCAAAGAGAGACAAGACATAACCTTGAGGTCAATCTTTCTCTGTGAAAATCTTTATCTCAAAGGAGAGATGGAATAGAGCCTTCCTTTTTGTCGTGCCCAATGCATAGTTGGTTTAGACTGAAAGCACATGGCTATGAAAATGGCTGGAGGAGGATACGAGGAATATCCTCTGCGATAAGAACAATAGTCCTACAATTTCATAATTCAAGGGGACGTTTGACTGTATGTTGAACTTGTGTGTGTGTGTTTGTTTCAATTGTGTTGTGATGTTGCTACATTTGCAAAGAATTACTACTTAAAGTCGTTAGCAACGTGTAGCAATCAACAGCAATATTATCTATTGTATCAAAAGTTTCCATGCAAGGCTTTTCTCAAAGGTGAGTATGTTTTTGCATGACATTTTGCTCATGGTTGCAAGAGCAACCATGAGCAAGAGGGCTTATAGTAATCTGATGGCTCTGAATGGGAAGGGGCGAGACACATATTCCAGAGCAAATAAAATGTGACCTTGCTGATTCGTCTGGTTCCCATACTGCGCCCATATTTGGAAAAACATTCCTGCCCAGCCCAGGCAGGATTGATATTCGTTGCGAAATGCTTACTTGGTTCCCTGAGGCTAGATTATTGTTTACTGTTTAAAAAAACAAACCCGTCTTTTAGCTGTTCCATTTTTGTCCAAACCATACCTGCTAACCTTGGACTATATAATATTTGTCATAAAACCTACCAGCGAATGTTTTGTAACCACTATGCACTCTTTTTTTTTGTGAGAACCGAACTTGCTTGAGCATACAGAGTTGCTGGTTAGCTAGAAAATTTGACAACAAGCTAGCAAGTGTCCGGATTAGGACTAAGATTTGTTTAAAATATGTAGGCTAACATCCAAACTATAGTTTTAAAATCATAATTATTTCTGCATTGTTTCTTTCCCCTACCGTTAAACCTTTTAACACTGAGTCAACTCTGTCCGAGGTGCAGGGAAGAATAGGGGCGGTCTATCACACTGAATCATAATAAACAGACAGATTTTTTTCTAATATAAAGTATGCTTGAAAGAACAGTTCCTTTGAACTCGCAACACGTACCTGCATATTACATCAAGAATATTGTGGTACACAAAGTGCCAGCAGGTTGCAAAAACAGATTGAGGCTGGCCATAAAGGTTCACTGATCTCCAATTCAGGGGAACTACAGAGCTTCTCACCCCTTTTCTACGACAGTACCATGACAGTACAGAAACATAAATATCGTTATAAACTCAACCAGGCCAAGTTGTATTTATCCCCAGGTCAGAAAACTGTGTTGGTCGCCCATACGTAAACACATATTATAAAGAAATGGACGACTCCAAGTTGGCATAAATCTTGTCCAGGGAGCAACCAACCTAATATAAATCTTCAAATCCAGTAGTAAGGTAAAGTACCAACCACACAAAATATACCAACAATAAAAAAAACTCTCAAACTAAATACATGGGCCAAATGGATTCACACTTAACCCATTTCACTGTCAAAGGGACATGTGACCCTTTTAAAGGGGCTGTGGGCAATATTTATTTGAAACAATGTGTTAAATAGCTCTGTATTCCAACATGCATAACTAATAGAGTTCTAGGTCAGTAACATGGGCCTCTCTGTTCCTCTCCCTCACTTACTTTTTCTGGTACCCCGTTCCCACTTTATCTAATCATGAGAGAGAACTCCGCAAAGAGGTGGTCCTACTATTGCCTGTTCACGAGCAGGCAGCAGGATTTCAGTGTTGACTGACAATGGCAGCAAACAGGCAAATCTATCGATACCAGCACTCCAAGGAACGACAACCAAACACACCAAGTGAAGAAAAGGCTTGAGAAAAGAAAGAGGAATAGAAATCTGCAATGAAAAAGAGACAGGAGTCTTGCAAATCCCACATCCAGGTGGTGATGTGGGGAGTAGGAAGTATTCGTGTAAACTGTGCAAAGTGGAAAGGAACTAAGCCAAAACGACAACATTTGCTTACAGTTTCTTTAAGCATTCTGTTGGACACACATGGAATACAAAAGCGGAAGTGATACCGAGTGCTTTAAGAGAGAGTTGAAAGACGTTTAACTTTTCGGTACCTAGAGCAGTGACAGTTTGGCGTGAACCGATCAGAGATGAAAAGACGACCCTGGTTCTAATCTCCTGGGAATCATTTCAATGCCATTCAGCAAATGTTCCATAAAAGCAAAACTCGAACAGGTAGAGGGCCAGAATGCATGGAAAAAAGGATAGTACAGATTTCAATCATAAAAAATAAACCAGCAGTCATTTTTCTATGTCACTATCCATCCCGGTATCACGCAATTTCGTGCTCAGGCGCACAAACGTTAATCTATTGAACCGTGTCCCAGAGCACGATTGTCCGATATTTTTCATGCTAAACAGAATGAAATGTAAACCAATGCATTTTGAATGGGAGCGTTTTGCAGACGAGAGAGAGAGAGAGAGAGAGAGAGAGAGAGAGAGAGAGAGAGAGAGAGAGAGAGAGAGAGAGAGAGAGAGAGAGAGAGAGAGAGAGAGAGAGAGAGAGAGAGAGAGAGAGAGAGAGAGAGAGAGAGAGAGAGAGAGAGAGAGAGAGAGAGAGAGAGAATTTCAAAAAGACTGAACAAAGAGAATAACAAACTCTGTGCCGACTGCAATATCACATATTTGGAGAGTATCTCTCACCAGGCAGAGATGATGCAGACAGTCCAAGTGGTTGTGATGCATGGGTGTGAACACAATTTGAAAGCCTTAAGAAACTCACAAATAAAGGAATAGAGATTTGAGAGAGAAGAGACAGTACAGTGCACCCTCTAGTAACGTTATATGTCAATATTACCGATTTTTTAAGCAGACCTCCTCAAAAATTGAAACGAACGTGCGCCACAGAATGAAATGTAAACCAATGCATTTTGAATGGCAGCCTTTCTCAGACAAAACATGCTCCACGAAACGAGAGAGAGAGAGAAAGGAAGGCATCAGAAGGGGTGTGCGCAGATAGTATAGTGCACCCTCTAGTTAAATTTATATGTCAATATTTCCAATATTTGGAAGCAGACCTCCTCAAAAACTGAAAAAAAATAAATAATAATATGCGTGCTCTATAGAACGAAATGTTATCCAATGCATTTTCAATGGGAGCGTTTCAGACAATTTTCGTGCTAACGAAACGATAGAGAGAAAGAGAGGGAGGGAGAGAGAGAGACTTAAGGGGTGTGCGCAGATAGTACAGTGCACCCTCTACTTATGTATGTGTCTGAACAACAAATGCATCAACGGGTAAATGTAGTGTATTAGGGATAGTCTGATTTCAGTTTTTTACAGCAGACCTCCTCAAAAAACTTTCGTTCTCACGCTCACGAAAAGTAATCCATTGAATCGTGTCGCAGAGCACGATTTTCCCACATTATTCGTACTGCGCAGAACAAAATATAAACCCATACATTTTTGATTGGAGCACTTCTCAGAATATACACAGGTGTGTATATATATATATATATATATATATATATATATATAAATGGTGCCGGTTTATTTACAGTTCCAAAAGGTACTAAAAAGTCACGAATACAGCCTCTCTGCAAGCTGTTGCATATCAAATGCCCGACCTTTTTCCCTCACCATGTCTCCCCATTAAATAGGCCACCAATCAGGGCCGATTGGGAGAGCCCACTGGGATAGGTGACACATCAATATAACATGATCAATCAAACACCACAGAACAATAGCCCACACACTATATGTTCATCAAACGATGCATACAAATATATGCACACACACACATACACCCTTTGATAAATAAATCACACCAACCATAACGACACTCAGAAGTACAAACGCTACCTCACCACCCCCGCCATTAGCAAACCAAATGAACTGTCCAGAAAATAATGCCCTGGTTCCCATGCGGCACGCGTTCCCCATGGACTAGTTTGCCGGATGGCAGGAAGAAGGGTAGTTGACAAACAAATATATGTGTGGATTATCTAGCATGTTAGCAATACATGGAGTGTATTAAACTGTGGTGTGTGGTTGTTTGTAGTGTGGTGCTATGTGTGTATGCCAAGGTAAACACGTAAATGGTAGCATCTGGGGAAATGCGACCCTTGCTTTCCACATTTCCTCCCCCCTCTGATGGCTCGTCACTAGGGTGACGAGACAGGAAGTCTGCTACGGGATTCTGTTTCCCTGCCCTGTACCTAATCTGAAATTGGAATGGCTGCAAAGACAAATTGTCATGGTCTGTCTGTTTCCTTGTCTTGTTTTGGCGTGTTACCTGTTTTACTTTGGTATCGGTCTTGTTTCTCCCCATGTCAGGTTTCCCTCCTGTGTGATTACTGCTCCCTCCCTAATGTGTCTCAGCTGTTACTCGTTGCGTGCCCTGTGTGTGTTTGGTATTTAAGCCCTTGTCTTCCTTTGTTCCTTGTCGGATCATTGTAGTTTGTGGTGAGTTCTGTCCTGTGTGTTCCTGTGTTCCCGGTGTTCCCTGTGTTACCCGCGTCACCCGTGTTCCTTGCCTTTTTGAGTTAATAAATTATCCTTTTACCTGAACTGTCTGCGTTTGGGTCCTACCTGCCTGCCTGCCACCCGCTACCCGTGACACAAATACCATCGTGTTATGCATGCATTTGAATCTTTCATTTTCCCCAACCATTGCAATACCTTCTGATCAGACTCAAGTAAAAAGTCTCTGCCTATCAGGTATTATTTAAAAGTCTCTAGGGCCCATTTCACTGCCAGGCACTCAAGCTCCACTACGGAGTACCTGGTTTCTCGGGGAAAGAGTTTACGGCTAATGTAAGCCACCGGCTTCTGCTCTTCAGCCTCCCCCTGGAGAAGAACTGCCCCCAGTCCCACTCTAGAGGCATCTGTCTGTACTGTGAACTGTCTCTCAAAGTCCGGACTCTGCAACACAGGTTCACAGAGCAATGCTGCTTTCAGGTCCTGGAAAGCCCACTCATGCACCTCCTCCCACCTGAGAGGTGCAGCACGGATGGCAAAGTTCGGGATGAATCTGCGGTGCCATCCAGCGAGCCCCAAAAAAGGCTGTACATCCTTCTTGGTCTGGGGACGTGGACAGTCCCGGACCGCCTCCAACTTGTCCTTCTGAGGCTTAATCACCCCTCCTCCAATAATTAGTCCAAGGTACCTGACCTCAGACAGAGCCAGGGCACATTTCTTTGGCTGGAGCGTCAGTCCAGCCTCGTTGATGCGGCTCAGCACCTCCCCCAGATGCTGGAGGTGCTGCCCCCAGGTGGCTCTATAAACGACCACGTCGTCCAAATACGCCGCTGCAAAGGTGTCTGTGCCATCCAGCACACGGTCCATAAGCCTCTGCAAGCATGCAGGCGCCCCCTCCAGGTCGAAAGGCATGACCATGAACTGGTAGAGACCTTGAGGGGTACGGAAGGCTCGTTCAGCCAACGGCACCTGCCAATACCCCTTGCAGAGGTCAAGCGTTGTGACAAACTGCGCCTTTCCCAAACGCTCTAGGAGGTCCTCCAACCTCGGCATTGGATAGGCGTCTAAGCTGGACTGGGCGTTCAGCTGCCTAAAGTCAATGCAGAAGCGTAGGATCCCATCCTTCTTAGGAACGAGAACCACAGGGCTGCTCCAGCCACTGTAGGACCGCTCAACGACCCCCAGCTGCTTCATTGCCTCCAACTCCTCCTTGAGTGCAGGCAACATGCGCTCAGGAATCCGGTACATCCACCGTCTCACCGGCTTGGAGTCTTTGAGCTGGATGTCGTGCTCCACCACCGCTGTGCGCCCTGGCTGCTCGGAGAACATCCCCTCCGGGATGATGGCCCGCAGCTCCTGCACTTGCTGAGAAGTCAGGTGAGAGAGGTCGGGCTCAGTGTTGGGGACCTGCGAAGGAAAGAACTGCTCCGGAGCATCCTAATCCTCCCCCACAGATTGCACCATCAGTTTACGAGTAATCCGATAGGGCCCCTACCAGCGGGCCAGAAGCTTGTTCTCTGTCTTCGGCAACAGCAAGACAACCCGCTGTCCTGGCGTGAAGCTCCTCTGTCTCGCCGACTGGTCGTACCACCGGGCTTGGGTCTGCTGGGCCTGATGCATGTTGTCCTCCACCAGGCTAGCCATCTCCTCCATCTTGTCTCGCATCTTCAGGACGTAGACAAGGATGCTGTTGGTCTCGGTGGGCCTAGGGTTCCCCTAGGCCTCCCGCAGCAAATCCAGAGGGCCCCTGACTTGACACCCATACAAGAGTTCAAAGGGCGAGAACCCTGTGGCTGCCTGCGGCACCTCCCTGTAGGCAAAAAAGAGGTACGGTACCAACTGGTCCCAGTCTTTGCCGTTGGCTACATCAAACTTTTTCAGCATGCTCTTTAAAGTTCTGTTGTACCTCTCTACCAGCCCGTCGGTCTGAGGGTGGTAGGGAGTAGTCCTTATTCCCCTTATCCCCAGTAAACCGTAAACTTGTTTCAGTGTTTTGGACAGGAATGCAGTTCCCTGGTCTGTGAGGATTTCGTTTGGTATGCCTACCCTAGATATCAGCTGCAGTAAAGCTCATGCGATAGCGCTAGCTGTGATATTGCGCAGGGGGAAGGCTTCAGGGTATCGAGAAGCATAATCACAAATTACTAAAATTAATCTGTGCCCTGACGGTGTTCTTTCTAAGGGCCCAACTATATCCATCGCTATTCTGTGGAATGGGACACCAATGATTGGGGGTGGATGAAGAGGGGAACGTCGGACTTTGTGGCTACTGGTAAGCTGACAGGTGGGACATGACTTACATGTCAGTGGAAACGTGCAGCCATCCTCTAAAGAGTCTTAACATTTCCAAGATGCCCTGCCCAAGGGATATCATGGCATAAGGTTAACACCTTCTTTCTAAGACCCTTTGGGACAACCAACTGCTCACTGCGGCCCCCCTCGGGTTGGTGGTACAATAGGCCCTCCCAGATAAAGTAGTACTCGCCCGTTAAAGCCGCAGCTACCCCAGTCTTCTCACCATCTACCTCTGTGACTTTGTGGAAGGTTTCTTTTAACGACTCATCCGCTTTCTGCAGTTCACTGATATTACTTGGAATCTCCCACAAAGCTTCTCGTGGCACATTAGGAACTGGCAACTGGTCTCCCATTCTCTGCACTGTGCCCTGCAGCTTCTCTCTCCTTCTCTGTCTGTGGCTCTTTTGCGCCTTGACATGCCAAGGTGGGCCAATTTCTACCTGACTGAAGGGCATCATGTCCAACAGTGACTTATTAGCCTCCACTTTAGCCTTAACTTGCGATCTAGTCACTACCATACTAACTGGCTTGGTAGATTGCACCAATTCAGGCAGTATGAGGACATCCTGTCCCAATACTACTGGCTGGCTCAACCCTTCAACTACCCCCGCCGTTAACCAAAAGGTACGCCCTTAAACCACAAGGCATATCTTTGCCACCGGATAGACATGCTCTTCGCCATTAACACAACACACCCTGATCTGCCTTTTCCCCAGCTTCTCTGACTTGTCTATCAGATGGTGCTGAACCAAGGTCTGGCTGCTGCCCGTGTCTAGGAGAGCGAACGCAGCTTTACCATTGACCGTAACAGGGACAGTCTGAACTTTCTCCACACACTCATTAGATGTACTACCAGGTCTAGGTACACTACACATGCCTAGCATCTCTTTGGCCTTTCTGACGGGGCATTCTCTGCTGATGTGACCTGGGTGATTACAGTAGTAACATACCACATTCACTCTGCTCTGTGTGGCTGTGGGTGATGGGGCCTGCCTAGGCTGTGAGTTAGAGGGTGAATTGTATGGTGGTCTAGGCTGTGAAGTAGAAGTTGTGTGAGGCTGTGTGTATGGCGTCCTACTCTGACCAGACCCCCTAGGACCAACTCCCATACCGAATCCCCCAGACTTACCCCCGGCTGGTGATCGGTTGAAGCTCTGGAACCGGAACGCCTTCGCACCCGAGCGTGCAGGAAGGAACGCCTCTACCAGCTCCACAGCTGGTCGGGTTATGCTCCTTCACCCACACACGCATATCAGGATCCAGGGAACACAGGTACTGCTCCAGGATGAGGAGCTCTCCGATCTCCTCAACAGTCTTCCTGTCTGTCTTGATCCACTTTCTGTAGTTATCCTTCAGGTGGTTGTACAGCTCTTTCGGTGTCTCTCCTGGTCGGACGTCCGGATCACGGAACCGCTGCTTGTAGATTTCTTTGCTGATCTCGTATTTTGAGAGAATGGCCTCTCTCACCTTGCTGTAGTCCATGGCCTCCAGGATATCCATCGCCATGTATGCAGCCTGTGCCCGTCCCGTTAGGTAAGGTACCAGGTACACGGCCCATTCAGCTCTTGGCCACCGATAGGCGGCCGCCAGTCTCTCGAAGGTGGTGGGATACTGTTCGATATCATCTCCCTCCTCCAGTTTCGGCACGGCTGCTCTGGTCCAGGCGGCTGGAGACGGCACTGCTGGGTCTGCTGGTCCTGGGCCTGGATAAGGAGGTACTGCTGGTGGTGGTTCCACTGGATGTCGCACACCCTCACTTCCTGGCCGACGTCCATCACCGCCACTCCTTCGCTCTCCCTCCAGCTCATCTCGGATGTTGTTCAGCTGCACCTGCACGCTACGCCATCTTTGTTCTTGCTTGTAGGCCTCATGCTCTTGGCTCTGGAGAGTCTTCTGAAGGAGGCTGTAGAGGGATGCCATGTTCATCATCCCGGTGTCCTCTGCGGCATCATCAGTCACTGGAACACCTCCCTGGGCTCCATCCGCTTCCTCATCTTCTTCCTCCTCTGGCCGCGGCATACCCCGGGTTAGATGTCGGATCGACATCCCCTGGCATATCTGCGCCCGTCTTCCTGGACTAATCTTTGTGCTCTTGGAGGGCGCCACAATCCCACCACTGCCACCAACTGTGAGAAAGAGGTATTGAACCAATGGTTTGAATTTCGTTCCGTGTAGCACGAAATAAGTCAGACAATCGTGCTCTGGGGCACGTTCAATTGATTACTTTTCGTGAGCATGAGAAGGAAATGTTTTTGAGGTGGTCTGCTGTAAAAAACTGGGAAATCAGAGTACCCCCAGTACACTACATTTACCCTTTGATGCATTTAGCCAATGGGATGAATGCTCATAGCTTTATATATTGCTGTGAAGGGATTACATTGTAACGAGTTGAAAACCCCATGCGTCGAAAAAAGAAGCACAAGTGTACCCTTTTGCGTCAGAAGCTGAAGCCAAAGTCACTGACCGTTCGTCAAAAATCGACGCGCTTGGAGTGAAAATGTGTTGCAGATATCACTCTGGCTAGATTAGATCGTTTTTATTGTTTCGATCATCATTTGCAGATTTTTAAAACATGTTTTTTGAGTCCAGTATGTTTTTCTGATCATTTTCTGTTGGTGGGAACTGTTTTTATAAACAGGGTTAAACCTAAAAGTGCCTGTCGGCACTTTAATATTGCACTTTTGAATGATTGTACTTTTAGGAAATGTTTAGTCTTTCTTTTGCAAGAATGGAGGTGCAAAAAACCGGAATTCTCATCCTTCCAGCAATGGTGGGACTTAGGAAAAGTACAGGTTCAGCAGTTTTGTGTACAGTACAACCTAAATGTGACTAGAGAGGCGGCTCAATCTATTAGGAATCTAGAGAGCAGTATTGTGGAACTCCAGGATTTGAGTAATTCTACTGGAGACCAGTCACATATTAAAGCTTTTAAAAACAAAAAGGCTGTTTTGGTTGACCTGCTGGGGGTAAGAGCCCAGGGTGCATTGGTCCGATCTAGGTTTAGAAACCTTGTGGAAATGGATCCTCCTTCAATGGTCAGAACAGATTAATTCATTGTATTCGATCAGCTGATGGCAAAGAGCTCACCCAGTCAGATGAGATAAGGAAGAGGGCTGTGGTTTTTTACACAGTGCTCTACAACTGTGAGTACACTGAATATGACCGAGAGAAGAAGAGTTTTTGACCAGCTCCCTCAGTTGTCAGAAAGTAATAATGCCGACTTAGAGCAACCACTGTATCTGCACGAATTGCAGGTGGCGCTCATGAGCACAGCTAATGGGAAAGCCCCAGGAATTGATGGTCTCCCTGTGGGGAGTGTTTTTGGTCCACGATTGGGGAGGACTTGCTAGAAGTGAAAAATGACAGCTTGTCCACAGGGAAGCTTCCTTTAAGCTGTCGTAGAGCAGTCCTCACCCTGTTACCTAAAAAGGGAGACCTGTCAGAAATTAAAAATTGGAGGCCGGTCAGTCTGCTATGTGCTGATTATAAGATCTTATAAAAAACGCTAGCAAATCGTCTGAGAAAGGTAATTGGAAATGTAATTGATATCGACCAATCATACTGCATCCCTGGCAGGTCATTAAAATACAATGTTTCCCTAATAAGAGATTATCTACAGCTCTCCAAAACCTTGGGTTTCAACTTTGGTCTGATTTCCCTCGATCAGGAGAAAGCCTTTGATCGAGTGGAACATCGGTACCTTTGGAAAACGTTGGGTGCCTTTGGTTTCTCTTCTGGTTTTACAAATAGGTTTGAAGCCCTCTATAGTCAGATTGAAAGCGTGCTTAAAATGAATGGTGGCTTAACTGCGTCTTTTGCTATCAAGAGAGGTATTCGTCAGGGATGTGCCTTGTCAGGCATGTTGTACTCCTTAGCTATAGAACCCATGTTATAAAAAATAAGGAAAACTTTGAGTGGGGTAAAACTGTCTGTAATTAGTGTACCGTTGCATCTGTCGGCATATGCTGATGATATTATTGTGGCTGTAAATAATGATGGTGATGTGGAATAATTAATGAAGAATACAGTGTCTTTTGGAAAAAATTCTTCCTCTAAGGTCAACTGGGCTAAAAGCAGTGCTCTTTTAATTGGAAATTGGCATGGGAGGGAACCGTTACCTGATGGGATTTTCTGGGAAAGACATAGCATCAGGTATCTGGGAGTGCACCTAGGTGATGACTCTGCAGAGAAAAAGAACTGGGAAGGAGTGGTGGAGAAGATGGAGGGCAGGCTGGGGAGGTGGCACTGGCTCTTGCCCAGGATGTCGTACAGAGGCAGAGCCATTATTATTAACAATCTGGTGGCCTCTTTTCTGTGGTCCCGCCTAGCAGTATTGGAGCCTCCTGCAGGTCTTTTGGGGAAAATTCAGAGTATTATTGTTGATTTTTTTTGGGACAAACTCCACTGGGTCCCACAAAGTGTTTTGTTTTTACCCAAGGAAGAGGGAGGACAGGGCCTAGCAAATCTAGCAAGCAGGAAAGCAGCGTTCAGGTTACAGTTTTTACAAAGCTTTCTGTACGGACCACAAAATCTGCCATGGAGACAAGTAGCTGAGTTTTTTTTTGGTCGGGTTTAGGTTTTGGAAAAACTTTGTTTTCACTGGACTATTCTTGTTTCAATCTAAATGTACTACCACCTTTTTATGTGTTTTGAAAACATGGAGTGTGATGGAGGCTGGTTGCATAGGATCCACTTCCTCTTTGTACTGGCTGCTAAGGGAGCCCATTCTAGGGGGGGCCCGTCTAGCGGCTGCATGGGAGGAGGTGCCAAACATGACTGGCTTATTGAAGGAGAAGAGGGTAACAACTGTCCAGGATTTGTTGCAGCTGGCTGGTGCTCAGGTGGACAATGCAGGCAATGTGGCAGGAAGGCTGGCAGTCCGATCCACACGTGTGGTGGGACTAAGACCGGACGGTTTTAATAAGTCCTCAGAGGACAGAGCTCTTCTGACTGGATGGTTTAAAGGAGACTTAACACCTGATCATAGTGACCCTTTTCCTAACATGTGTATCCGGCCTTTTGGGAAGGACTGTGAGGCATTGGGTCCTCTGCTGGACGGGCAGGAGTGGATGTCCCTGGACTCTGCAAGTGGAAAGTCCCTTTACATGGGATGTGTGAAAGCCTTAAACAAGGAGATGCTTAAAGGCAAGACAGACACTCCCTGGAGAGACCACTTCAAAGCAAAGGCTGAGGTCAAACCTGTACTCTGAGTACTCTGTACAAGGCACCAGTCACAAAAAACATTGGGGACCTGCATTGGCGTGTTTTGCATGGAATTATAGCAGTGAATGCATGTGTTTGTATTCTAAACCCTAGTGTGCCTGATAAGTGTTTTTTCTGTAACCTGAGGGAAACCATTTTTCACTTTTTTGTTGAATGTTCACGACTGATTCCATTGTTTCAAAACCTGAAGTCTATTTTGTATTTGTTCAAAGAACAGTTTAGTAAACATATGTTTATGTTTGTTTTTTCCTATACGAAAAACAAAAAGAAGAAAGGCAAGCTCCTGAATTTCCTTTTTGGTCAAGCTAAGATGGCCATTTATTTAAGCAGGAGGGAAAAGATGTCTGGAGGCCAGAGATGTGACTGTGTCAATTGTTAAGTGTCTTGTTAGAGCCCGCCTACGGTTTAAATATAATTATTATGCAAAGATGGAGGATGTGGACACGTTTAAGGATGTTTGGGACAGTGAAGGCATCCTTTTCTCTTTGAAAGACCAGGACATTACCTTTAGAGATGTGTTGCTTTAGGTTTTTTTTTCTTGTTGTTTTTTTCTTGTTGTTTGCGTCTGTGTTTTTGTTTAAATTATGTATATAAATAGGTGTTTTAAAACTCAAAAACTCTCTCTCTCGTTTGAAAAATGCTCCCATTCAAAATGAATCGGTTTACATTTCGTTCTGTGTAGCACAAAAACATAATAGAAACGCTCCCATTCAGAATGCATTGGTTTACATTTTGTTCTGTGTAGCACGAAATCAGTCGGAAAATCGTGCTCTGGGACACAATTCAATAGATTAACGTTTGTGCGCATGAGCATGAAATCGCGTGATACCAGGTTTCACTATCCCAGCATATGATATGGCAGAAGCAGGCAGACAGACCAATAACCGCATCCTGTGGTGTTCAAGTGTGACGGAAATATGAATATACTCCACCACTCAATGCACATTTGTGGACACTGGAGAACGAAAAAATATGCTACCCATTATATACACGTGGTTAAGTGCACTCTCTCATCACGCACAGAGAAGAACAACCCGGATCTATTTTAAGGGCTGCTCTGAAGGCCAGCACTCAATTGATTGGATGGGCAAGGGGAGAAACAAAAAATAGAAAGAAAAGAAAGCTGATTGACTACCTGGGGGGGGGGGGCGTGTTTACTTTTGCTCTGTCTCTTCCTTCCTCTCTTGCACAAGCCGTCCAAGTGAACACCACTCATAGAGATGTTGTGAAAAACCAAAACAACAACAACAACATGATGTGTCTCTCTCCGCATGGAGGAGGAGATGAGGATGGAGGAGGGTGGTGGTGGGTGGGGGAGGCAGTGAGGAGGTGGGTGTATTTGAGCTTCTGATGGTTGGCACAGTATGAAAACTAATTATTTGCCGTGCTGAATACACAGAGCCAAACATAGCTGTGTGCAGCAGATGCTAGAAAGGATGCAACATTGAACCCTTTACTTTCATTTACTTATCACAGTTTATTTTAGAACGTTATTAATTGCATAATATTATAGTAAATTCTACTAGCAAAAGAATATCGATTGCTTTAAAAATCCTCAGTCTGTCCGTTATCCTGTAGATTTATCTTAATCATGGGCCTCATTGAATGAACCGTCTTCACGGCCTGAAGTTATAGTCATTATTATTCGTACACGGCAGCAAGAAATCGATAGGAGATGGAAGCAACCAACTTCACCTGGAGTGGTTTACATTAAGGCCGACCGTGGGGGGGGGGACTGAGAGGTGGGCTGGCAGGAGTAGGTAGACGTGTCACTACCCAACAAAGACGAGAGACTTGTGATTCAACACGGCTTTGTGGGTTCTTCCAAAGTCCACACAACAGCTACAAGTCCCATGTTGCATTGTGTCTAGGAAGAACAATAATTAAAAATGATATGGCCTCCTGGGCAGTGCGATGAAACAGAATACTGGTCAAAATAGATTGGTTCAAATCCTGTATATAATTAAAGTGCACCAGTGCACCAGTGCTGATGAATAACTCCATCACCTTATTTGCTCATTTCCACAGCACATTGATAGTCATTTCAAATCCATCTCATGATAATGTATTATGTGACAACTGAAGACACTTGGCCATATATTGTGGCCATATATTGTACATGATCAATGACCAGTTTGCTTTCCACATCATATAAAGCCTGCAACAACTCTAAACACATGTTTTGTAACGTAGGCATGAACCAATTAAGCCCTGAAGAATCAAATTACACTCCTCCTTTGTTTCTTTCCGCTCTAATTAGATGTTTTACTCCAGAATGACGGAAAACAACAGGTTTCTTTGAAAAGGCAAATTGCATATTTTACAATTAGAATAAACAAAAGAGAAATTACGAGGTAAATAAAAAAATCGCTAAGTGTGTGTGCCTTTGTTGGAATGAGGAGAGTGCATATGATTCTGTGCTCGGTAGATTCAACTAATTCTCTGCATGCCACCCTGCCATCGCTGTAACATTGGACAGCCAATTTCCTGTGATTAATGTGCGAGGCTTGCGGCCCCCAGGTGAGACGAACTAATTAAACAAGACAATAATTGCAACACAAGTGGTTTGGTCACGTCACATTAACTGAATACATTTTTGCATCTCATACTGCTGGGGTAATGGTGGCACTCCATTAGAGGTGAAGCTACATCATTTATCTAAGGATGATAGATTCACCCACAAAACGACGAATGTCACCTGTGTTTTGAACCAGCACTAGGTAACCATAATTTTTTTTAATCAACAGTGGTAGTATAATTTGTAAAATATGTAAACTATATTTTAGTCTTCAGTGAAACAGACCATTGTTCCAGATGCGGCCAGGAGAATCCCACTGGACAGAAGGGAAACACAAAATGGGTAATTTATCAATTTAATATTAAAAGAAGTTTAAACTTTTGCATATGCAGAGTAGCACTGTAAAATCGCCCCTTCAATGGATATGGCTTTGGCAAAACATCTGATACCAGATATACAATTAGCATTTATTTTCAAGAAAATCTAATGGAAGTTTGATATGTGATGTAAGAATGTATTTCAGGTTGAATGCACTTAATGCAAGAGGTGGTACCATCCGACCTGCATTACCAATCATAGGATTCCACTGTAAGACAATGAATGAAAAATGTAATTTACATATTTAGCTATTGCGCAGCCCAATTTATGCAAGACTACTATGTTCAACAAAAGACAAAGACTGCTTTTAGTATTCAAACTCCTCACTATTGCTTACTATAATGTTCTAATGTTTTTTGTGTTTTGGAAAGCTTCCCTAGCTTAAGGTCAATTATTGATGCATACCTTTGGCTGTAAAATTCATTTTTGGTTTTATCACTTTGCTTTAGCAACTCGCAATTAATGCTAAACTACCTGAAAGTGTGTACATTTCAGGCTAAAATAAATATTTGCATGCTTGATCTAAATTAACAGCAGCAAATTTGGAAGAATGAGGCTCATTGTTATTATTCTGTCTAAGAATATTTTAAGTGTTTTAAAGGAAAGGAAGAAGCAGTGAAATCCACAGTTAGTTCATGAACACATCAGAAGTGGTTCGGTGTTGATATCTTTAAAAATAAGGGAGCTATTACATAATAAGTGATTTAAATATCAATCAACTACACACTAATTACTGCATTATGTGCACTGACTACTTTTGCCTTTAAAAAAAAAATTGAAAAGGTTTTTCTAGAAAAAGAATGGTTGTGGGAAATCTACAGGGTGTTCATGAACACATCAGAAGTAGTTTAGTGCTGATATCTATAAAAACAAGTGAGCTATTACAAACTAAAAGCCTTGCATATGAATTAGCATAACTACACAAAACGATTATGTATGCATTTTAAAAAGTATTAAAAGGTTTTTCTAGAAAATAAAGGGTTGTGGGAAATCCACAATTAGTTCATGAACACATCAGAAGGGGTTTGGTGTTGGTATCTATAAAAAACAAGTGAGTTATACAAAATAAAAGCCTGAAATATACGCACTGACTACTTTTGCCTTTAAAAAAAAATAGAAAAGGTTTCTCTTGAAAAGAAAGGGTTGTGGGAACTCCAAAATGAGTTCTTGAACACGTCAAAAGTGGTTAGGTTTTATTACAAAATAATTGATTTAAATATCAATCAACTACACACTATTACTGCAATATATGCACCAACTATTTCTGCCTTTGAAAATCGAAAGGGTTTTTCTTTCAAAGAAAAAGGTGTGGGAACTACACAACAAGTTCATGAACACATCAGAAGTGGTTCGGTGTTGATATCTATAAAAGTGAGCTATTACAAAATAAAAGCCTTACATATGAATGCAATATACGCAATGACCAGTGTCTGGAAACTTCACTTTCTACGTGAACTAGTTCATAGTTCAGTTCACAAATTTTAAAATTCAGTTAAACGTTCATAATTCAAAATGTTTAACTAAGATCACAGTTCAAAAAATTAAGTAGTTCATAGTTCTTTTTGTTATTTGTTGCTGTGAGCTATTATATTTTTACGGTATTTTGAACATTGAGCCCCCTTTCTGGTTTGTCTAGGATAAAATAGAGTGGTTGAATCAAGTATCGTAGCGAAATACAGTTTATATAGTGTTTTATTGCACATTTAGCGCATTTTGTAAATCCCATTGATTTCTGTTGGAAGACTCATTGCTCGTTGGCCGGAAACGGAAAGGGGGGATGTTCGCGTTTGGTTGTTGTCTTTTCGCTCGGTTTAGCCCTATGGAGAACCGGGCCAAAAGACTACAACCAAACGTAAACAGCGCCCCTTTCCGTTTCTGACCAACAAGCAATGATTCTAGGAGGTATTCTAGTCCGCTGAGCGAGCCAGAGAGCTAACGTTATGGACTGTACATATTTATAATTCGAAATTCGTCCCAGCCTTTATTCCACAGATGGGTCTATAGCATATAACCGCTTTGTCTGATTACAGTTTAATTCATTTTTCCTTTTCATTTACCTTTAAAAAAAATAGGAAAGGTTTTTCTTGAAAATAAAGGGTTGTGGGAACTCCACAATGAGTTCATGAACACATCAGAAGTTGTTTGGTGTTGATATCTATAAAAAAAAGTGAGCAATTAAAAAAAAAGCCTTAAATATGGATGCAATATATGCACTGACTACTTTAGCCTTTTTTTTAAACACTTAAAAGTTTTTTCTTTACAACAAAGGGTTGTGGGAACTACAAAATGAGTCCATAAACAAGTGCTTTGGTGTTGAAAGGATGGATTTCCAGTGAGTTATTAAGAATTTTAAAAAAAGACTTCCCTAAGCACTCGACTAGGAAGTGCTTAGGGAAGTATAGGAAGTATATTCTGCGCTGTTTCTTTGATCTTTCTCCAGACTCTCTGATTTTGGTGAGTTGATCAAGCCTGTGAAATGTGTCTTAGTTTTCTGTACAAAATAATACCATCCTGGAGGGAAATGGTGCGGTTTTCGTGACGTTATTACAGATACAACCCCCGAAAATAGACGAATGTTGAATATAAAACCAATCTCACCCCGCTCTGAAGAGTTTGGTATTGGATAACGTATTTCTGGACCCAGAAATGCCCCATAGTGGCATGTCGATCTAATGGGAAATATTTCGGACCATTGAGACGTCGGAACAATGAGGTGTCGGAATTACGGGCAGGCCCCATGTAGTTAGCTACGAAGTCTGTGCAGTGCTGTATAGGCTACTCAGGGCAAAATGTATCTTGCTTTGCTAATGTTGTTCTCTTTCTTTCTTAGACAGTATCGGCTTCCTGTGTTGTCCAGGCCATTGGAGCTAATTTCCCCGCACAAGATGGGCAGTACCGTGGCTACCAGCAGACATTAGATGCTCAAGATGAGCTGTGACTATTTTGACTCTAGCAAACGCACCATACCTTATATTTTTGTAAATAGTTCATATTTTTTCATGAATAAAACTTCAAATTCATGTTTGTTGTTGTGATTTGTTTACCAATCCAAATGCTGTTATACTAAAGTAGGCCTACTGTATAAGATAAACACTTATTTCAAATGGGGAGAAAAGGTTGAGTACAAATACTTGATATGCTGAGCTACTGTAATTAGTACTGTAATTTATTTTATTAGTTAGCTACATTAGCCTCTTTAGAAAACCAGCCCGAAAAAACAAACAACACAACTTGAAAAAAACTTTTGCATATTTTTTTAAAGGCATAAGTAGTCAGTGCATATATTGCATCCATATTTAAGGCTTCTATTTTGTAATAGCTCCCTTGTTTTTATAGATAGCAACACCAAACCACTTCTGATGTGTTCAAGTTATATACAAATTATGTGTTTGAAAAAACGAGAACAGAAGTCTAAACTAGTCAACGTATCGCAGGGATATGTTTACACAAAATTTGCTCTCGCTACCACTCAAGCTAGTATAGAGTGGCAAAGTCACGCCCCTTCCGGTAGAGCCCATGGGACCAATGTGAGATCGAAAAATATGAATGGGTTTCAATGGAGACAAAGTAATTATTTTCTGGTCCCAGTCTTTATATGCCCCGGATTACACATATGTTGTTTCTGAATTTAAATGATAATCTTTAATGTGAAGAGTTTGACCGTTTATTGTGCAATTGTTCAGTTAATGGCTGTAGAAAAAACACAATGAGAAAGACTACATGCCTCGTATGTGACCTCACGCTTCCAGCAACTGGCGTGGACAAGGCCGACAATCTCCCCATCGGCATTACTGAAACTCTCCACATGCCCCAACTTATAATGGTTTTCACCTCTTTCGATGCTTTTATCCTCCCCTTGGAAAAAAGCGGTGAAGTGGAGCAGAGAGATTGCCATGTCTGTACCGGAGTTCCAAGTGCGGATGGTGACGTATATCATTCGCGTCGAGAGCAGCGAAGAGCTGTAGTTCACAAAGCGGCCTCACACAAAACCTAACATTATCAAACTTCTTTGCATGGAAAATTATCATTTAAATCCACAAACAATATATGTGTAATCCAGGGCATATAAAGACTGGGACCAGAAAATAATTACTTTCTCTCCATTGAAACTGGTGTTGCTTTTGTCAACGAAAATTATGACTAAATATCGTCGTCAGCAAACCTTTATCACCTGAGTAAAACGAGACGCAACGTAAATGCTGGTCATGTGACAATAACTATAATTGAATACATAATGCAATATTGTTGACGAATAAAAACAAGACTAAATGTGTTTGACAAAATAAAACTCGCTGACCAAGACTAGTCGAGAGAAATTGTTTATTTTATTTATTTCTGGGGCTGTATCACTAGTTACATTACTTCCTGAATCCCCGCTAGTCACAGCATTATTTCGATTCAGAAGACACAGCTGTGGTGGCAGTGTCATGTTAAAATTGTACCGGGGGCGAAAATTGTACCGGCCTACGTCATCAGTTGTTGACAACTTGACAACTGATTTGATTGGGTTGTCCGTTGCCGGGCAGGTTTCAAAAAACATTCGGCTCATGTTTCCAAAGACGAAATAACATAATACAGATAACGGATCGCTAGATAACACTTGTTTTTACTTTATATTTGTATTTTATTGAATTGTTTGATCGAATTTAGCTAGTAAACTGAGTGTTTAAAGCAGGTTTCAAAAACCATTCGCGCTCATGTTACCGAACACCAAATAACATAATACAGATAATAACGGATCGCTAGATAACACTTGTTTTTACTTTATATTTGTATTGTATTGAATTGTTTAATCGAATTTAGCAAGTAAACTGAGTGTTTAAAGCAGGTTTCAAAAACCTGTCTTGTCACGCTCAATGAAGGAGTGCAATGAACAAGCATGAAAGTTTGCGAATGTTCAAGAACCTTCCCACGTCATTCGACTCGCGAATGTTCAAGAGCCAGGCAGGTTTGGAATTTGTCAACAACTGATGACGTAGGCCGGTACAATTTTCGCCCCCGGTACAATTTTAACGTGACAGCAGCATTAATAAAAACGTAAGTTATGACCATAACTATGGATCTATGAGACCGAACGATGACCGTCACCACGGTCTTACTATGAACGATGCCATTCAGCTACTTGTCGCAAGACCCTTATATTAAAATTGTCACCTTTGACTGATTGGAGGCAGGTCCTGCCGCATAAAGCGGATGCAAGGACATGGCTCTTCCTCCTTGCCTGAAACGCTTCGGTTTGTTCCGAGCGAGAAAGGAGGGTGACGGCCATCGTCTCATAGATCTTTCGTTATGGTCATATCTTACGATCTATTTCGACCTCTCTCTGACCGTCACCACGGTCTTACTACGGATGACTAGTACCGGAAGTGTCGCAAGGAACCGAGGATCCCCCTTCACTAGTCTGTTTGGCAGCCGTCATGAGAACAGTGGCGCTGACCGCGGTGGATGTCACATTGATTCTATAAAACCTGGCGAAAGTACATGGAGTACTCCAGGATGCTGCCGCACAAATGTCAGCAAGAGCAACCCCTTTCAAAGCTGCGGTGGGGTGACCATGCTTCGTGTGGATTGAGCCACCAGGCCCTCAGGAACTTGGAAACCCCGCCCGGCATAAGCTTGGGCAATAGTGTCCACTAACCAGTGGGACAGACGCTGTTTCGAGACTGGCAACTGCCTCGCTCCATAGCATACAAAAAGCTGATCGTGGTCATGACTCAGCTGCTGTGTACGATCCACATATGCGCTCAAAGCCCTGACTGGGCATAATGTGTGAAGAGCCACCACTGCCTGACAGGCTGGCTCAGGGTGAAATGCCTCCAGCTCAATAGCCCTATTAATTTACTGAGGGTTTAGCACTTTGGGGAGGAAGAATGGATTCGGCCAAAGCGACACCGCTGCATCTTTATGCTTCCATCTCATGTACTCAGTACTCAGAGAGAGTGTGTGCAGCTCGCTCACCCTCTTGGTAGAGCACAAGGCTAGAAAAACACTGTCTTCTTTGTTAAAAACTTTAGATCAGCTTGCCCCAACGGCTCGTATGGGGCTGTGGTCAAAGACCTCAATACCAATGGAAGGTGCCAAGATGGGGCCCTCAAACACCTGCCTGGACGTAGATGGTTTCCACCTTTTAAAAATTGTCACCATACAGTGTTTCCCGATAGACAGGCCCCCGATCAAATCATGGAATGCAGAGATCGCGGCTGCATAAACCCTGAAGATGCTGGCTGCCCTCCTAGTGTCCAAAAGAGACTGGAGGAAATGGAGTACCATTCCCACTGGGCAGGAGCCCTGGCGTATTCTCTCCAGTACCAGTGGAATCAAGGGTATTGGAGGGAAAGCGTACAATATTCCTCCCGGCCACTCGTGAGACAGTGCATCCAGCCCAAGCGGGGTGCACAGATAGCTCAGGGAGAACCACATTTGGCAGTGCTCGATGCAAAGAGATCTATGTTCCCACAAATTTGCGACCACCTCTGCATGTAGCCTCCGCTCCCCCGGAGGGGGTCCTGACCTGGAGAGGAGTTCCGCTGCTTGGTTCAGCACACCAGGAATACAAACTGCTCTTAATGAGGTCAGGCATGGGAACGCCCAAAAGAGGAGTCCCTGGGCGGTCTTGAGGCAACGCCGAGATCTTGTGCCCCCCTGGTGATTGACGTGATACACGGCTGAGCGATTGTCCGTACGTACTAGCACATGCTTGCCCTGTATAAAGGGAAGAAGTGCTCTCAGGCCAAGGTGTATTGCTCTGAGCTCCAGGACATTGATGTGTTCTTTGTCCCACGGGTGTTCCCAACGGCCTCTCACTGTCCGACCCTCCCAGAATGCTCCCCAGCCCGTCTGGGAGGCATCTGTGGACACTACCGTCCACCTGGAAGGTACCCTGCCCAGAGGAACTCCCTGTGTCAAGGGTGTCAGGGTAGCAAGGCTTGCAAGCATAACTTGGTCATTCTGAGCTTTCTGTCCCTGTACCTCTGTGGGTGAAGGCCGAAAGCATTCAGCCAACACTGCAATGGTCGGGCCCTTAGAAGGCCCAGAGGGACCACCATTGCCGCAGCAGTTATCAACCCAAACATCCTCTGAAAGTAAAGCAGCTCTATACGCCTGTTCTGGTGAAAAGCAAGGAGGGTTGCCTGGATCCCGGCTACTCTCTGAGGGGTGAGAGATGCCCTCATCGTGAGAGAGTTCAGGCAGAGTCCCAAAAAGGACGTTTCCTGCCTTGGATTCAGGTCGCTCTTTTTCAAGTTGACCTGGAAGCCGAGAGACTGAAAGTGGAACAGTACTGACACTGTATCCTCCACAACCTGCTGGCGGGATGGGGCACATACAATCCAGTTGTCGAGGTAGGGCATAATCCTTAAACCCCTCCTCTGAAGGGGTGCCAAGGCAGCCGCCACTACCCTGGTGAACACCCTCGGGGACAGGGAGAGGCCGAACGGAAGGACCTGAAATTGATAGGCTTGTCCCTGAAAGGAGAAACGGAGGAACGGCTGATGTTCTTTACAAATTGGGACGTGGAAGTACGCATCTTTTAAATCGATCGTAGTGAATCACTCGCCTGGCTCTATTGACTCTAGGATGTGCCTTGTCTGGGGCTATTTTGAAGGTCAGGGTTATCAAGTGCGCGTGCAAGCGGCGCAGGTCTAAAATGGGCGTAGCCCACCGTCCTTTTTGGGGACCAGGAAATATATTGAATAAAAGCCGTGTCGTGTCGCCACTTCTTCTGCTAAAATGCTTTCCCTGGACTGGGTCCTTGACTGTGGTTGGATGGAACCCCGAAAAGGGTGGAGGCCGCCACCAAAACTGGAGTCTGTAACCCCTTAAAATTGTGTCCAACACCCAAGGGTCTGCAGCCATCAAGGCGTAGCTGCTTGTGAACCTCTGCAGATGACCCACGTATCCTACTTACGGCCCCCCCGAGTCCTTGGACCCCTAGGGCGGTGCCTGTGTTTGGCCATCCTATTTGCCCCTGACTGGGGTAGATGTTCCCCCTGATAGTGCCCAGGCAGGGCCGGACCTTGCCCTGGAACCGCTGGTTCAGGAACCGCTGGTTCCTGACGTCTCCAGACACGTGTATGTGTGTGCTGACTATTTGCCGTTCCAGCTGTGGGTGGATGAAATGACCTTTTTACACCCTCGCGAGTAGCACAGACTCCTGAGCTTTAACCAGCACAGACTGTGAGTCGGGATGGAACACCTTGACTAGTAGTACCGGCATATTTATGAGCTCTGCCCTCACACCCTCAGGGAGGGCAGTCTGGGCCAGCCAGATCTGCCTGCGTGCTAGAATCGCCGATGACATGGCAGAGCCCACGTCAACGGTAATTTGGGCAAGGGCAGACAAGGCCGTATCCATAAGGTCCTTGGTGTCCTGATCACCTGCACCAACAGTCTACCTTACAGCAGCTAAAAGAACCGCCAATGCATTTCCGTACCGAGCAGCACGAGCAGACACATTATAGGCCTTACAAACAAGGCGATAAGTCCTGTCACACTCCCTCCGAGGGCGGTGTGGGTCTGCAGTCAACCTCGGTGGTCCAGCGGAAGTCAGAGCAGCCATATCCCTTTCTACAGGCGGCATATCCCCCAAACCGGTCTGCGGCGGGTATGATGCCCTAGCCAGCTTCCTGCAACCCGCGTTAAACTGACAAGGTTTGCTCGGAGCATCCCAGGTTTTCCTCAACATTTGGCAGGAATCATCTGCCGCAGGGAGGGACACCGTGGGCCGGGACTGGGCAATACCGGCCCAGACCCCATCAGCTGGGCTAGCGCCCTGCACCGGGATTGTGAGCCCCACAATTTTCGCAGCAGTAAGAACCTTCTCCGCCAGATCCACTGTACCGGCAACATCTGTGCTATCACCTCCTGATGTTCAGCCCTACGAACCCTCTCCACGAGAGGCAAGTCGAGTGCGGAGGGCATGGGTTCTTGACATCTCCCAAGAGATGAGCCCTGCCTAAACACCCAGGGCGCTACCGATGGCCATCACGTGAGTCCGTAGCCACGCCACAAAAGATGTACACATGGGATGCCATCTCGGCAATCAGGACACTCACGCCTCAATATGCCGCAGGCGTGTACAACAATAGCAGTCCCAACAACTGTTTACCCTGCCCACTGCGAACAATAGCCAACGGGATCAAGGCAATTGCTGCCGAGCTAGGTGGAGCAGACACCACACTGACCAACGCCGTTTGTATACTGGCCCAGCCTGCTGCAAACAGCCGCCAAGGGAACAGTAAATATAGCTTTACTGCGCACAGTATGCGTATCCACCACTTTTTGTCCGGCCTGCTGCGTACAGTGGCCAACGGACTGAGAAAGCTGCTTTATTACTTATTTTCAATCGATAGTAAAGTAACTAGGCTCCGCCAACTAAATTGTATCCATACACTAATAACAAGGCTTACGGATTTATCATCATAAACAAAGTAATAACTTCACCAACAGACCCAGCACAATTCACGCGAACGTGGGGGTCTTCACGGTGGAACAGAAATGAATGACTGCACCTGGCAGCCACGCCCATTGGAGTGATCTTAATAAACAAACTAACTATTTTCACAAACCCAGAACAACTCACACGAACGTGGGTGGGGGGTTCCCGGGCGGAACAGAAATTAACGACTGCACCTTGCAGTCATCCTCATTGGAATTATCTTAATAAACAAATTAAATATCTCACGCACAAGCCCAGCACAATTCACGCGAACGTGAGCGGGGGTTTTCACGGCGGAACAGAAATTAAGGACCGCACCTGGCAGTCATTCCCATTGGAATTATTTCAATAAACAAACCAAATATCTCACGCACAAGCCCAGCACAATTCACGCGAACGTGAGCGGGGGTTTTCACGGCGGAACAGAAATTAAGGACCGCACCTGGCAGTCATTCCCATTGGAATTATTTCAATAAACAAACCAAATATCTCACGCACAAGCCCAGCACAATTCACGCGAACGTGAGCGGGGGTTTTCACGGCGGAACAGAAATTAAGGACCGCACCTGGCAGTCATTCCCATTGGAATTATTTCAATAAACAAACCAAATATCTCACGCACAAACCCAGCACAATTCACGCGAACGTGGGTGGGGTAACAATTTAATAAACAAACCCCGCACAATTCACGCGGACGTGTGTGGAGGTTTCACGGCATAACCCAACTGCTGCTGCAGAGGGGAGTCAGCCTATCACTTCAGCCTTGTGTTTTTAGTGTTTAACTTCAGAGCATATGATAATCAAAATATATAAAGCATTCAAAACAGGGTAGAAAAGTTTCGTCTTACCGTGTTTGCGCTCGTTCACCGTTACTTTTCTCCTGCACACACAAGCAAAGTTAACCAGCGAAAAAATAGCAAAAACTTTAACGGGAAAACTTTAAACAGTCCTCAGGGGCTTAAAGCGCCTGCATGATTAATGTGACGGATTGTAGATTTCCCAAGTTTCAAACTTACCGGGTCATCAAAAACCGAAGCGAGAAGGCAAGAGCCAAGTCCTTGCATCCGCTTTATGCGGCAGGACCTGCCTCCAATCAGTCACAGGTGACAATTTTGATACAAGGATCTCGCGACAAGTAGCTGAATGGCAACATTCGTAGTAAGACCATGGTGACAGTCAGAGAGAGGTCGAAATCGATTTTTTGGGATGCAATGAAAACGATCTCCGTCCACACTATCGTTTTCATATTGTTTGCGGAATGTTTTGCATCCACGTTCCACACTGAAATGATTTTGATAAACAGTTGTCATGGTTACGCAACTCCTGCCACGCCTCTCTGTTAAGATTACAGCAATCAGTTGATAAATCATTTTCACTCACAAGCAAAAATATGGCTCCAACCAAAAGTAAAAAGGCGAGTTGTTTTTTTTACAACTCGCCTCAAAGTACGGTTTGAACTGGCGTCTGCGTACTGGAGTAACGATTGAGTTGTAACTTGTAACTGAAGATACATAGTACATTGCACAGAGAAATCATAATTTCCATTTCACCTGCCATTTTTGAGCGCAAGATTGTGGCAGCGTCATGGCAGTGTCATGGCAACCGAAAGCCATCGTATCTGAAAGCCTCAGACTTTTAGTCGACTGAAACTTGACTAGACTGAAAAGAGTATGAACGTGACTGAAACTAATAAAAACTAAAATGACAGCTCGTCACAAAGACTGCCCTAAAACTAAAATTACAACAGGCCGCCAAAAACAACATTAATTGAAACCCATTCGTATTTTCGATCTCATAGGTCCCATGGGCTCTACCGGAAGGGGCGTGACTTCGCCACTCTATAATGGGTCCTTCCAGAGAATAGGCACTGGCTGGTTAGTTCCGGTTTTCTGGCCTGGTTGCAGTAATAATCTCTGTCCACGCGGGGCGCTCGCAGGCTAGTCCAGAATGAATGGGAGCCTATGGGGTTTTACCCTCAGAATCCACTTTGCTCACGATGTAATTTTTTGTCAAGTAATTTGAAAGTTGCTTTCAAAAGGTGGGGCTAAGATAATAAACTCAGCTGAATATTGAATTTTTTAGGGTCACATATCTGTTCTAAAAAAGGCGTTAAAAAAATGCGATGACGTCAAAGTACGTCACCAGCTGTTGGAGTAAGGCTGTTTTTTGCTTAATACACACGGTTTTTTTTAATCCTCACTAGTGCCGATGATAAAGCTTTTTTTTTTGTAACGACATCGCTATTGATTTCTATCTAGTGCTAGCTGCTATCAGCTGGCTGGCTGCTGGCTGTCGGATGATTATCTATTTTTCTCCTGAAATAGAAACCTGGATTTGAATCATAATTGTAAGACTGCATAAACTTATCAGTAAACAATCACAGTGTTCTGTTGTACTCCTCCTCATGCCTCTTCCTTTCTTGAGTTGGACCTTGATGCTGTGATAACGGACAAGTCTTCTTCCTCTGTCCTTTTCCCTGCCTCTGTTCAGTATGTTCAGTGTTGTTAAATCATTTCTCATTTTTTGGTTTATTTACTATTAGTTACTGTTCTTATTGTGTTCTTGTTAGTGTGATGTGTGAATAAACTTGCCGGTTGCAATGTTGGTGTAATGTTTGTATAATTACTGTTTCAATGTGACCAAGACCATATTTCTCATTTAACAAACATGTGTTGCAAGGCAGAGCAATTAAATTCAATGGCTTAAAACAAACCCATCTGTAAAGATCAGTGAATGCATAGAAATAAATGACAAGTGGTGTAGATGGTTTTCCCTCTGTGCAAGGTCATTAGCCCACGACCTAGTAAGTCCTACAAAAAAAAACTACAGTAATAGCAGATGTTGAAGTTGTTAAATCGTTAACAAACAATTTGTACGGAACAATCGGTTAAGGTAAGTCAAGTGCTTGAGTCTCGACACTTTAGAGAATGTCTAGCACGCGGCGCAACTTGAATAAGCCATGTGCGATTTTACCCGGGCTCCAGCGCAACTTTCCCTACCAGGTGCAGCCTCAGGTAGCATAGGACCATTCATACAGGAGCAAGCAAGAACGTTACCTCATTCTGTCCTTGGGAAACGAAAAAAAGGACAATCCGTTTCCACTGTTGGAGCAGTTTATCATTGCACATTTACGAGGCTTTTTTGTTTTTAACTATCTTTATTTTCGAAAAATAGACAATGACAGATGAAATGATATTGAGCGGGACATTGACAGTATTATTTAAGGTTGTCATACCGTACCATGTATATAACACATTGAACATTGAACACAAGAAATGGAAGAAATTCCATTTATACCTGTGTGTATATATGCTTTCACCATACATAACTATATAAAAAATAAAAGTCCCTGCAGGAAAATATAAATACAGTACGCAAAAATTTACTTCGACGGAAAGTCCTCAGATTGTGCTTCAGCTTCAGATGCCATCAAGAGGGGTCTCTGGTCGTAATCAGTCGCAAGTTCGTCCCTGACCAATCAGCATTCATTAGCAGAATGCTAGCGTGTACGGCCAACAACGGCCCAAATTGTAAGAAATCGAAAGGACATAAGTAGGCCTACTCATTCATTTGACTTTTGAACTATAATCTATATTGAACTTCCGGAATCTACAATAAAATTTTCGATATTTCAACGACAAGCAGGTGAAAGAGATATATTTAGCCGCCTAGCCCCATAGACTCCCATTCAATCTGGACTCGCCCGTGATCACCCCTAGTGGATGTCTGATGGAACTACAACCAAGATCGGTACAATGGGGCGTATAGGAAGTGCCTAGGCTCTTCGTAGACGGGCTCTGGTCCTTCCCCCTCCAAACGGAAACAGGCGGGCGGTGCAGCGATTGCAATGCACTGTGGTAGTTGGAGGATTTCTTACTTTTGAGCCAGAGAGACACTTTCTGCCTTTTCTCAGGCTAGGATGAACCGATTTCCATTTTTTTATACTACATACTACAGTAAATATGTTTGGACCTTTATCATTAAGGGAAAGGTGCAAACATAAATACAAAAGCAGTCAGGCCCGCCGCTCCCTATACACAGAGTACGCAGAGTGCGTAGGGCTCCAAGTACCTGGGGGGGCACCAATAATTAAGGTTTAAAAAAAAAAAAATAGTTATGAAGAGGCCCACTGTGGTTTTTCCTTAATTCTTTTAAAAAAGATTATATTTATATTATAAAGCCATGTCTATATGTAGAAATAAATTTAATCCCAGCCATTGCCAGACTGATATTCAATGAGAAACGCAAACGTCCATATCTGGATGGTCTCAAGAGGCTAAAGCCTATACTCTGATATGACATATATTAAGAATTCAGCTCTGTTTTACTTTTTAAACACAACTATTATATTGTTTTATGATTCAGACTACGTATATGTGTGTTGTAAAACCTATTGGTGTGCTATTGCTTTAATGACAATTGCACACAGAAAAGAAAGATCATATTGAATCTGAATGTGAATAGAAACATGTAGACCTGGAGAGATGGGAAGGATGTGACTCACCAGGGAACGAGAGAGAGAGAGAGAGAGAGAGAGAGAGAGAGAGAGAGAGAGAGAGAGAATAATATCAAGGACTCAAAACAAAATAGCAGCCTGCTTACAAAGGTAAACATGCAGGGCCGAGTGTTGCCATGGGAACGGAGAAGCACAGCAAAGGGAATGAAGGGAACACAGACATCATTTGCCCTGGCTGTTGAGCACTCTCGGATCGATAAGTCAACACGCCCGAGAGCAAGGCTGACAAAGGAGAAAGTCAACTGGCCTTTTCTCCCTTTTCACCCCATTTAGTAAGCAGAATAAATCGTATCTTCCTCCCACACGCACGCACGCACGCACGCACGCACGCACGCACGCACGCACGCACGCACGCACGCACGCACGCACGCACGCACGCACGCACGCACGCACGCACGCACGCACGCACGCACGCACGCACGCACGCACGCACGCACGCACGCACGCACACACACACACACACACACACACACACACACACACACACACACCTGATTGCTCAATTAAAGCCACCAACATGGATGGGGGAAAAAATACAGAATAATGTGTGAATGAATGAGAGAGGTGAGGGGTGTGCGAGAGCATTGACCTAACAATGACAACAAAGGGAGAGTGAGACGAAATGCAAGCATCTCAGAAAAATAATTCGGAGTGGAAGCATTCGGCCGCCTTAGTCCATTTCCACAGTGTCCCTTAGCTGCCAGCCAGGCTTAGGAGGCTCCCAATCAATGTTTGCATGCGGATTGTTCGGATGAAGATGGACAAGACAGAGAGCCTCGGGGGGCACGTCGACAAACAGCCCCTGCGTGCAGAAAGCGGCTACCCACAGACAAGCCATCGATGATCCTGCCCATCATTCAGAGTTATGGAACGTAGAGAGGCCTCTCCGCTGAACACAACACCCGCTGAACGCATCTTTTTAACAGCTGCTTTGAACCCAACTGCACTTGGGGGAGGGGGGGGAGAGAGAGAAAACGAGAAATAAACGCATCCTGTGGTGTTCAAATGTGATCAAAATATGAATATACCCACTACCCGATGTGTTTTGAGAGACACATAAGCAAATAGCTGGTGACAGAGAGATAGACATGTAGGTGGAGAGATAGACATAGGGATATGGCCGGAGAGGAAAAAAATATAAAGACATGTGGAAAAAGAGACAGAAAAGGAGGTAGAGGTAGACAGAGGTAGGTAGACAGAGACATACCGAATGGAGAGGGAAAGAGAGAGAGAGAGATTGGAGAGAGGGACAGAGTGGAGAGAGAGAGAGACAGTGGACAGAGAGACAGTTGAGAGAGACAGGCTGGAGAGAGAGAGAGAGAGAGACAGAGTGGAGGGAGAGAGGGAGACAGATTGGAGAGAAAGAGAGATACAAACAAACAATAGAAGAGCAATTCACCTGTCTACTGGAAATCGAAGGAGGGAAACATTAAAGCTTCATTAGTTGCAGTTTCATCAGTCATGAAAAGTGCACAATTATGCACCACTGTTGCAATTATAACCGAGGGCCACTCACATTAGGAAAACATAATAGTCCTCGCAATCAATATATGATCAGATAGCACATTTTATTTTATCTGCTGCAGTTTTCGTACTAGCAGTACTATTATCTTTTATCTTATTAACTTATCTTATTCTTTTTTCATAAATCAACTAGAGGTTGGAATTTTGCAATGCAACCTCAATCTGAATAGTCATATCAGAATATAGGTGTATTTTACAATACTGTATATCAACATTATCCCAATTCTATACTGGCGAGTGTCACTCTGAGAATACAAACGTGAAAGACAGCTGCGATGGAGGTATTCATTAGAGGGAAAGTGAAAATAGCAATAATGTTGGTTGGTGACTATTAATGGTGATACGTCTTACACAATAGCTCCTGTGTGTTTTCTCTTGCAAAGCGGTAGTCATGCTGTGCACTTTCATTATCAAATCCACCTTATTTGTGCTATTAGGAAGCCGTGTGTCTTGGTAAATGTTCAGGCTGAAGCTCTGCCCGTCAGCGAGTCAGATTCGGAACGATGAGCGGAACTGAAAGCCTGTGTCGTTCACCCAGCGATCCTACGTGATATTGTTGCTTGTAGATTGTCACTTTTTGCATTAACAAAAACAAATGTTTTCTTTTAATGAATTTAACCACTTTAGAAATGAAAACGAAAAAACTGTTGATAACAAGAAGAAAATCCAACAGTGCAAAATTTTCCACACCGTGTCAACAATACTGCAACAGTGTAACAACATGCAACAATCTGCTTAATATTATCAAACTTAACAGCTACAAGAGTTCATGAGATTCATGGCAATGAAAGGATTTCTGTCAAACAAACAGCTACACTGGCAAAATCCAATGGCTATTTATTAAATTGGCTCAAAACTAAATAAAGATACATTTTCATGTCCTTAAAGAGGAGACAACTAAGTAAAGATCTAAATGGAAATAAATACCAAATAAGGACGCAAAAATAAAACCTTTTCAAAAATCGATGTGGGAAAATAGTCCTCTGCGAAAATTGTCCCATGCAAAAACTCTCAAAATAAGGTATAATCTAAAAACGGAAAAATCTCCCCGGGTCTAGAGGCAGGTTTGGCCATCCAGGCTTGAGAATCAGTCAACACGTATAAATGGAGAGTCATAATCGGGTAAAAACAAGTAAGACCTCAACAGGACTTGCATTTAAACACCTTTATCCAATCTACCTCGCTCAAAAATCGGCCCATGAACGGACATGCAAAATCGGATGAGAACACCTACATGAGTCGGAATTTTACCTGCATGTATATGAGCATCGTATCGCATATCGGAGTTTGCATTCTTCGCATGCTCGAGATATTTTCTGGGGGCCATGAGCCGAAAGTAGAATGAACGGTAGTCGTGTTGTTGTCGCCAAGACATATCAATAATTCTTTATAAATATTTATTTATTTATTTATATTTTTATGGTTGTCGCCGTCGGAAAACGAGAAAAAGCGATTCATTTAAAAATGTTGCGCAGAAGATGGAGTTGCGCAGAAGATGTAGTTGGCACTGCGCCAACTACATTGGCGCAGTGCCAATGTAGTTACCCCCTATAAGAAGTATCATCATCAACATGCATTCAGTACACACTACGCTTTGATTTCACCCAAGGGTGAATTAAAAGTACATGTTTTCCTAAACTTCAAGGTTGTAAAGTAGTAACTTCGGGCACATCTCTCAAAATAAATGTTTTTTTCTTCCGACGTGTTTACCATCTATATTCATTCATTGCGCCGCGGCCGAACTGATGGGGATATTCTCTGATATGAATCTTAAAGACTGCGTTGGGTTCACCGACTCTCTGGTACTTCCACACCAAGTAAAGACTTGTAGTGGGGGTTATCTTGGCCATGGTGGAGAAAGAATTGGGGGAAGGGAACTTTTGGCTTTGACTCTCTGAAGTCCAGATTGATATGCAACATGGAGGCGAAAGGGGTTGTTGCCGTATGCGGGACAGCCGTCACTTCACTTCGGGTCCATGTTATTTCTCAAACGCTCCATTGTTCCGACCTCTCGGTTGTAAGCGGACTCCTCCTGCTGGACTCCTCCAGCTGCACCGCCGCCGGAGGAGTCCACATCTACTATCCACTAGTTGAAATGGGTACAGTGCCACCTATCGTACCGGGGCATGACATGTTTCGGCCAATGAAACGATGTTCTAACCGCCATGTATACTCAACAGTTGCCATTGTTCAATTGAGGGGCATAGTCGAACAATGGTTTTAATCGGATTAAGACGTGTATGTAAAGTTTTGAGTGTCACTTAAGCTTGCAGCGAGTTATCAAGCAACAGTCTCTTTATTTAATGGCAGACTTATACAGCAACATCAAAAGGCCATGAGATTGTTGGCATTGGCCTAAAACAACCCTAGCAAGTTCCAACCCTTGCTTGTCTTCCAGGACCACTAAACACTAGATCAAAACACAAATGCCTCTATTGTCTATTTCCTCCTGTTACAATTTCCGTCCATGCAATACCCTGCCTGTGGGTGGGTGTATTACAGGAAGCGACTGGTAAAACAGTCTATATCAAGTCGAACCCGGGACAGAACCCCCCCTCCAGGGACGGCTCCTGATGTCTCACCAGGTTGATCAGGATGTTCACGGCAGAAGTCCCTAATAAGGGAAGGATCCAGAATGGACCTGGCAGGATGCCAAGAAAAATTCCTCTGGAACTTTTCCCTCCTGGTCCACCAGGTACTGAAAGCCTCTCCCACGCCAACGGCACTTGAGAAGGCGTCTCAGGGTAAAAGTGGGTATAACGGTATGAAGCGAGACACATGGAATGTAGG
The DNA here is from genome assembly GCF_031168955.1 of Gadus macrocephalus. Classification (NCBI taxonomy): domain Eukaryota; kingdom Metazoa; phylum Chordata; class Actinopteri; order Gadiformes; family Gadidae; genus Gadus; species Gadus macrocephalus. Next base: position 18,666,426 of record NC_082393.1, read on the forward strand.
ATGGACCTGAATTCTCCAGAATGAGGGAGAGGAAGCGGACCGCTGCAGGGTTAATAACCCTGGTGACGGAGAAAGGACCCACAAACCAGCTTTCTGGTTTCCACTCTTATTGGCAGGTCTCGGGCCAGTAGGGCCGAGATCGTTTAATGGGCTGTGGCATGTGCCACCGCGACCACTGACATACCATGGCATATGCCGTTCTGGAACGGTAACTACCATTCTGAAACGGTAACTACCGTTCTGAAACGGTAACTACCGTCGCGACCACTGACATACCATGGCATATGCCGTTCTGGAACGGTAACTGCCGTTCTGAAATGGTAACTACCGTTCTGAAACTGTAACTGCCGTCGCGACCACTGACATACAATGGCATATGCCGTTCTGGAACGGTAACTGCCGTTCTGGAACAGTAACTGCCGTTCTGGAATGGTAACTGCCGTTCTGAAACGGTAATACCATGGCATATGCCTTCCTGGAACGGTAACTACCGTTCTGAAACGGTAACTGCCGTTCAGGTGGAACGGTAACTGCAGTTCCCAACAATGGTATGTGACACCAGCATAACTTCTCCGGATAATATCAAGACAGGTATTGCCGTAAATGTAAAGGTATATATATTTGGTATTTATTGACACAATATCACAACATAACGCCGTAAATAAAGGGATTTACATGTTTCTCTCGTCCGTGCTGGTAGGATATTTGTGATCTGTTTGTTGTTGCTTTTGTAATGACAGATGCTTTTGAAAACAGCCGGGCTTGCACCGGTGACGGTAGTTATAGCCTAGCCTTCTAGGTGGCCATAGAGCTATAGTAATAATAATAATAATAATACATTTTATTTAGAGGCGCCTTTCAAGACACCCAAGGTCACCTTTGTTCAGCAATAGTCTATTGCTTTGTTCCAATATCCATACTATCCGCAGTCATTATACTTTATTTTAGTATAATGACTTCTTTTTTTTATAGTTTGAGTACGTAGTGTGTTGCAATTAAGATCAGGGCGAAAGGAAGTGTTGTGAAAGGACCCGGATGGTATACTCAAAACGGTCAAACCGATGAGTGTGGATTGATAGACACTTTCCGTGCTCCACGGCAGCGATCTTAGCTACGTAGCTGAAGAGGCGGAGCCAGGCTGAGCCAACGTCGGCGCATTTTCTTTAATAGGTCCATGCATTTTCCACGTGTCCTGCAGTAATGGAGTCATTTTGTAGTTTTAATAGCTTTATAACTACTATGTGTAAAGAGTTCACCGTTCAAAAAGAGATGTTTATTGCGGTTGCGATCGTAGTTTCCGGTTAGTGCACCACTATGGCGACACATTAGTGCCATAATTCACTAATGTGATAAAAGATGCATTCGGGCGTATTATATTATTCCACACGCGTAGATATTAACTGCGAGCGCGCAAATGATCTCTGCGCGCGCAAACAGCCTCTCACGCGCGCAAATTACCTCAGCGCGCGCAAAAAAGCCTCTCGCGCGTAACAGCCTCTCGCGAAAGATGTTTTTACGCTCGCTCGAATTTAATTTTGGCACTATGGGGGAGGGAACCAAGGCAGGGCGGGCTTTCCTATGATTGGCCGTTTCTGAAGCGCGATATTTGATTGACAGCCCTCCTCAGCCTTCCTCTCATTCAATTCTGAATTGTACAGTAAATGGCTGAAACGATAGTTATTGTAACTCTAGATTCTATGAGTATAGGCGCAGCCTTTTAAGGCTATTGCTATTGGGTTATCCCTAGGCGTGAGCCGTAGCACTGAAAAATGTGTAATCCCCGACCACCAACAGCGTGGGCCTCAATTACGTCCGCGTGCGGCGTGCCTCAACGACGTCCGCATTTCGCAGATATAGGCTAGTCGGGCGCCTTCCTTGGGAGGTGTTTCAGGCACGTCCAGTGGGGAGGAGACCTCGGGGAAGACCCAGGACTAGGTGGAGAGATTATATCTCAACACTGGCCTGGGAACGCCTCGGGATCCCCCCGTCAGAGCTGGTCAATGTGGCCTGGGAAAGGGAAGTCTGGGGCCCCCTGCTTGAGCTGCTCCCCCCGCGACCCGACCCCGGATAAGCGGACGGAAATGAGATGAGAAATGAGATGAGTCGGGCGCCGGCGGACGTTCTGCTCCCAATAAACAGCTTTTCTTCAGCTATTTAAAGGACAATGAGGCCGACACTTAAAAGGCTGCGCCTATACTCATAGAATCTGGAGTTACAATACGTAACTATCGTTTCAGCCATTTACTGAACAATTCAGAATTGAATGAGAGGAGGGCTGTCAATCAAATATCGCGCTTCAGAAACGGACAATCATAGGAAAGCCCGCCCTGCCTTGGTTCCCTCCCCCATAGTGCCAAAATTAAATTCGAGCGAGTGTAAAAACATCTTTCGCGAGAGGCTGTTACGCGCGAGAGGCTGTTTTGCGCGCGCTGAGGTAATTTGCGCGCGCGAGAGGCTGTTTTGCGCGCGCAGAGGTAATTTGCGCGCGCGCAGAGATCATTTGCGCGCTCGCAGTTAATATCTACGCGTGTGGAATAATATAATACGCCCGAATGCATCTTTTATCACATTAGTGAATTATGGCACTAATGTGTCGCCATACACCACAGAGCCAGGTCCCTATATCTACCATGGGGTGGCACTGTAGGCTATGGCTAGACAGTCATCCATTTTTCCACTCGTGTTTTATCAAGATGTTCTAGTAGCGTAGCCTATGATATAGCCTACTGTATGACTGCTTCAGCTCATAACTATTGAAAAGGCCAAATATTAAGTTTTGCATTTGTTCTTATTGGTGTTTAACCAAATAATTTAAGTAGGCCTACAGGTTCCTATCATTTAACTCTGATCCAGTGTCATAAACCTTTCTATATCGACATGATCCAGTGGTATCATGGCATACAGGCCAAACGTTTTTCCGCTGGCAAGCCAATTATGTTAATCGGAAGTTCCATTTCCTACTGGAACCACCGTTTTTCCGCTGGCATGCCACTCATGTAAAATGGTATTACCAGTTTCTACTGGCACCTACCGTTTTTCCGCTGGCATGCCACTCATGGAAAATGGTAATTACCAGTTTCTACTGGCACCTACCGTTTTTCCGCTGGCATGCCACTCATGGAAAATGGTAATTACCAGTTTCTACTGGCACCTACCGTTTTTCCGCTGGCATGCTATTCATATAAAATGGTAAGTACTAGGGATGTGTATTTCTGGCAAAAATACTTTTCAATATTCGCTGAGAAGTATTCGAATAATATTCGAAAAACGGTCAATCAAGAACCCCCCACGCACGCACGCACACACGCACCTCGGATACACGCACAATGACACAGGGAGAGGCTTGTTGATTTGTATGAAATCAATCAAAATTATTAAAACATCGCCATTTATTTTACTGAACACAGCCTGCATGACGGTGAACTATTACGTATTTATATGGCCAAATAAATGTACACAGTGTGTCTTTTTACAATTTATTTGTTACCGGTGTTCTGACAATTTCTGCTACCCATCAGTTTCTGCTACCTTTTAGGCTGATGGTGACCAGCCTAGACCCAGCCTGCCCGCCACATTTACCATTGCCCCCTCTACTCCCATCATTCCTCCATAAATAAACACAGATCGGTTTGCACACTTCTTTATTCAATTGTTTCTTGCTTATTTTACTTGCCATTGTTAATTTAAGTTTCCATCATGTAGGCCAAACAAAAAATCGTATATATGTTGTTATAAGAATGATTATGTAGCTGTGAATCATGAGTGGTATGCGTGTATGAACGGGCAAATACCACAGGAAAGGTGTGGGATGCCAGTGGAAAAACGGTAGGTGCCAGTATAAACTGGTAAATACCATTTTCCATGAGTGGCATGCCAGCGGAAAAAAGGTAGGTGCCAGTAGAAACTGGTAATTACCATTTTACATGAGTGGCATGCCAGCGGCAAAACGGTAGGTGCCAGTAGAAACTGGTAATACCATTTTACATGAGTGGCATGCCAGCGGAAAAACGGTGGTTCCAGTAGGAAATGGAACTTCCTCTCATCTCATTGTCATCCGCTTATCCGGGGTCGGGTCGCGGGGGGAGCAGCTCAAGCAGGGGGCCCCAGACTTCCCTTTCCCGGGCCACATTGACCAGCTCTGACGGGGGGATCCCGAGGCGTTCCCAGGCCAGTGTTGAGATATAATCTCTCCACCTAGTCCTGGGTCTTCCCCGAGGTCTCCTCCCCACTGGACGTGCCTGAAACACCTCCCAAGGAAGGCGCCCAGTGGGCATCCTTACCAGATGCCCGAACCACCTCAGCTGACTCCTTTCTAAGTAAAGGAGCAGCGGCTCTAATCCGAGTTCCTCACGGATGGCTGAGCTTCTCACCCTATCCCTAAGGGAGACGCCAGCCACCCTTCTGAGAAAACTCATCTCGGCCGCTTGTACCCGCGATCTCGTCCTTACGGTCATCACCCAGCCCTCATGACCATAGGTGAGGATAGGAACGAAGATCGACCGGTAGATCGAGAGCTTTGCCTTGCGGCTCAGCTCTCTTTTCGTTACAACGGTGCGGTAAAGCGAACGCAATACCGCCCCCGCTGCTCCGATTCTCCGGCCAATCTCACGCTCCATAGTACCCTCACTCGCGAACAAGACCCCGAGGTACTTGAACTCCTTCACTTGGGCTAAGGACTCATTTCCTACCCGGAGTAAGCAATCCACCGGTTTCCTGCTAAGAGTCATGGCCTCAGATTTAGCGGTGCTGATCCTCATCCCAGCCGATTCACACTCGGCCGCCAGCCGATCAAGTGAGTGCTGAAGGTCACAGGCCGATGATCCAATGAGGACCACATCATCTGCAAAAAGCAGTGACGAGATCCTCAGACCACCAAACTGCAACCCCTCCCCACCATGACTACGCCTCGATATCCTGTCCATGTATGTCACAAACAGGATTGGTGACAAGGCGCAGCCCTGGCGGAGACCAGCACCCACTGAGAACGAAACTGACTGGCTGCCGAGAACACGAACACAGCTCTCGCTTTGGGAGTACAAAGATTGGATGGCCCTGAGGATAGACCCCCTTACCCCATACTCCCGCAGCACCTCCCACAGTTTCTCCCGGGGGACCCGGTCATACGCCTTCTCCAGATCCACAAAACACATGTAGACCGGATGGGCATACTCCCAGGCCCCCACCAGGATCCTTGCGAGAGTGAAGAGCTGGTCCGTAGTTCCACGTCCGGGGCGAAAACCGCATTGTTCCTCTTCAATCTGAGGTTCGACGATCGGCCGAACCCTCCTTTCCAGCACCTTGGAGTAGACTTTACCAGGGAGGCTGAGAAGTGTGATACCCCGGTAATTGGCACACACTCTCTGGTCCCCCTTTTTGAACAGGGGAACCACCACCCCGGTTTGCCACTCCTTTGGCACTGTACCCGACTCCCACGCGATGTTGAATAGGCGTGTCAACCATGACAGCCCCTCAACACCCAGAGCCTTTAGCATTTCTGGCTGGATCTCATCAATCCCTGGGGCTTTGCCACTGCGGAGATGTTTGACTACCTCAGTGACCTCCACCAGGGAAATTGACGACGAAACACCATCAACCTCGAGCTCTGCCTCCAACATAGAGGGCGTGTTATTCGGATTCAGGAGTTCCTCAAAGTGTTCCTTCCAACGTCCGACGACCTCCTCAGTTGAGGTCAACAGAGTCCCATCCTTACTGTACACAGCTTGGATGGTTCCCCGTTTCCCCCTCCTGAGGTGCCGGATAGTCTTCCAGAAACACTTTGGTGCCGACCGAAAGTCCTTCTCCATGGCCTCTCCGAACTTCTCCCACACCCGCTGCTTAGCCTCCGACACGGCAGCCGCTGCAGCCCTTCGAGCCTGTCGGTACCCTGCAACCGAGTCAGGAGTCCTCCAGGATATCATATCCCGGAAGGCCTCCTTCTTCAGTCGGACGGCTTCCCTGACCACCGTAGTCCACCACGGTGTCCGAGGGTTACCGCCCCTTGAGGAGCCTAAGACCCTGAGGCCACAGCTAGCCACCGCAGCTTCAGCAATGGAGGCTTTGAACACCGCCCACTCCGGCTCAATGCCCCCAACCTCCACAGGAATGCCAGAAAAGCTCCGCCGGAGGTGTGAGTTGAAGATACCTAGGACGGGGGCCTCCTCCAGACGTTCCCAGTTCACCCGCACTACTCGTTTGGGCTTACCAGGTCTATCCGGAAATTTCCCCCATTCCCTGATCCAACTCACAACCAGATGGTGGTCGGTTGACAGTTCCGTCCCTCTCTTTACCCGAGTGTCCAAAACATGCGGCCTCAGATCAGATGACACGATCACGAAATCGATCATCGATCTTCGGCCTAGGGTACTCTGGTACCAGGTACACTTATGAGCACCCTTATGTTCGAACATGGTGTTTGTTATGGATAATCCATGACTAGCACAGAAGTCCAATAACAAACGACCACTCGGGTTTAGATCAGGGAGGCCGTTCCTCCCCACCACGCCTCTCCAGGTGTCTCCATCGTTGCCCACGTGGGCGTTGAAGTCTCCCAGCAGAACTACGGAGTCCCCTACTGGAGCCCCATACAGGACTCCATTCAGGGTCTCCAAGAAGGCCGAGTACTCTGAGCTGCTGTTTGGTGCATACGCACAAACAACAGTCAGAGTTTTCCCCCCTACAACCCTTAGGCGCAGGGAGGCGACCCTCTCGTCTACCGGGGTAAACTCCAACACCGCGGCGCTCAGCCGGGGATTTATGAGTATCCCCACACCCGCCCGGCGCCTCACGCCCTTGGCAACTCCGGAGAAGAATAGAGTCCAACCCTTATCCAGGAGTACGGTACCAGAGCTGAGACTGTGCGTGGAGGTAAGCCCCACCAGATCTAACTGATAGCGCTCCACCTCCCTCACAAGCTCCGGTTCCTTTCCCCACAGCGAGGTGACGTTCCACGTCCCCAGAGCCAGCTTCTGCCGCCCGGGTCTGGTCCGTCGAGACCCCTGACCGTCGCTGCCACCCATGTGGCTGCGCACCCGACCCCAACGGGTCTTCCCACAGGTGGTGGGCCCATGGGATGAAGAGAGGGGGGGTGCCACGTAGTTTGTTCGGGCTGTGCCCGACCGGGCTCCGTGGCAAACCCGGCCACCAGGCGCTCGCCATCGAGCCCTCCGTCTGGGCCTGGCTCCAGACGGGGGCCCCGGGCTTCCTCCGGGCCGGGTCACATCTTCTCTTTTTTCGTTATTCATTGGAGTTTTGTGAACCATTCTTAGTCTGGCCCCTCACCTGAGACCACTCTGCCATGAGAGACCCTACCAGGAGCACAAGGCTCCAGACAACACAGCTCTCAGGTTCACAGGGACACGCAAACCTCTCCACCACGATAAGGTGACGGTTCCAGGAGAGGAAATGGAACTTCCGATTAACATAATTGGCTTGCCAGCGGAAAAACGTTTGGCCTGTATGCCATGATACCACTGGATCATGTCGATATAGAAAGGTTTATGACACTGGATCAGAGTTAAATGATAGGAACCTGTAGGCCTACTTAAATTATTTGGTTAAACACCAATAAGAACAAATGCAAAACTTAATATTTGGCCTTTTCAATAGTTATGAGCTGAAGCAGTCATACAGTAGGCTAAATGGAAAAATGGATGACTGTCTAGCCATAGCCTACAGTGCCACCCCATGGTAGATATAGGGACCTGGCTCTGTGGTGCACTAACCGGAAACTACGATCGCAACCGCAATAAACATCTCTTTTTGAACGGTGAACTCTTTACACATAGTAGTCAACCATGGTGTTCCCCAGGGATCCGTGCTCGGCCCTTTACTATTCACCATTTACATGCTCCCCCTTGGTCAAATCATCCGTCATCATGGTCTCAGTTTCCACTGCTACACTGATGATACCCAACTATACATCAGCACCAAACCCTCAACTCAGTTTCCACCGGCCCCACTCATCAACTGTCTGCAAGACCTAAAAATCTGGATGACCTCTAATCTACTCAAATTGAACAGCAATAAAACAGAGCTCATGGTCGTGGCCCCCAAGTCACTGCTCAGGAAGGTTGGGGATCTTCTGCTGGAAGTGGATGGCTGCCCTATCACCCCATCCCCCGTAGTCCGCAACCTGGGTGTCATCCTTGACCCCACCCTGTCATTTCAGCCTCATATCAACAACACCACAAAATCTGCATTCTTCCATCTGAGAAACATTGCAAGACTCCGACCCTCACTCTCAGACTCAGTCACTGAAACACTCATCCACTGCTTCATCTCCACCCGTCTGGACTATTGTAATTCCATCCTCACAGGTCTCCCCTCCAAAACCTTGGACCGACTGCAATATGTTCAGAACTCAGCTGCCAGGGTTTTAACTGGCACTAAGCCCTGGCAGCACATCACCCCCATCCTGATGCAACTCCACTGGTTACCTGTTAAGTCCCGGATCAAGTTTAAAATCCTCCTACTCACCTACAAGTCCCTGCATGCTCTGGCCCCCCGTTACCTCTCTGACCTCCTCCATCCCTACACCCCCCTGCGGTCCCTCAGGTCCTCTGCTAAGGACCAGCTGGAAACCCCCCGCACCAGACTCAAGACCTTTGGGGACAGGGCCTTCTGCGCCTCTGCCCCCACTCTGTGGAATCTGCTCCCCCTCCATATCCGCTGTGCCACTTCAGTGGAGTCCTTCAAAAAGCTCCTGAAGGCCCCCCCTGTGTATACCTCTTGTAAAGCGACCTTGGGTACCTTGAAAGGCGCTATATAAATTGAATTTATTATTATTATTATTATTATAGTTATAAAGCTATTAAAACTACAAAATGACTCCATTAATGCAGGATACGTGGAAAATGCATGGACCTATTAAAGAAAATGCGCCGACGTTGGCTCAGCCTGGCTCCGCCTCTTCAGCTACGTAGCTAAGATCGCTGCCGTGGAGTACGGAAAGTGTATATCAATCCACACTCATCGGTTTGACCGTTTTGAGTATACCATCCGGGTCCTTTCACTACACTTCCTTTCGCCCTGATCTTAATTGCAACGCACTACGTACTCAAACTATAAAAAAAAAGTCATTATACTAAAATAAAGTATAATGACTGCGGATAGTATGGATATTGGAACAAAGCAATAGACTATAGCTCTGTGGCCACCTAGAAGGCTAGGCTATAACTAACGTCACCGGTGCAAGTCCGGCTGTTTTCAAAAGCATCTGTCATTACAAAAGCAACAACAAACAGATCGGAAATATCCTAACAGCACGGACGAGAGAAACGTGTAAATCCCTTTATTTACGGCGTTATGTTGTGATATTGTGTCAATAAATACCAAATATATATACCTTTACATTTACGGCAATACCTGTCTTGAAATTATACGGAGGAGTTATGCTGGTGTCACATACCATTGTTGGGAACTGCAGTTACCGTTCCACCTGAACGGCAGTTACCGTTTCAGAACGGTAGTTACCGTTCCAGAAAGGCATATGCCATGGTATTACCGTTTCAGAACGGTAGTTACCGTTTCAGAACGGCAGTTACCGTTCCAGAACGGCATATGCCATTGTATGTCAGTGGTCGCGACGGCAGTTACCGTTTCAGAACGGCAGTTACCGTTCCAGAACGGCATATGCCATGGTATGTCAGTGGTCGCGACGGCAGTTACCGTTTCCGAACGGCAGTTACCGTTCCAGAACGGCATATGCCATGGTATGTCAGTGGTCGCGGTGGCACATGCCACAGGCCATTAAACGATCTTGGCGTCCCTCTCTCGGGCGGAAAGCCATACCTTCTGACCAGGGGTGTGGTGAGGAGCAGGGCTGCGCTGCAGATAAGTGTCTCTTCAGTACTGGTCAGAGTGGAGCGAGCCTGCCACCAGGTGTGTTGGCATCGACAGATGAAAGCCTGGACAGATGGAACCCTGGCTTCCAGTTTCTGTGTCTGAAATAGTGGAGGTTGATACCCCTGGGAGCACTGCAAAGGTAAGAGTCCAGTTGCTGAGCAGGGTAGGGTGGTACGGGCGTATTCAACCCTTGAATAGTGGTTTAGACCAGGATGACTTGTTTGACTGCAGATGGAAGCCTGATGAAAGGCTGAACATTAAAGGAAGAAAACAGGAGGTCAGTGTTGGTTTCCCTGACCAGGGATAATGTCTCTCAGGAGGCCATGTAGAGAGAAAAGTTGTTAAAAATTAGCCCAGCAGTTACTTTAGCGTAAGGTATCTTGGTTAGTGGAATGAGGCAAGCAGCCTTGGAAAAAACATAAACCACAGTGAGATTGACATTTCTATCATCAGAGGGGGGAAGTCTGGTGACAAACTTAAGCGAGATGTGAGAGCAAGGCTGAGGCACTGGCAGAGGTTGTAACAGAACAGCAGGGGCTTGACAAAGACTCATATTCTGAAAACAAACCTGACTGCAAAGACAAACTCCCTAGTGTCCTTCTCCATGGAGACCCACCAGAACCGCTGCTGGCTGGAAGACGGGCCAGCACTTTGAGCAGGAATCTGGGATCAGCCTCTTTTACTGTGTCCTCCAAAGGCCAGGTGAAGCCACCAACCACCCAGGTGGACAGAAATATACCCACTGGTTTGTCCATAGAGCCCTCAGGCTGGAACAGTTATGACAGGACATTGGACGTCTTGTTTCTTGACCCTCGGGCCGTAGGAGAGGTTGAAATTGAGGCGATCGAAGGACAAAGCATCTAATCCTTAGCAGACTCCTTTGACAAGATGGCCCTGGTCGAGAATCAGAGGCATTCACTTCCACAACAAATTGAGTTGAGGAGAAAGAAAAGTGAAACTCAAACTTCTCTGCCTTATTGTACAGTTAATTCTCCAGGTGCCTCTCGAGAACACATGGCACAGGCTTTAAATTTTTTCCTGCGCAAAATGTTGATATCCTCAAGGTGCAAAAACACAGGTATTGAGCAGGTGCCTGAGGACGTCATTAGTGAGGCCCAAAGGCATGACCAGACAATTTCCCCGGGGCGTGTTGAAGGAAGTTTTCAGGAATCAACCAAATGCCCAACCTGACCGCAGTATATACGCCTCCCGCAAGCGGCGCTGACGTTCTGCCAAGAAGAGACGAGTCTGGCCAAATTGCATAGGCTCCGGAGAGTCAGACGCTGGAAGCAGAGGGCGGGGCTGACACGGGATCGGCGGGAGGCAGGCTTCTGAGGCGCCAGTCAATGCAAATGGCGAGTGCGATCAGTGCTTCCAGGTCCGTAGCAGGATTAATGACGTCAGAGAGGCCGTGATACAAGGCATTGAGAAGCAGTGTTCCACTTACTCTTAGCCTGTATAGTGCGAGGTTCAATGGAATAATCCGCCGGGATTATCATGGCAGGATGAAAGGCCGGAAGTTTGAGGGCTGACACGTTCCTGCCTCACCGGAATATCGATCTGAAGGTGGGAGGTGAGGCTCGAGCACGGATGCTCCTACTAACAGGGACAGCTGCTGTAATGCCCTTGAATAGCACCTAAACTCTATTTGTGATGAGCTCAGCGACTTCAGCTGTAAACTCTTGCTGCACTGGATTGGAATCGGCTGGGTTCATCTTTCTGGTAAGATTGTACTCAGAAATCCGAGAACGAAAACGCACAAATTCCGTGGCAGGAAGCAAATGTCCAAATTATTTGAACCAATTATAGGAAGAGGTCACAAACCATGCTGGCAGATCAGGCAGACAAAACCAAAGGGCAGACCATAAAGCAGAAATCTTTAAACCGGTAGTCAGGCAAGGGATCAGGCAGGCAGGATTGTGGATATGGGCAGGGAAGCACAGGTAAAGAAGCTGCCATCTCCGTGGTGCTAAAGGAAGTGACACAGACAGAGTTGGTAGATTTGGCAGACATCTTGGGTGAACACAGGGCAAAAGGTATAACAGTATATATCAAGGTGAAACTGTAATCTGTTATCGGACACATTTCCAAAATAATTTGAACAAAAAAAGGCTTGTGGTTCAAACAAAGCAGAATTAGAAAACCTAATTTGTTGTTTTATCGCAATGAATAACTTTAAATAATATCAAAACAACCTTGCCTGTGTTCACCTTTTGCAAAATATTCATATTATTGGAGGATAAACAGTTTGGTTGATCGTGTATGTAGATGAAACAGACTGGCATGAATGTAAAGCATCTTAATTTGACATTGCTAGTGAAACCAACATATGTCCACATCTTTAACGTATGCGGAACATTAAAACAAGTCTAGTGGGGCATGCCATTAAAAGCAAAACCAGGGCTTCTTAGCTCGGATTACCAAATGCCCAATTTCAACATCCTTCAGCCTGCTGTCTATATTATGCAGACGAGCTCTGCTGGGGCTGCTGCAGCTCTGGGGAGAGGAATACCCCCAAAAAACAAAAGGTTAAAAAAAGTGAAGCCACTCCCGGGCTGCATGTGTGTGCGCCTGCTGCAGCGAAGGACAAGCGGAAACACACAGAGGAAAGGCCATACTGTTTAGCCTTGAGGAACGCAGGCACGGCAGCTGGAGCCACGGCACCAGCAGCAGCCGGTCCAGGGAGCTCGCCTTGAGAGAGCCGGGGGAGTGAAGGGCAACCACCTCCTGACAGCACACACATGGCAACCCTCCACGCTCAGTGCAGACATAGCAGGGCCGAGAGAGGAGACTGCAGTGAGGGAGGCGTGAGTGCTTGTGTGTGTTTTAGGTATGTTCGTGTATGAGTGTGTGGCTGCTTGGGTGTTTTGGGTATGTGTGTGTATGTGTGAAATTGTTTGTGAGTGTATGTGTGTTTGTCAATGGGTGTGCACATGTGTGTGTCTGTTTGTGTATGTGTGTGTGTACATTTTTGCATGTATATGTGTGTCTGTGTGAGGGTTAATTAGGTGTGTGTTAGGAATGTTAGTGATTGTGTGTGTGTGTGTATGCATTAGCACACACCCTCAGACCATCCAAGATCAAGATCCGCACCATGGGCGATCGGGCTTTCTCAGCTGCTGCCCCAAGACTATGGAACCTGACCACCTGAAGGCCCCACATACTACAGCTTATCTTTTTAAAAAAGCTTTTCGCTAATTTCCCTTTTACTGTTTATGCATTATATGTTTAAACAACCCGTTTTGTATTTTTTCCTCTCTCTTAAACTCTGTAGCACTTTGAGATTTCTGAATGTAAAGTGCTCTACAAATTAAATAAATTATTATTATTATTATTATTATTAATATGTCTGTGTGTGTTTGGTTTATGATTGTGTGTGTGTGTGTGTGTGTGTGTGTGTGTGTGTGTGTGTGTGTGTGTGTGTGTGTGTGTGTGTGTGTGTGTGTGTGTGTGTGTGTGTGTGCTCGTGTGTGTGTGTTAGTGCTAGCAGTGAGAGAGCAAGAGAGAAAGAGAATAGAGGCCAGGAAATAGGGAGAGATCAAGTGATACAGATAAAGGGGTAGGAAAACGCCAGGGAGGAAAAGCGCTGAGAGGATATAAGGAGGCCATTAAGAAGGTCATATATGAGCTGAGGGAAGTTTAGGTTGAAAGTTACAATTGGTGAGGTATGGCTTGTACACTAGAATGCATCATGGGATTTTTCGTTGAGGATACTCCACAATATGGAGGGGACTTAGTGAGGGTCCTGTAAAATCCTAAATCATGTAAATATACTGTAACCTTGGGTAGTGAAAACTTTATTTTGGGCAGCTCTTGCATGAGAAATGCTGTGGCTGTTTCAAACACATCATTGTCTCCCCATAAGGACTAATCTCTTTCCGAACTAAACAATGACAATAACTAGCATTCCAATTGTGGTATGACGTGCGATCGAGTGCGGCGAGAACACACACCTGCCTGTCCAAGAGCCTGAGACGTGGGAGGGTCAAATATGTGGGCCTTACCGATGGCATAGCATCCGCGCTGGGGAGGATATGCTCCTCTCTGTTTCTGTTGCTCGCTGTTCTCCAACAAAAGATCTGGCTTAAATTCTGCTTCTATTTGTCATTTTAGTTTTTTTCTCCCATAGGTCACATTCATTTGAAGAGTGCATTTAAAAACATGTGGGTTGATCAGAGTGCTGAAACAATGATAAAGGTGGGGAGAGAGGAGAGGAGAGCGAGGGGAGAGGACGATAAATACAAAGAGAGAGCGAGGTAATGGGAGAGGACGCTAAAGACAGTGAGGAGGAGAGAGTGAAGAGAAGTTGATAAAAGCAGAGAGAGAGGAGGGGAGAAAGAGATGAGTGGAGGAGAAAGACAAGTGAGAGCCAGGAGGTTAGAGAGAGAAAGAGAGGAGGAGAAAGTATAAGGAGCAAAACTAAGAGAAATAGAGCGAGACTTTAGAAAAAGGGGGATAAAGGTAGAGAGAGGAGAGCAGAGGAGGGAGGAGAGCAGCACAAAAAACAGAGAGAAGACACAGTGAGAGAGAGAGGAGCATCATCCGCATCACGCCTACCCCCCCAGTGATAACAGCAGTGGGAGCTTCCGGCCGGGCATGCTGAGTGGTGCAGCGATGCTGCACAGCATGCCCCATCGGGGCACTGAAGTAGATGTCGGGTCATTTTGACCACTAAAAAAAAAGAGCAGGTAATAAATGACTGCTGGGATGGATTCATGTTCAGCTGATATCAGCAATCATTACAACAGAGGCCCTTACAGCGTTTTCTCCATGAGTCAGCGGTTACAGGATTGGGGAAGGAAGGCCGAAGGCAGTCTTGGAGCGTGAATGTTCATTTTTTTTCTGTCTGGTTTGTCTTGTTTTTTTTGCTTAATAAGCGCCTCTAAAGATTTCCTGTGAGGCCAATAGCAGAGAAGGCGATAATGCAATAGAAACAAATCACAATCCTGGCAAATGCTTGCAATCAAGCGATTATAAAATAAATACACGCGTTGGGTGAGCTATGCAGAACACACTCACGAGTGTGTGTGGAAATGATGAGATGTTTAACCTTGATTTTGGAAATCCTTTTTATTCTGCATAAAGAACATCAATAGGCCAATTCAAAAATGTCTGCAGCCTTTGCTTGTCTTTTTGTGTTGCCGTATGAGAGCATGTGCATAATATTTTAGTGCTGCTTCTCAAACTCTCTCTGTGATATCAGTCAGGTAAATCCATATCCATTTCTTACTTCGTATAGCATGCAGCCTTGGAGGTAATAACCCAGGAAGTAGCAGACCGCATCATTGTTCAGTCACTGACGCTGTAGTTGCAAAACATTTTTCATTACATTAACGTTTATTACTACTAATAATGTTTCAGGCAGCGATGAACCTCATCAGTTGAACATTTTACATAACATTATAACAAGCTTTTACTATGGAGAATAAACAAAAGTTGAATCATAAAAAGGAAACTGGTTGGCTTTAGCAATCACATAGAAGGTGTATAATTCCCTGATATTAAATGGAAGTGAAAATGTAACTCATTATTTTTTTTCTACCAGCCTTGTATGGAGAGGATAAAATAGGTTTGAGACTTGATTAGATAAATGCTCATTATTAGCAATGGAAAGTCTTGCACATTTCTTCCTTCCTTCCATTATTTCCCATCAATGTTGGCGGCAGGCGGTATTTATTTAAGAACCAGCTCACAGAGCTTTTGGAAGTCACCAATGACAAGATAGAAGGATTATCTAGACATACCTAAAGTGTGGTTGCATGCGCAACACAACGCATCCACAAGAGCAAATGAAAAATATCCATTTTTATTTTCTATTATATTTCCAAGGTCCTCAGTTTAAGGAGGTTGTGGCCGCTTTGGATCAATTTTTTATTTTTTTCAATGCCAAACATTGGGAAAGCAATGCCTCTTCGCTGTGTGCAGCCCTTGGCCTTTGGTGATCCGGTCCTCTGGAAACTAAGTGGCAGCCTGAGCTCAGAATCTTAAGTGGGATTTGAGTTGAACTGTTTGTGATTGTGTTTAGGCAAAGGTGACGAGGCCATGGCACAAGGTGGTGGAGACTAGAGGCCTTAGACATGCAAAGATGATAAAATAATATAAAAGAGAGGGTAGAGAGAGAGAGAGGCTGACACATTTTATCAGGAGAAATAAAGAGAGAAATGTGATCGGGGACAACACCTCGCTGCCAGTGGCCAACTCTTTAAGTCTGTGAGAATGCGTTCCAGATAGCTTTCTGGATACATCGTTAAAAGGAGGAAAGTGAGGCCCACTCGGAGATTACTGTATTAAGTGGAGGAATGAAGGGAGGGGAAAATGAATACAACTGTTAAGAGTGCACTTTTATAGACTAATGAATGGCAATTGCTCGTTTACAACATATGGTTAATATTCTGTCAAACCTCACTTCTCTACTTGAAGATGCATAGGATATTTAAAGTGCAGTATACATATACACTAATGCATAGAGAGGTATATAAGTGTTGGTGTTGTCACATACATGTGTCCGGACACACAAACACAAACATATTTTCTGTTAATGAATCTTGGGTAAAACCTTGTTATACTGCTGCATCATTTCATTAGCAAAGTTTTGACAACTTCAACAAAAGCTATGCATTACAAAAAACAAGCATCTTCTAAAAGTCTGCACCTGATCATACACATCACTGAACATTATTATAATGGATGTCAACTTTTGTCAGGTATAGGTAAGCGAATCCAATTGGAGGAAGCCAGCCACTTACTATAACAGCAGCGCTTTACAGTCTCCAGACATACAGTGTGGCAAACGACACATACTGGAAATGGATTAAATTACCCCTTTCTGTCAGTTTTACTGGGTGCAGGGAAACCCATTGACCCTGGGTGCTGCAGAGTGTTAACCCCTGTGTAGTGTGCTTCCAGGGTCCGCCTGAGCAGGTGGACTGAGCAGAGTAATTGAAACTATTTCAAGTAATTATTGATCCACCTTGGTAGGATCTCAAACGTGAAGGCCCCTGTTTTCACGTTTGAGATGGTATATACGGTGTGTTTGCGTTTGTGTTTGTGTGTGTGTGTGTGTGTGTGTGTGTGTGTGTGTGTGTGTGTGTGTGTGTGTGTGTGTGTGTGTGTGTGTGTGTGTGTGTGTGTGTGTGTGTGTATCTATGTGTACGTCAGATGAAGCTCCTTGGTGGCGGGGGACCAGAGACACTGCGTTCTCCTGTGTTCCACTTCCGCCTGGAAGTGACTGTCTGGCCGAGGTCCCCCTAGCCACACACCTGAAAGCTGGTCAAGCAGACACAGAGTCAGTGATCCAAGATTCATTCAGCATCGATCGTTTTTTTCTTCCTTCCTTTCCTTTATCGCCACAGCAGTGGAAGCAAAGGCATATTTTGCGCTCTATGTCTTCAGTTCATATTTTATTTGTTATCTCCTCAGAGCTCCCTCGCTCTAACCTAGTTACTTCAGAAGTTCTCCTTCTAAGAAAGTTTGCGAGTCTTCACCAATGACACCACCATGCAATGTGCCCACATCACCACCATCACAACCAACACCCCCACGTGAAATAATAGAAGTGACGGTTGTTCCTAAGCTCAACAAGTACCCTCCATCGAGGCAACGGACGTAGCCTCCACAGTTGTTTCAAAGGCAACAAAACAAGAGTCCCCGGCCTTCCTGCCACTATGTCCGCACATTATCTCATCCCACTCACTTCCTGCTGAACCACGCAACCATCCCTGTGACATATATTTTTTTTCAGTAAGTTATATAAGTATATATAGGACAATGTATCGTCTACATTCCCCAGGCACATGTATGCAGTCTTGTAGGACTGTGGTAAGCCTAGTTCTCTGTTCATAGTGTAATGAGTGTATAATGCATAGGGTTTATGCATAAGAGAAAGAGCAGGAGGAAGTCAAAACTGTCAGCAAGATCTTTAATTTGAATGACATATGCTGTCAATCAAACCTGATCAAGCCTGTGATACAAAGCTAGCTTAATCAATATCAAACCTACATTGCATAGGACTACGGTTTTATTCTACTCTATGTAAAAGCAGTTATTTTGATTTAAAAAAATTATCGCTGTTTTTTTTTGAGTTTGTAGCTGCTGAATATATAATTTAATGATAATAATTACCGGAAACTTCAGACCTGAGACATGAAGTTGCTATTAAGCATATCAAAATGCATCCAAATGAAAAGTTTCATGAAATGTCTAAGTATTGTGAGTCATTGCTGTGAGTGACTAATTAACTAACAATTTCACCTTTACAAACCACAGCAAATATGTATGTCCGACATGTCCCTGGACATTTGCATAAACCAGTCTTAATTTAGGCCCACATATTTCAGGGCCTAGGACAAAAAAGAAAATAGGGCTTCTACATTGCAACCTCTCATCACAATGATCACATCCATTTTTGCAGCAAAGGATCATTAGTCATCTTGGATGTTGGTTATTTTGTTAGAACTATTGTTATATTGGTAATTTCTCTGTAATTAATCTTTAAAGGTTTTGTTATTTGGGGAGACAATGTTGCAAAACAAAGTTTTCATTGGCCTGGATAATAGTATATTTACGTTGAATTAGAGTTGTACAGTACTAGAACACTCTTTGGTCCTCTTAATATGGCGGCATATCATCAACAAAATATCACATGATGTATTATGATGTAGAAGCATTGTGCTGCCTCATTACAGCAGGTTGGTGTCATTTTGATGCACAAAAGAATGGACAAACTTGAAGCCCTGCATGACCTTCAGCAAACGGTTGGTCTTTGAACAACAAGGATAAAAAAAAATCAATGCAGAGTCCCTTCTGTCCACATTGAGTAAGTGGAGTACACTTTTCCCGATGTCTCAATGGTATATGGCTCAATGTGGAAGATGAATTATTGGACCTTTTGTGGAGGATGCTCTTGGATAAAATGTATTAGGGCATAGTACTCTCGACTATTTTGTTCAGAGGCAAGCTGTAGCAACGGGGCACTCACTTTCAAATGGCAGCCACACGTTGGCCCAGAGAAATAGAAGGGGCAGGAATGTATCTCGTTTTGAGTGCAGCAAACCCACAAAGCATGTACTCAATCTAATACAAAGAGTGTTGATGTTGTTGTCGGAGCCGGGAATGATTTCATAGTAATATTAATATGATTTGTGATGGTTTATACTTTTGGTATTTTTGTTTGTAATGTTTTAAAATGTATTCTTTTGAGATGGCGGTGTGAGAGACGACTGGGTCACATGGATATGGGTGTGTCACTCTAGTTAATATCAAGCACCGGTTCACCTCTATACAAGGAATAAAGGGTGAATGGGTCGCAATACTTTGTTGACCGTAGCATTCTTTTTATTGCTGTAATTAATTAGATGATACCATGTGCACGTTGTACATGTAATAGATCGATACTGGGCATCAGACAAGCAACCAGGACCCTCGCCTCTTAAACATGCATTGAGCCAAGTGGTCCTGACACATGTTAACCCTCCACATCCACACAAGTACCCACAACCACAGCAAATAATGTGTGTCTGTTTAGAGTGCCTATCCGTTTAGAGTGTGCTCCCGTGTTCAAAATTATAAAGCTCTGGACTTATATTGTCCTGAAGAGGGATGTATGTGCATGTTCCTGGGCTACACCATACCAGGTTGCTCCCTTGTTGAGTTCAGACTTTAGATTTATTTCCTCCATCCATTTCAAGCACATTACCGAATGAGTACTGTATGATGCGCTTCTCCTGTATGCCAAATACCACAGCCATATTCTTTGGCCCATAACACTTCTGCCTCGGCAGAATGATGCTCAATGATGATATGCATTTATGCCAGAGGACTGCAGGCCAGATAACTTGTGTGCAATCGCATATTCATGTACCTTTCTAAGTTTCTAATTATTCATAATCTCAGAGTAGAATTCAAAATCAGGCCAAGTTGGGTACAGCCCCAAACAAACATGATGTAAATTAGGGCTCCCTGGGACTTCTAATATTAACCAACTGGTTTATCGTTCCCCAATGTACGTTGCATATCATTTGTCTACAGTTTCTTCTGATTTGGTGTTTTGAAGCCAAACCAGGTGTTTTAAATTTAGAGAAAGTATCCATTGAGATCTATTTTTCGAACAGAAGGGAGGTGCAGGCCAGAGCATCGAAGCATGTGTTATGTTTGTCAGTCTTCTACTGAGACAGACAATCTGCCACAAGTCTGAAAAAGACTGAGTATAGCTCGAGACACACACGTATCCAAACAGAATTGCACATACGCACACACACACACACACACACACACACACACACACACACACACACACACACACACACACACACACACACACACACACACACACAGCCAAACAACCGCCTACTGACACCTGCCAAGTTGGCTAGAAGGGTTCTGTCTCGTGTGGATCATCTTGAATCAAACCGACATCTTCTAAGCATGTTTTCCTGGTTGGTCTTGGCAAGATTGGAAAACACCTGCCAACAGATACCAGAGGTCTCCCCGTCTAAGGTCCTCAAATCTGACATGATCTCAGAGAGCAGATAGCAAGAAAGAAGTCTTTCACATCTACATCCCCTGTGAAATCCTCTTGGGAGATGCGTGAGGAAAGGGTGAGGCGTTCGATGAGTAAAGCTGCAAAAACAAGTTTTACAGTGTGTTACATTATTAGTTACTTGCAAATGAACAAGTTGTAGACGTAAATAACTATCAAACTTTCACTTTGAAGTTAAAATAACATCACAAATTGGGCAAGAGGTATTTAGGTTTTTCCATAAATAAATGAAAGACAAACATTTCATAAACCCCAGCAGATGGTCAAAGACCTTTCTTGAGGATGGGGACAGAGAGGTGTGGAAACCAACTCATCCACATCTCAACCACAAAAGACGAGTGACTGTTAGCCTAATGAAAGAGTAGGAACTGAAGGGTTGCCAGAACCTACACACCTCAGAAAAGAAGAGGAAGGTTACACACTTTACCATCCATAGCCTTTGGTATGTATACTCGCCTCCATTTATTTCAATCATCCATCTAATTTGATTGAGCTACATCCATATGACGCGTGAAGCTGCGCTGCTGCAACTGTTTCTGATTTAGTTTGAAGTCTACACTTTGAAGGATGAACATGCTGAAAACCGCCTAGCATTTCAGATGCCATCCCCCGCCTTCTATCGCCTCAGAAAATAAATGATGATGCATGTGCAAAAAGAGAGCACAAAGGTGAGAGCTGGGAAATGTATTTTTAGATGCTTTTATCATTGTCACACAAAATAACATTTAACATTTTTACAGACTGGCAGCCCCCTCCTTGCGCCCTCTTCACGTAATTGAAAAATATGGATAAAATGGAATCTTATTTACTCCATTTATTGAACAAATACAATTATTTTGAAAAGAGACTGGGTTGTTTTGTCATGCTGTTTTGCATAAAAAAAGACAGAACAATGAGAACATAGGAGAATATGGCCTTCAGTATCAAAAGAAATCCACATTTTTTATCTTTGTTGCCAAAAGCTCACTACCCGATGCCTGGATGTGCTGTTTTATTCCAAGTGTTAGGAATGTCGAGCACATAGTTGTTCTGTACATTGTGTTCTTCTTTTTGTACTCATGCTCAAAGTCTGATATAAAGATAAAACATCGAGACATGTTTTCCCCCCAAAAAAGCTATACAAAATAAATACATGTCAAACATTTAAATTGACATCCCGTATAAAATAAACATACAACAACAGAGGAATCTGTATTTGCTACATGTTTATTTATGCAGACATATTTACATTTCTTGCTTTGATTGTCTAGGCGACCACAGCCCACGTCTAAAGAAGTAATTGTTGACCCCTAATCATGTCACAGCACATAACTACATTGAATCCAGGAGAGAGACTATGCCCTCCTCAGCCAATGGCCCTTTCCGCCCCGATTACCAGCTCTGTTGTTGCTAGGCATTAGTCAAGTTGCAGACCAAACGACCAAAGCCACGACACAGTCATGCCGTTAGCGACAAGTCCATGGTTGCCTTCTTTTGACACGTGGCACCACAACATAAGTTGTGGTGCCACGTCACGTGTGCATGTCTCATACCTGAATATACTGGACAGAAGAAAGACAGACAGACAGACAGACAGACAGACAGACAGACAGACAGACAGACAGACAGACAGACAGACAGACAGACAGACAGACAGACAGACAGACAGACAGACAGACAGACAGACAGACAGACAGACAGACAGACAGACAGACAGACAGACTGCCATGGCATATTTTCCTAACAAACTATGAATATGACCACTGTGCGGGTTAGAGAGAGGGTTGTTTCGGTGGTGTGTTACTGGTGGGAGGGTTGCAGTCAAAAATATGATACTGCTTCTTCGTCCTACGTAGGACACCCGCCCTAAATAACTTCCTATTCTCAAAGTACTGGCCCAGGTCACAAGGGGCCTTCAGACAATTATTTCATTGAACAGCACAATAGCACACCTATGTGCTGTTATGAAGTGTGATATAAATCTTGATGGATACAAAAATAATCATTTGGCTCAAACACAGATAGACAGATGGATAGATGAATTGATGGATAGATGTGAATATATATAGATACATACAGATATACAGATGGATAGATAGACAGTCAGACAGATCGATAGACAGACAGAAAGATTGACAGACAGAAAGATAGACAGATATATGAATACACAGACAGTCTGATACACAGACAGTTAGACGGATAGACAGATGACGGATAGATGGATACATAGACAGACTGATAGACAGATGGATGGAAGCACAGACAGACAGAAAGATGGGAGACGGACAGATAGACAGACAGATGGATACACAGACAAGCCGATAGACAGATGGATGGATTGATGAACAATCACACAGCAGTGTTCTACTTCTCTGTCCCCTGAGGCTTGGGAAGATATTAAAAGGAGGATATCAAATATTCTAAATTAAAAGCACCTGGTATCATTAGTCTGGGATGCTTTTCCCTGCGTTTTCAATCTCGGGAGCTCATTAACAGAATAACCAATGGATATATATATGTATCTCACTGTTTCTCGTCTCATAGATTTTATTTTATTTTAAATGAAAGGAACTAAAATGAAAATGTAAGGGAATTGATATTGACCTGTACAATTTGCAATCCAAATTGGTATTCCCATATCCTCACCTCAGTGTTGAGACGAATCAGAGAGATGTAACCTTAGTTCCCTTTGACGGCAATGATGAAATCCGGTGTACCTGTGTGTCAATCGCTCAGGAACGCCTTAGATGTGCTTTCAGCATCCGCCCACGAACGTTGAATGACCTGCACTACCCTGTTATTCAACCCACCCTAAATAAGTGGAAAAAACATGAAGCCTTTAGTGGACTTCGAGCAAAGAAAATTGAAATAATTATTATCACTGTGAGTCAGATACTGAGTTGAGCTGAGCTTCTGTCCATTTCCTGTGGGCATGAACGGTCTATGTAATTTTCTTCCTTATTATTAGAAGTGGAAGAGCCCTATGATAAGAACTCTATAGGGTATAGTCTCAATGCACTGATCTTCATTGAGTGAAGTGAGGTCCCCCCTTCACTTTAGGCGTCTTTGAGTGTTATTAATTATTATTATTATTCATGTTTAACCTCTGTTTTCCTTTTATTCCTAGTCTGTTTTACATAGTTTTGAATGATGACTATATGCTCTGTAAGGTGACCTTGGGTGTCTTGAAAGGCGCCTCTAAATTAAATGTATTATTATTATTATTATCTTAGTTCTGCTGCTGTGCTGCCATTTCTATAAAGGGCGCCTGAATGAATCCCCCCTCAGTCTTGACTTAGTGAGGAAACAAAGACTTGTCACCATCATCATCTTCAGTAGAAGATGCAGCAGATTCCAATAAACTACAATAAAACAATATTTCAAAATAGAGGAATATTCAGGGCTATCAGCGCTGTTGATACTAAATACAGCATGACACAGTCCTGCCAAGTAATGTAGCTAAGTGAAATGCATGATCTATGTTGTATTGTGGTGAACGTGATATCTTCCTCACATTAACTGGGGTTCTTAGAATCACCATTGGTGTGCAATCTGCTGGCCCGCTTTCTCCTTTTGGACAACCCCGAGAGAAGCAAGCCACAACAGCTTGTCATGGAGCGAGCGGTTGAAGAACATTTCCCTCACCATCGCCCCAGTACAGTCCCTGACTCCCTCTCTCCCTCTGCCGCTCTTCTCCCAGTAGCCAGCATCAGATTCGCCAGAGGACGGTGGGCTGTGTGTGAGCTGCATATGGTGTAGGGGATGGGGACAGATGATGCTTCTCCGGAACGCCTGCATGCAAAGACGAGCCTGGCAAACCGGATGGCACCTTCTACAAATGACTGGAGTTGGGCTTGGTTGGTTTGGCCAAGGCTTACTGCATTGGGATCTGATGAGTCTTAGAATGCACATGTCTGCGTTGCACATTTATGCAATTATTTTTTTCTAACACAAATTAAACAAATACACACATAAGCATAATGTATGTATGTATGTATGTATGTATGTATGTATGTATGTATGTATGTATGTATGTATGTATGTATGTATGTATGTATGTATGCATGCATGTATGTATGATTGTATGGGATGCATGTATGAAAGTATGTTTGGATGTATATATACAAATGCATAATATGTTTGTAATTATGTTTTTGTATGAACAAATGTATAATATGTATGCATGTGTATATGTGTATAGGTACGTATGTATGTATGTATGATGTGTGTGTATGAATTTATACTGGCAGGAATGTATGAAGTCAGATAGATAGTATATTTTTAGATCAGCTTGTAAATGTTTAGCTCAGTTATACACACATGTTTATTAATCATGTTTTCATATCGTTACAAGAAATGAAGGATCGTTTTTTTAGGTATGTACAGTATGTATATGTATGCATGTTTGAATGAGATGCATGTATTGTATGTATACACGAATGCATCATAGGAATGTAATTATGTTTGGATGAACAAATATATAATATGCAAGAATACGTATGGATTTATACAACAAGAATGTATGAAGCAAGTAAAACAGATTCAACTTTAACCTTTGCTCATAACTGTTCAACTTGATTCAATTCACGCTTTCATTTTTTCACGTTGTCATTTTATGACAAAAAGTTTAAAAAACAACAACATTAAAAGCCCCATCAGAACCAGGCGGTGAGTGGAGAGCAGGTCACAATATGGAGCCACCTAGCATGAATATAACAGACACGGCATCAGCGCTACACCGCTCCTAGCGCTAGTGTTAGTCCCTGTGTGGCTGTATCAAAGTTCAAGGAGAATCGTTGTTCATGCGGTTCAGGTGTATGGCAGATGAGGAGGATGTGGGAGGGGGCCAAAGCTGAGGATTTGTCTCTTCACTATTATCTAGGTTTCCCTTGAAAACCTGGGAATAATAAATGGACCCGATATCATTTCTGATTATCAGTTGTCCTCCTGTGAAATATTGAGGATAGCTGCTGTCTCCATGGGCCGATATATTGTTTATTCATTTTTTTGCTAGGTAGACTGGACTTTAAACGTTGGTTATTCTGTCAAATAACCTATTCAAAATGCTTATGAAAATGTATGACGTAGATGGCTGTGACCACATTTTACAGTGGATTCATCGCCTTTCATTGTTCAGTCTGGCGGAACACAACACACAAAGCCTTTCAAAGGATTAAAGCTTCAGTGTGGGCTGCAGGGCAGGTGGCTTAGCGATACACTTACTCCCAGACATAAAAACAATGTTTTTCACAGCATGCCGCCAAGGCCTAATTGTCCCATCTGAGTCATAACGGCATGATGGTAACAGCCAGGTTTCCATTCATTAACTTCCACTGAATGGTTTGAACAAGTTGAGATTCATGACAATTTATACTGCAAGGTAATTGATTGGAAAATGTGTCATTTTGGATTTACCAAGCTTGGCTTTTAAACGGTCTCATTTTGGTATGCGCTACAGCACCTCCCTTAACTTTATTGGTCCGTCGGTAAAAACGAAAATGTCAGTTGACATTTAGTGGCTTAGTTTTACAGCCATTCTTTAGTTAAACACACATAGCTTTGCCATAATCATAAATAATTATGGCGCTTCTAATTTTTGTGAGACCTTAACTCCTGCTAATTTACATCTAGGCCTATAGCTTGGAAAAAAAATCCAAATATCTAAACCGTCTACCACAGGGGTCCCCAACCTTTTCAGCACCAAGGACCGGTTGGATTCTCCAAATAATTTCACGGACTGGCGAGGCGGGCCCGCCAGAGGTTGCCAATTTGTTGATATTTTCATATAGTGCTGTGCATGCATTCATTTAAAATAACTAATTCCAGTTATTTATGAACAGTGAAGGTAACGAACTCTTAAAAAAGAATGTGAACTTGAACAAGTGAAAAATGAACAACTATGAACATAAATATATTGAACTAAACTTGAAGTAACATCTATCACAACACAAAATGTCAGTAAGGGAACTTAACACGCGTTTGTGAGGCCACAGAATAGGCTACAATTAATTTTAATCAGTGGGACCCCTGTGCTTGTTTCCCTGCAACAAGAAGGTTCCATCTGGGGGTGATGGAAGACAGTGACACCCTTAGCGTGTTTGAAATGTCCAATCGATTGCGCAATTTTGTTTTAGTTGCAGTCATTGCCGAAAACCCGGCCTCGCATAGGTACGTGGTGGGAAATGGAAGCAACGTTTTCAGCGCTTTGACGGATATCTCGGGATTTTCTGCTTTGGTTTTGATCCAAAAACCCGCCAGAGAGGTTTGCTCAAACACACTTTTAAGACCACCAACATCATTAGCTATTTCGATCATTTGATCTTCCTCCTGCACTGACAAGGGATTCAGGACATTGACAAATGGGTTGCGGATCCACTCATTCCTTCGCGTGGATCTCGTTACTTCCCATCTTTGGAGGATGGGAAGTAACGTTCAAATTCATTTGAAAGAGCAACAAGGTGATCGCGCACCAGCTGCGAGAGAATGGGCCCTGCCTCAGTCTCCCCCAAAATTCCCACTAATGTTTGGAACATATCGAATACTCCCCTGTCCACTCGTCGTCCCCACAAATCAAGCTTGGCTTTAAATGCAGCAACTTTATCTGCCAGTTTAAAGACAGTCGTCATTCTCCCCTGGAGTGTCAGGTTGAGCTGAGCTCATAGTGTGACACTTCTGTTGAACTGAACAAGTGAAGTGAGCTTAGGCTGCGCAAGCAGCCGCTGAAGCCAATACGTGTCGAGGACGGGACAGACAGACAGCCTGAGAAAAGAAGTTAAGACCTTGCCAAAAATGCAAACATGTTATATGCAATCTAACTGCATATATACTTATGGCATATAAAAGAGTGACAGTATTGCGAAGTAAATTGAGTTTATTAAGTGTGCATTTTGCATTTTTCATGAATTGAAAAAAACAAAAAACCTTTTTTTATTTTTTTTTATTCATGGCGTAGCCTACTAACCTACGGCCCGGTTAGGAATGTCCCGCGGCCCGGTAGGTGGTTGGGGACCGCTGGTCTACCGCATACCACATGCGCCAGGAAGTAGCAACACAACAAAACCGAAAGACAAAAGATTAAAATGCATAAATAAAAGTATCATTCTAATTAAGCGCTAGGATCGGGAATAAATTGCCCTCGTTATTTGAATACAGACTGTGTGGTCAAATGCCAACAAACATCATATCTAGACTAATCCACATTTAGTCGTCTAGTGAACAAAACAAATAGCAAAGCAGGATGTTCAACTGTTTTATGATGTGTTCAATAATAGTCCTTTGTATCTTTCAGGATGTTTATTTAACATTCATAGGGTTCATTAACTTAACAGGCATCTGTTGGTTATATTCCCCCCACCTCAGTACCAACACGCATGCGCTCATACCTTCAAGCTTGGTACGGTGGCTCACCTGTGACAATGCGTATGAGCATTGCATATCGTTCTACAAAAACTAGCCATGGAAGCTTTTTCATTTAATCCCAAAATTCAATAACGCCAGAACCACTTTGGAAGTCACCCAAAGACCAAATACTTTTATCCTATTTATCTAAATGTTTTATATACTTTGAAATAGCGTTTGGAACTCACACATTCTGTAAACCTATATGTAAAAAAAACAACAACAACAACATATTAGGTATTTGTTGCACAATTTGTTGCACAATAGGCTACTGACCCCACACACACACACACACACACACACACACACACACACACACACACACACACACACACACACACACACACACACACACACACACACACACACACACACACACACACACACACACACATTCCTCCCCTTCAGTCGATGCGTCCAGCAAGACTGTAGCGGGATGAGCCTTGGACAAGACGGGGGAAATTAAGTGGCTGGTGATGTAACGCAGCAGCTCAGTGTTCGAGGCTGCATTGTCGCCGCCATTAGCTGCTGAGCGGCGCCTGGTCGAAAGCTCAACGATGAGTCACAGCTCCGGTTCACCGATCTACACCTCCACACCTACCCCCACCCACTACCCGTGTGCCCATGTCAGAGCCCGACACACGCAACCCCAATTGCGTCGGCTGTCAGAGACACAAATGGGGTGGGGCCATTACAATGTTGTATTCGTCCAATGTTGTATTCGTCCTTGTTAAAGAGCAGGAATTGTTAATTGAAATACAAATTCATCATTTGGATGAGCTGAGGTATCATCCAAGTGTACATAAAAGGATGCTATTGCATTTGAGTTTTAATGCCAACACTGCCCATGAGAGAGAGAGAGAGAGAGAGAGAGAGAGAGAGAGAGAGAGAGAGAGAGAGAGAGAGAGAGAGAGAGAGAGAGAGAGAGAGAGAGAGAGAGAGAGAGAGAGAGAGAGAGAGAGAGAGAGAGAGAGAGAGAGATCACGTTTCCATCTAAAAGGTGAAGCAAATCTTTAGAAAGTTCACAAAAAAGAAATTCGAATTAGGTGCTTTTCCATGAAGTGGTTGGAGCGGAAAACTAACCACATGGGGCTTGTCGTATCCTTTTGATAACATCCTCTCTTAGGTACTGATAGTGGAATTGCTTTGTTTTCCATCTAAAATAGCTGTAATGTTTTTTTCTTCGATGAGAGCAAGGAAAAGTTTTACCTCTTCAGCGGTTTACATGTATCTATTATTCACATTGGACATCTGTTCCATTGACGTATTTAAAGGGTATATTGTACATATTTATAATTCGAAATTTGTCGCAGTCTTTATACCAGGTATACTCTAGGGCAGGGGTCTCAAACTCGCGGCCCGGGGGCCAATTGAGGCCCGCGGGATGGTATTTTGTGGCCCCCTACTTGACATCAAAGTTTAGTTTTGTGCGGCCCGCGCATTGTTGTCAAACGCACATTTTTGCTTAGTCGCTTGCCACGCTTTTTTATCACTTGTGATAGGGTGACCAGATGTCCCGGTTTTGCCGGGACAGTCCCAATTTTGAGTTGCATGTCCTGAGTCCAGACAAAAGCCAAAGGACGCTAAAATGTCCCGGTTCCACCAACCACTATGAAATGTCCCCTGTTGTCAGCGATTACATAGCCAACGTGATCTAATTATAGACTTTTTTTTGTGGAATACTTTTTGTGGCCCAGCCTGACCCAGACCCTACCTCCAGCGGTGCCCAGGTAAGTTGAGTTTGAGACCCCTGCTCTAGGGTCTATAGCCTATAACCGCGTTTTCTGATTACAGTTTAGTATATTTTCCACAATGTACCAGCTCTCGTTTTGAAGGCAGATCCGACAATTTGACTGGAATTACTTAGTAGGTGTCCATATATCAGCCGAGGCGGTGGTCCCTCTGCAGCGGGAAGTGGGGCTCAAGCGGGAGACATTCGCGTCCAACAATCCCTTTCTCCTCCATGTCTTGGTTCATGTTCTTGAGGGAGTCAAAGCCAAAGTTCCTTTCCCCCAATTCATTCTCAACCATGGCTGATCCAAATAACAAGGAAGTGTACAACACTTGCATTACAGTCCTGGAGCTCTGTATCTAAATAATATCATATGATGCATAGATATCTATAACATATAATACATATTATCACCACCAAAAGCTGTTTGCGCCTCCAGACGATATTATGAATCACAAACGACTTCGTCGGGTTCTCCGACGTCTCTGGTCCTCCACTTTCACATCAATCTGAAGTAGATTGAACGGCGCGCTGCCGGCTGCCTGCTGCCGGGCGGTGGTGCTTTGTGGCGGTGGTGCCTCGCGGCAACCGGTGGCATGTCGCAGTTCATGTATTTCAGGGAATCAAAGCCAAAGTTCCTTTCCCCCAATTCCTTCTCAACCATGTCTGAGATAACCCCCACTACAGACACGTTGTGGAAATACAAGAGACGTCAAAGAACCGACAAGAATCACTTGCGTTACAGTGGCCCTCATTTATTAAACGAGCGTACGACAGAAAACGTGCGTAAAATGGACGTTCCTCATTTCAACGTTGAGCTTGGCATTTATCAATTTGAACGTGAGCGCAGGCTGCGATGAAATCTCACGTCAGGTCTGAGCTCGTGTACGCAAGTTCTTTTGGCGCAACATACGGGGATTTCACTGAAGAATAGTGCAGCACAAGTAGCCCATGTTGCACATCTGTAGTAATTACTAAATAAATTGGAATTAGCCCAGCCGTTCAAACAATTACAATCAAGTCAGGCCTAATTATAAACAGTATTGCTATGAAAATAATTAGAATATGACAGGTGAAATGTTTATTCAGCTGTCTATATAAACAGGAGCTTTGCCAAATAGGTGGTCGAGTCTCAGCGATGGCAGATCTGGCTCTGTTAGAGGACCTCAACGCACGTCTAAGACGAGAGAGAGTTTATCGAGTTTTTTTTATGGAGAGCGATGAATGGCTCTTGAGTCGTTTTCGTCTCCCAAGGCATCTCCTGATGGGGCTATGCAATGCTTTGGAGCCACAGTTAAGGCGAGAAACTAGGCGATCAAACGCATTACCTGTGCCAGTGCAGGGGTGCTCTACCTTGGGGTTTTTGGCCACCGGGACCTTTCAGCGGGAGATCGGGGACAGGTCTGGTATTTCCCAGCCAAGTATTAGCCGAACCATGCCAGCAGTTTTGGCAGCTATAATGTCCCTCTCCGAACGTTATATTAAATTCCCATGTAATAACGATCAGCAAACTGGAATCAAACGGGATTTTTATGCTATTGCTAGGTTTCCAAATGTGATTGGTGCGGTTGATTGTACCCATGTGCGTATGAAGCCAGCATCTATTAATGATTACGCGTACATCAACCGCAAAAGCTACCATTCAGTTAATGTTCCGATTATTTGCGATGCCAGAATGTCAATCCTGAACATGGTAGCCCGATGGCCTGGGGGCACGCACGATTCTTTTATTTTCCAAAATAGCAACGTTGTGCATCGTCTACATCAGGGCGCACTACATGGTCAGAGTCATCTCCTCGGTGAGTTACGCTGCAGTCACACTTTTTTTTCTCTTGAAAAACGTTTAAGACATCGCACTAAAAGTTTGATGTGATTCATCTAGGTAACAAAGGCTATGCCCTGAACGAGTACCTAATAACTCCTCTGGCTCATCCGAACACGGATCAGGAGCGCAACTTCAACAGCGCTCACACGCGCACAAGGGCAACAGTGGAGTGATGTATAGGCCTACTCAAGGGCAGGTGGATGTCCATCGGGTCAGCGGGGGGAACGTTGCTCTACAGCCCAGAAAAGACCTGCAATATTATTTTAGCATGTGGGGTTCTGCATAATATTGCGCTGGCAAATGGGGTGCCATTTGCCGACCTGCAGCCAGTTGACCCGATGCCCAGAGATCCCTGGCCACAGGCGCCACATGCTCGAGCTCTACGACGAAGGGAGGATTTAATTCGGCTCTTCTAATATTTAAAGGGTAAGCAATACGTTTATTTTTGGGTTAAAAACAAGACAGAGATCAAAGTACAGCCAACCAATTTATTTATGTAGCATTCTTCAAGTTCTCATTGATTAGTTTCAATGTTTCATTAATCGCTAACAGAGAGTTATTGATGTCCACCATTGACCTGCATATCTCTGTTTGTTTGTCCAGGACATCTGCAGTCAAGACCGTTGAGTGCAGACCAGCACTTCGGCCAGACACGCGTTCCGGCTCCTTCGGCGGCGGCGGCCCTTCCATTTCTTTTTCAACTGGGCTTGGCTCTGTTCCCATTTTGGATGAACCTGCTTGCATTTCATCTTTAAAAATAAAAAGCAATCATGAGATTATTTGTGCCATTACTTTGTAACACGGAAGCTGTAGATATATATTTTTTAAATAATTGCAAAGGCCTTTTTACCACTTCCATGACTGGTCTGGAGTGCATCGGTGTCTCCTCCGCCACTTATGCCCGAAATGGAGGGAGACCCGATGAGACCAGCCACTCGCTCCTCAAATGCCGTCAGTTCAAGGCTAGGGTCCACCCGGCCTCCTCCCGTTTCTTGCTTGGCCCGCTTCACAGCCGCAACACGTTTTTTGGTGCTGAGCTTCATGTCGGACCATTTTTTCTTCATCTTATTCGGAATAAAATAACTTTAACGCAATGCAAACAATAGCATATATGTGAAATGTTTTAAGCTGGATAACAGAAATTTTACATTTAATTTATTATTTAATTAATTTAATTAACAAACCTCTTCCGTAGCCCGACGAACATTGGAAACACTATTCACTGCAACAGTTATTTCCTTCCATATAGCATTCTTTTGCTTGCCTTTAATGCCAGCTTTTAGGCTACCAAACAAAACCAGACGGTTTGCATCCACCAGTGACACGAGCGTCTCCATTTCGGTCTCGGAAAAATTCCTCTTTTTTTTTTACCGTTGGACGTTTCTCCATGTTGTAAAAGTTAGGAGCGAGACTTCTGAAGACGTGCTTGTATATGGGCGTGTTACGTTAATTACGATCGATCTCAGCCGCCTTATTTATCAACACCAAGATCCTTCGTACGCTGGGATTGGTGTGATACGAAAGTTTCGTGAATCTCACGTGGGTCCTATCGTAAGATGAATCATGCGTTCAGATTTGCGCTCATTTCTACGTTTGTTTGATAAATGAGGGCCAGTGTGTGTATTCACACACACACACACACACATGTGGCGCTCGCACAGTCGTGTCTCATTGGCGGGCCAAATTCTCTGGGCGGGCCAGGCAGAGTAAGGGGAGGAGCTTAGATGTGACGACATATGAAACCACGTTCAAAATCAGCGGACTTGAGCGCTGATTTATATATTTATGTTATTAAACCTCATAAAGTGAGATTTTCATGCCATTGCACCTTTAAAGGATGCATTTGCTCTCTTTCGCATTTCTCAAAAACCACCTCAAGCGAGCGTATAATTTTTTTGCGAATTAGAGGATTTTTATGCAAATTTTGGTGTTTCCATCACCGTTTACTGATTCGACTTTTCAAAATTCGCGTAAAATCAGGCGGATTGAAATGCAGCTAGAGAGAGACTGAATCTTTATTTGGTGCTATTTCAATTTGTTCAATCTGTTTTAAATTTGATTAATCATTCCTGCACTGTTGATGTACGAATGCATGGTTACAAAGTTCATTTTCAATGTCAATATTATTTATTCACAACACAGAGAGGCTCTGCGCAGTGAATCAACACTCAGGTACCATTTGCTACCATTGCTTGCAGGGAAAGGGCCAATTGGTTTTTGAGCCTGAGTTACATTTTATTGGGTGTTTCATTGGTTTCATTGGAGGCTGACATTGTATCATAGTGGGAATCAGCTGTGTTTTTATATTGGTTATTGGAATGGCCATAGCTCATGTCATCTTTCCTGGAAATGATTGAGCCATGAGCAGCCACCACATTTCTTGGATAGGATGCACACTTGTAGATCTGTTGTTCAGATCGAAGCCAAATCGCATCTGAAGCAAAACATAGCGATTACTAGTTAAAAAAAAGTATCTTCTGATTGGGATTCAAAGCTTTTATCAACACTGAATCATTTATTTTGTTTATCCCCCCATTAGTCATTTATTATCCCTAAAGATCCAACATATCTGGAAAAAAAAACATGGTATATGGCCCTTGCCGCTATAGGCAAAATGTGTTAATGTACATAACCATATGCTTGTAAAATGATGAGCTATGTAGTTACCACTGAGTGAGTGGAGAGACCAAAAACATTTAATTGAATAAATTTAAAAAAAGTATACAGTGAGAGTCAACAATAAAAGACAAAAAATATTAACACTGTTATATACTTTTTTAAAGCTAACACTGGCAGGTTTGCTGCCATGCTCTGCCAGTAGAGAAATCCAGAACCATCCAATATAATAGGCTACACCAGTGATTCTCAAACCTTTTATACTGCGTACCACCTCAGAAAATATTTGTACAACCATTATGAGCAATGTTATAAAATATAATACTGAAATAAAAAATACTACAGCATAGGCTTGCCTTATAAAGCTACGCATAGTTCAGGCAGGAGGCACATTTATTCTTAAAAATTATATTATTTATTGTTAATTGTTGTCAGCTGTACAAATTGGTAGCACTAGAACTGACACAAACAGACACACACACACAGCAAGTCAGAACATCAAGAATAACAGTTGTTCGCTTCGGCCGTCATTGCGAATTATTGGCGGAACTGTTGTCCGAGCGAAATGCTGTGCACAATAATGTTGTCCCTGAGAAAAATAAAATAAAAAAAACAACAATCGTTTTTCCTTTCAGCACTGTGTGTTCGGTTGTTCATTTGAGACGCGATGGTTTCATGGATTCATTTCTAAGAACATCACCACATACCACCTGTGATTGGTTCACTGCCACAGTTTTTTACAGTTCTGTTGAAATATTCTCCTTACGTCTTCACCTCACTTCCGAACATTTTTTTTTTTTCCATGCATAATTTTAGAGCTTATATCTTGCCATCCGTTTAGCTTTTAATAGTGTATGTCTACGAAAATGGCCGATATTGAAACAAAAATATTACCGGAAAGGTAAATATTATTTTAAACCCCATTTTAATGATCTCATGGTACGTGTACCTCAATTTGAGAACCACTGGGTGACACGGAGCACAGCTATGTGATTGGATGCAAGTCCGGGAACACCAGCCTTCCAAAATAGAACATCTATTTCGTGATTTCTTTGAGTATTACTGCAGGCAAACTCTTTCTCCCTCTTCCAAGTGTGTTCCCATAGTTCTTGAGGCACAAAGAAGTCTGGCTCCCTGAGAGTAGGTAACTAGCCTCGGGAAACCATCCTGATCTTGCGAGTTCACATTCTGAATCCTCTGCAGATCAGTATGGCCTCACGGCCCTTGAAAGCCTCTTCCCAAAATTAAAATGAATAAGACCAATCATCTTCAGGGGGGGATTCAGTTCATGAAGAACATTGAATGCTGCAGTCTGCTGAATAAAAACAATGGTGGCGCCCAGGGAAAGTGTTGCACTAGGTGGAGCAATCAAAACTGTTTAATTCGGAATAGACTGAATAGAAATATTAAAAGATTTCTCGGAAGACAAGTTGTTTTAGATTTTCTGAGGCTGGAGATTTTTGGACCAATATGAGGCTGCGCCAATAAGCCGAAATCAAATGATGCCCTGGCTAGGCCTGACTGATATTCAATGCAAAACGCAATCTGGACTATCTTGATGGTCTCAAGAGGCTGGTATAGGTAAAATAGTATAATTATTTGTATGTCACTGGAGTGCCATCAGCATGTGTCTGAAGGCGTCAAGCCTCACTAGAGTAGTAAGCATGTCGTGCAGTGAGAGTGGATTGTTTCACATCTAGCATTTCCACCGGCACATTGAGAGAGTCCGGGCTAATACCTCTGATCGAACACACAGTCATGATCCACTTATTGACCTCCTTCTAAAGAACCGTGGGAGGGACAGTTGTCAAGCACACAAGATGCTGGAAACAACATCCATCTGATAGAGCTCAATCAGAGCAGTGAATGATTATTGTTGGGGTGTGTGTGTGGGGGGGGGGGGGGGATTAGCCATGTAGCGTACCCGTCATGTTAACCCCTGGTTTGAGTTGATTGGGAGAAGGGTTACACACGCAAACAAATACAGACAAACACACACACACACGCACACAAACACACACACACACACACACACCATGCTACATCTGTACGGTTTTGTGACTGCTTGCCAAATTTCTACACATATCACTGTTTGAGAGGTGTATATTTCAAAGTCACTGGACATGTTTCTACAGCTGCCCTTCAAGCACTTAGGTTATAAGTGCACTTTGCTGGTTATGAGTAAGTGCATTACAAAGGGGCTGAGGAGAGAACTTCCATACCTGGGTCATGTCCACACAAATAACTAACTGCAGACAAGATAGCTATATTCCACTATAGCCATGCTTCCCCCTTTGAGTCATTTGAGGCAATTGTATTCGTATCATATTTCAAAATCATATTTCTCACTATTTAAAGGAATTATCAGTATTAATGTTTTTTTTAAACTTTCTTTAACATGATCAGGATTTGTATACGTTAATATTACATGTATATGTCAGAAATATTTCAAACATGACCCTGACATTTCTCATGAACAACATGAATCAATCGTGAGGTTTTAGCTTTCGTTTTTTGGTTTGTATGGGCATGGCAATGTTGGCCATACATTTAAGAGACCTCAGGTTAGAGGATCATAACTAACAGGATTTTTTTTTGGTTTATTTTTGTAAATTCAGTAACACCTGAATGTTTTTGAACTTTCTTTTCATTTTATATTTTTGATGTGTGTTGAAGCCAAGGTATGAAATATTTTGTACAGCAACCACGAACATCTACTCCGAAAGTTTATAGTCTTGTCTCTGAGTCTTGTTAAACTGAGTGCTATGGTAAAATGACGATATAAGCTTGATATTCACATTTAAAGGTTCAGGAGTGATATACATCTATTTGCGAATTGGTCTGGCAATGTCAGGCTATCTTGCTGGTCCACTCATACTCAAATTAAAGTACATTAAAACGACTTTCAAAGAGGCGTCTAACCAAATCTACATTCCTTGTGTCATTTCAACAGTATGAATTACACAAAAGCAATGCTTTCTCCTAAATTATACATCAGCAAAGAGCAATTTCCCCCGCAATTACAT
Source organism: Gadus macrocephalus (assembly GCF_031168955.1). Lineage (NCBI taxonomy): Eukaryota > Metazoa > Chordata > Actinopteri > Gadiformes > Gadidae > Gadus > Gadus macrocephalus. The sequence goes on from NC_082393.1 coordinate 18,703,382, forward strand.
CTCTCTATAGTGTACTGTTATCCGCATGGATTTTGAATGAACAGGGACGTGGTCGTTTTACAGAATGAAAAGTTAATAAAATAGGCAATAATTGAGTAAATGAATTGGTATTCAGAGAACATGGAAGAAGAAAAATGGTGGTTGAAACTGTGATGGCTGTCTCATGCCATTTTTACACTCGCACACACACGCAAGCACACAAACACATGTTTGGAACCTCAATGGAAGGAATCAATTACGAAAACTGCACACACACACACACACAAAACCATCATGTCTGTTGTGTAAATTACAATTAACATTAAACAGTAATATCAAACTGCATATTGAAAGGGTTTCAGTGGTAAGAATATGACAGCATTAAATATCAAAACTCCAAGCCTGAAGGAAATACAGTCAACAATTAACTTAAGGTGAAATAATACTTAGACACCCTGGTGTAGACAGTATAGAAACTACGAATAGGGAGCCGCATGAAGCCTACTTCTTAGACCACCAATTACTGTTATTGTGTACGCGTGTGTGTGTTGGGCGGGATGTGTGTGTGTGTCTTTGAAAATGTGCTTGCCTTTCATCACTTCTGATTCATTAATATGACATTGTGTGCCTGCCTTTGGACTTGTTTTCTTTCAACCTCAGACCAATTATAATTCTATGTCTCGCTCCAGTTTTTTCTTTTCACATTTTCAACCTCTCTCTCTCTTTCTTACACACATGGTGCCTATTAAATACGAGTGAAACGATTAAATGATAGTACCCCTAGACTTCGTACACTACAGTTCAACCATAGGCTTTCAAATTAAATAAAAATGGGAATTCTTTGAAATGGTTCTCTATGCGGCCACATCTTGCTGTGATCTTATTTGGTGCTTTGATATTATTCTTTTCTTTTTTTTTTAAAGAAAGCCGCTTTCCTGATTGCAGTGGAAGTGGTCCAGTGAAGCCGACAAATCCAGCCTCAATTTCAGCCTCCCAAAAAAATCGTCCCTCCCAATTTTCATTTGGGGCTTTCATCATCTGTATCAAATTTCAAGAAACCTTGCCGTCAGGGACATTTTGGGGGGAAAGATTCAATAATATTTAATATCTATGTCTTGGTGGTCTGTCATACGCTTGGCAGGATCAGTGCTGAAGTGCACAAGCGCTGTTGGTCCAAAATAAAAGAAGGCCTTTGCTCGATGGCTCTCCCAATTGTAAGCTGTTGATAAGAGATAAGGAACTTATTTTTCAGCTGCTTTCAATTTCTTTCTGATTCCTAGTTCACTTTTCAGTTTTGTTTCTTTTTGTTCCCTTAGGAAGAAGAGGAGGAGCTTTTAAAGGCCTTCCACCAATCAGAGCAAGAGGAGGGGGGAAGGGGGGGGGGGGGGGTGAGATAGCAACAGGTGTGGAGAGTATCAACTATAGGCACATGTTGTTACATTGTGAGAGAGAAAGCCAGAGAGAGACCGCTGGCCTTTTTCCATTGGCTGTCCTTTTTGGCTGCCGAGTTGATGCCATGTTATGTCGATTTGCTTTTTCATTATCATTTGAAACAAGATATATATATAGCAGCCTGTCCTCCTAGAAAATACGACCGCATAGGTCGTTTGTACCGCCCCAAATTACGACCCACTGGAGCGTATTTAGCGCCTCTAGCGGTCATGCAAATAACGACATTCTGAAGTCTCGGGGCCGTTCGTGGACGCTCGTGGTTGCTCGGGACGCGCGTAGCCATATTAATCGTTATTATCTGAATGGGAAATGCAATATTTTAGGACAGATACACAATTAAACGTGTTTCTAATGACATTTCTAGCGAGAAATGTAAATTTTCCTTGCATAATCTTCAGTCAGTGAATGTGTATGATCTTTATTATCTGAATGGGAAATGCAATATTTTAGGATCGATTCAGCGTTAAACGTGTTTCTAATAACATTTCTAGCAAGAAATATACTTTTTACTTGCATAATCTTCATTCAGTGATTGTGTCTGATCTTTAGTTTTATAGTTATTAGGAAGATTTAATCGTCTCGCTCGCATGTTTCAACGACGTCAGGTTGGGGACGCTGCTTTCGCTAAACTAGCAGCTCACGTGTTTCCTGCGTTTGTGTTATTAAACCGTTACTTTATGTAACTTTTAATGATATTGTAATAACCACAGGCGAGGTATTGAGCGAAGTAAGCTTGATAGCAGGTTTATTGGATTCCACAATCGGACAGGCAGGCACAGCTCCACCGGAAAACTACAACAACCAAAACTCCCGCCCGGAAGGAAACCCCCGGAACCCCCTCTCAGAAGGCCCGCACCTTCCTCCCAAACCCTGTGACGCTAAAATATCATCTTGTTAGAAACCCGTTTATCTGAGAGCCAACCCAGTAGCCAAAAGCATACATTGACAGTGTACGTTTTCGTGAACACTGGATTACGTCGCATTTCAACATAAAATAGCGTGCTAAGCACACACACACACACGCACACGCACACGCACACGCACACGCACACACACGCACACACAATGCATTTCGCTGCTAAAACAACAACTTGGGCTGCTTCTCGGACATTTTGGGTGGATTTTGAACGGTATGTGGGCAGGACGTTTTTTGCAGGCAGGACCTGGCAACCCTGCGCTGTTGCCCGAGGTGAAGAAATGCTCCGGAGCAGATCTGGATCCACCATGGCCAAAATAATTGTCATGAATAGCATGAATAGATTCATGCATTATCATTCAACTTGAACATGTGTTTTTACAGTATATAGTGGTGGAGGGATGACGTATGTTGGCAAACCCGGAAGTGAGCGTCGACCTGGGTTTCCCTTGACAAAAAGCCAACGGGTTTTTCCATTGGATTTTGGATTATTGCAGAAAAATTAGCATCTTTGAAGCACCTCCACAAAAACTGAAAAAAATAAATAATAATAATAATAATAACTGTGCCCCAAAGAACGAAATGTAAACCAATGCATTCTGAATGGGAGTGTTTCTCCGATTTTTCCATGCTACACAGAACGAAATGTAAACCCATACAAATAAAGACTTCATGGTCATAATAATTAAAATATCATTAAGCTACTACTGAGTGTGTAGGGAGGTATTCTATTTTTTTCAACGGGGCTGAATCCAGTCACTTGACCGTCATGGTTGCTATGGTGGTTGCTATCGACCGCCCCCTCTAATACTCGTGGCTCTAAAAACCACGCGGCAAAGGAGCTGCCGTCAATTGGGTTGTTTTTGTCGTAAACTAGGGTCCGATGGTTGAAAAATAGACAGATATTCCAAGGTATCCTTAAAAGGCAGCTTGGATGTGTTTATTTTCTGCAGTTTAGACTTCTTCTATAACTAATTTTTGTAAGCAAAACACCAAGCTCATTGATTTAATGAGGGAGGGTTATTTGAAAAAATGTATTCAATAAATATTTGTGAGAGGTCATTCCTTCTCCTGATTTTACTTCCTATTTATGTCTAGGGTAAACCCCTACTGTCCACAAGCATCCCCCCTCCCCATATGGATTTGGAGAATTGTTGCCACGTCCCAGTGGTGGAGGTATCATATATATATGAAAGAGGGCATTCAATTATAGCCTACTACAATGATCAATTAGGAGGCCGATGCCCTAAAGGAAGTGATGCAATAGGTGACTGAGTCGACAACATTTAAGTAAGCTGTATAGGGTCTCTTATATATCAAAGGGGGTCTCAAAGGACGCATACGCTTCAACCTGTGGCTCCAGCACTACAGGAAATAACTCAGCAAGTGCTCCATCTCGTTTCAACTCACCCAGCGGCTCGCTTGCAAGATTTTGGCCTGAAGTTCTGTCCAGACCTACACCCTAGCCATCCAACATGCATATCTGAGAATCAGGCCTCTCTTTAATAATGACAAAAAGTTATGAGAGAAACACACATTAACTTTTTGTTATCATAAGCGGCGTGGTGCCGGCTCCTTTTGACCTTTTGACCCCCGACTTCAAAAACGTGGCCACAGGCCAGCTGTGTCTACACACCTTTAGCCACAAATGTACATCTCCATCCCACAAAAGATGGGGACTAGAAACTAACCTCTGTCTTATGTACATTTACTGTACTGTTGGAGGTCACGCCCCTTTGCCGACCTTTTCGAGATAGCTAGGGATGCTAAAATGTTTACACACATTTCCCGGGGCCCCGTGAACGACATATCCGAGATTTGGAGTTCTAGCCCTTAGAGAAAAAAAGTTTTCCCAAATGGAGTGTCATTTGGACAAAGCCCCTCAGAAGTGTAGCCTGCAAGACCTAATGGTTCAGAATGTGGTGGAAAAACAGTTTTTGAGATAGGAAGGTCCTACTGCCCTAAATTTTAATACCTTATTCTAGGGCCTAACTTGGACCTCCGCTCCGAAACTTGGCCCGGTCGGACCCCGAGGGCAGGAAGGGGGGGCCCTTCCTGCCCGAAACTTGGCCCGGTCAGACCCCGAGGGCAGGCCCCCCCTTCCTGCCCTCGGGGTCCGACCGGGCCAAATTTCGGTGCGGAGGTCCCAGTTAGGCCCTAGAATAAGGTATTAAAATTTCAGGGCGGTAGGACCTTCCTATCTCAAAAACTGTTTTTCCACCACATTCTGAACCATTTAGGTCTTGCAGGCTACACTTCTGAGGGGCTTTGTCCAAATGACACTCCATTTGGGAAAACTTTTTTTCTCTAAGGGCTAGAACTCCAAATCTCGGATATGTCGTACACGGGGCCCCGGGAAATGTGTGTAAACATTTTAGCATCCCTAGCTATCTCGAAAAGGTCGGCAAAGGGGCGTGACCTCCAACAGTACAGTAAATGTACGTAAGACAGAGGTTAGTTTCTAGTCCCCATTTTTTGTGGGATGGAGGTGTACATTTGTGGCTAAAGGTGTGTAGACACAGCTGGCCTGTGGCCACGTTTTTGAAGTCGGGGGTCAAAAGGTCAAAAGGAGCTGGCACCACGCCGCTTATGAGATAACAAAAAGTTAATGTGTGTTTCTCGTTGCACCTGCACCCAGCGGCTCGCTTGCAAGATTTCTGGACTTTCATAATCTTCGCTCTGTGAATGTAAAGGATGTTTGGTCGGATGTTACGACAAAGAATCATAATGTGAATGGGAATATTCTATAAATCTCTTGATATCATCTTTCGTCTCAACACTTCTGCTGCAGCCACTTAAAGTCTCACTCCGAGAACCTTAAAATATGAATCAATCCATTAGAAGTATGAAAATATCTTCCCGGTGGTGCAACAGAGCAAACAAGGTGTCCTTTGACATCTACGTTTCGAGACGATTGCAACAGTGCCACACATGATCATATTTGAATATGTTTCGGGGTAGTAATTAGCTGTCGATTTTGGAGGCCTTTATCAATAATGACCAGCTATAGATTTGACAAATTACATGTTAATTAGCATCTACACGTTAAGTTGAGTCCAATGAGATCAAGCTCGGCCTCTTGCTACACCGAGATCATGTCCTAGACCTAGGTGTACCATGTAAAATACATGTTACCATTAGCTAGAGTGTCGTTCTTGGTGTCATTGGACTCAGCTCAACGTGTAGATGCTAAATAACATGTCATTTTTCACAAATTTCTATCGGGAAGCAAATCAATAGCTGCTCATTATTGATTAAGGCCGCCAATTTCGACAGCTAATTACTACCATTAAACATGTTTGAATATGCTCATGTGTGGCATCGTTGTAATCGCCTGGAAGCGTAGATGTTGAAGGACACCTTGTTTGCCCCGTCACGCCACCGGGAAGATATTTACATGCTTCTGATTGACTAATGAATTGATTCAGCTATTCCCCCAGAAGTCTGGGGTCAAAAGGTCAAAAGGAGCCGGCACCACGCCGCTTATGAGACAAAAGTTAATGTGTATTTCTCTCATAACTTTTTGTCATTATTAAAGAGAGGCCTCTCAGATATGCAGGTTGGATGGCTACGGTGTAGGTCTAGGAAGAACTTCAGGCCAAAATCTTGCAAGCGAGCCGCTGGGTGCAGGTGCAACGAGATGGAGCACTTGCTGAGTCATTTCCTGTAGGGCTGGAGCCACAGGTTGAAGCGTACACACACACACACACACACACACACACACACACACACACACACACACACACACACACACACACACACAATGCATTTCGCTGCTAAAACAACAACTTGGGCTGCTTCTAGGACAGGGGGTCCTTTGAGACCCCCTTTGATCTATAAGAGACCTCAAAGTACAGCTTACTTAAATGTTGTCGACCTGCAGTCACCTATTGCATCACTTCCTTTCGGGCTTCGGCCTCCTAATTGATCATTGTAGTATAATTGAATGCCCTCCTTCATATATATGATACCTCCACCACTGGGACGTGGCAACAATTCTCCAAATCCATATGGGGAGGGGGGGGGGGTGATGCTTGTGGACAGTAGGGTTGTACACTAGACATAAATAGGAAGCAAACTCAGGAGAAGGAATGACCTCTCGCAAATACATATTTAATAAATTGTTTCAAATAACCCTGCCTCGTTAAATCATTGAGCTTGGTGTTTTGCTTTCAAAAATAGGTTATAGAAGAAGTCTAAACTGCAGAAAATAAAAACAACCAAGCTGCCTTTTAAGGATACCTTGGAATATCTGTCTATTTTTTAACCATCGGACCCTATTTTACGACAAAAACAACACAATGGACGGCAGCTCCTTTGCCGCGTGGTTTTTAGAGCCATGTAAGGATTAGAGGGGCGGGTCGATAGCAACCACCATAGCAACCATGACGGTCAAGTGACTGGATGCAACCCCGTTGAAAAAAATAGAATACCACCCTACACACTGAGGAGAATAATGATATTTAAATTATTATGACCATGAAGTCTTTATTTGCATGGGTTTACATTTCGTTCTGTGTAGCATGGAAAAATCGGAGAAACACTCCCATTCAGAATGCATTGGTTTACATTTCGTTCTTTGGAGCACAGTTATTTTTATTTATTTATTTATTTTCAGTTTTTGTGGAGGTGCTTCAAAGATGCAAATTTTTCTGCAATAATCCAAAATCCAATGGAAAAACCCGTTGGCTTTTTGTCAAGGGAAACCCAGGTCGACGCTCACTTCCTGGTTGGCCAACATACGTCATCCCTCCACCACTATATACTGTAAAAACACATGTTCAAGTTGAATGATAATGCATGAATCTATTCATGCTATTCATGACAATTATTTTGGCCATGGTGGATCCAGATCTGTTCCAGAGCATTTCTGCACCTCGGGCAACAGCGCAGGGTTGCCAGGTCCTGCCTGCAAAAATCGTCCTGCCCACATACCGTTCCAAATCCACCCAAAATGTCCTAGAAGCAGCCCAAGTTGTTGTTTTAGCAGCGAAATGCATTGTGTGTGTGTGTGTGTGTGTGTGTGTGTGTGTGTGTGTGTGTGTGTGTGTGTGTGTGTGTGTGTGTGTGTGTGTGTGTGTGTGTGTGCAGGGACGTGCACAGGAATTTTGAGGGGCAGTTGCTCTGACCTGGAAAAAAGGGCACCCCCCCACCCCCCCAAAAAACAACAACTCACAGGCTATATGAAGGACTGAGAATAACGGGGTCTTTATTAATATATTAATACAAATAAGTAAAACACTGAAATAACTACTACTAACGATAATGCAGAAAAACATGACTTGAAGAAGAAGAACATAACATGATGGCATCATTCAGTGGAGAATATTCCAGCCAGGGGTCATCATTATACCATTGGGCTTGAAAAGAGCGCCCATCTGGATTTTGAGGGAAATTTACCATAGGAGGGCAAGGTCCGACTGAATTGGAAAATGTTATGAAGGTCTGATCGTATTTTAGATTGCTGCTCTGTACATGAGCTGGATCTGTGGGATTAGCCAACCTCAGCAAAAAATCGAAATCTGTGGATTCTGCCCCACTCTTCATCTCAATATCCTCCCTTGCTGATGTTCTCCTCTCCCTCATCTCATCCTCTTGCTCATCTCTCCTTTCCCAGTCTGTCCTGATCTCATCTGGGATTGGCTCTGGCTCTCTGAACGCAGCTGATGCACTGGGCTCATCATCTGTCCAATGACATATTATTGTTATTACCATTACCATTATTATTGTTATTACCATTATTATTATTATTGTAATGCCCACTAGAAGCAGTGGTATTTATGTTCTGCTCAGGCAAGATCTTTGCAAGGATCTCTAAAATAGCCTGGTTTTTTTTAGATTACAATTATTTAGCATGCAGCTCTTTAACCCTTTACTTTCTAGCATGGTCCTCTCATATATGGTGATCAGCACTTAGGCCTACCTATGTGCCTCCTCCTGGTCCACATTTTCCGAGTGTCTGGAGGCTTGTGGCTGCTCCTCATCCTAAATGTAATGTAATTATGAAAAATTGCCATTAGTAGGCTATCGCTTTATCACTATGCAAAGTCTCTGTCCCACCTGCTGTTTGGCTTTTTCGTAGCCAACCCTGTAGTGATGTGCTCCTCTTTGCTGCCTCCTTTAGTTGTCTCTCTCTCTCCTGAATCCTCCTCTTTTTACTGGGCATTTCGACTTCACTTAACAATGACAAACAATACCCAAACCCAAAATAGTGATAAGATTTAGGCATGAACCATTTTGAATGAAAGAATTCATGTGATGCATTACTTCCATCATTTATTCTTCTTGTTAAAACGAAATGTTAGAAACTAACTATCAGCAGATAAGTAGCTTAGTTTGCCTATCAAAAAATGTGTAGACTATGTGATAACGGGCTGCTTGTCTGCAAGCTAGCTAGCTGTCTGATTATTTAGGCTAAACGTTACGTGGCAAACTGAGCCTGGATTTATGAAGATTGTAATTCATTTCATAAAACGTGATGATGATTGCTTGTTTGTTATACATCTCAAATTCACCTTTTCCGACAACATCAAGGCAGTCGTCTCACAGGTGCCGGTGTTCCGGTCGGCTTTCACACGCCGCGCGGCAACTCGCCGCCTCCATTCATTTCAATGAGGGAAGGGCGACAGAGGGCAGGCGGCAAAAGCGGCTGTTGCCGCGCGGCAGAGTTTGCCCTCCCCCTACTGACTTTCACTCTCAGTGCCCGAACGGAATTGAATGAGGCTACGCTTACTTTATGAAATGTTTCGAGTGGCGATTTTTTTTATCTAGGCCTACATGAAATTCTGCATCCATTAAATGATTTAAAAAAAATATATATTCTCGGAAGGGCAATGTGAGTCGAGGAGGGCATATGGGCAGTTGCCCAAGCAACCTGAGCAACCCCCCTGTGCACGTCCCTGTGTGTGTGTGTGTGTGTGTGTGTGTGTGTGTGTGTGTGTGTGTGTGTGTGTGTGTGTGTGTGTGTGTGTGTGTGTGTGTGTGTGTGTGTGTGTGTGTGTGCTAACACGCTATTTCATGTTGAAATGCGACTGGGTTGGCTCTCAGATAAACGTGTTTCACGTCACAGGGTTTGGGAGGAAGGGGCGGGCCTTCTGAGAGGAGGTTCCGGGGGTTTCCCTCCGGGCGGGAGTTTTGGTTGTTGTAGTTTTCCGGTGGAGCTGTGCCTGCCTGTCCGATTGTGGAATCCAATAAACCTGCTATCAAGCTTACTTCGCTCAATACCTCGCCTGTGGTTATTACAATATCATTAAAAGTTACATAAAGTAACGGTTTAATAACACAAACACAGGAAACACGTGAGCTGCTAGTTTAGCGAAAGCAGCGTCCCTCGCAACCTGACGTCGTTGAAACATGCGAGCGAGCCGATTAAATCTTCCTAATAACTATAAAACTAAAGATCAGACACAATCACTGACTGAAGATTATGCAAGTAAAAAGTATATTTCTCGCTAGAAATGTTATTAGAAACACGTTTAACGGTGAATCGATCCTAAAATATTGCATTTCCCATTCAGATAATAAAGATTAATAAAGATCATACACATTCACTGAGTGAAGATTATGCAAGGAAAATGTACATTTCTCGCTAGAAATGTCATTAGAAACACGTTTAATGGTGTATCTGTCCTAAAATATTGCATTTCCCATTCAGATAATAACGATTAATATGGCTACGTAACAATTTCACCAAATGCCCTGTTGGTCATCTATGTGGCATACATACCTCCCGCGACCTGTAGAGGCGCTTGATACGCTCCAGTGGGTCGTAATCCGTGGCAGTACAAACGACCTATACGGTCGTAAAATTTTGCGGACTTGTTGATATATAGATGTATATATATATATTATCCTTATCAAAATGGGTATAAATTGCTAGTCCGCTGGAGCTGCCACCTAGCTTCAGCGCCAGTTCAGCTCCCGGAGTACAACGCCGGAGCTGCCGGACAGCGGCAGCTCCGACGCTGTCCGGAGCTGCAACGTTTTCGACGGTGGCTGGACTGCAGTCTGGCAGCTCCGGCGCGAGGAGCTCGGAGGCAGTCCGGCAGCTCAGCTCCCGGAGTACAATCCTTTTCTTCAGAGAGTCAATGCCAAAGTTCCTTACCCCCAATTCTTCTCAAACATGGCCGAGATATCCCCCACTACCAGTCTTTAGTTGTGGAAGTACCAGAGACGTCAGACACAGTCTTTATTATCCATAATATCATCCGAGGCGCACATAGCTTTTGGCCGTGATATTAGATAGATTATATAAATATCTGTATATAATATTATTATTGTTATTTTATATTATATAGATATATGGCTCCAGGAGTCAGCAAAAGGCAACAATCCCTTCTCCTCCATGCTGTGGTTCATTCTGACAGCTCATTGATCAATGGGCAGCAGCTCATTTGCATCAATGCTACAGACACCAGAAACAGCGCATTCTGAAGGGACTGAAACAGAGGGGAATAGCGGTAGACAATTTCCAGCAAACAGCTTCAAAAACATGTTTTCTGGAACTCAAATACTATGTTTACTTGTTGGGAAAAGACCATAATATGTCTCCTTTAAACATTGTCCAATCTGTTAACAAGACTAATCAGAAATAAATCGCCTCTCAATGACCTACTGAGATTTGCAGGGAATATCGAACGTCAAACCGAATTCATCATGGCAGATATAATTCACTGTGTTCCATCTGTCTGGAACAACCCTATTTCTCTTAAACAAATCAACACCATTATACGGTAGGATATAATATAAAACTAAATAGGCTATAATAAGTGTGTGTGTCATCGACTCCAGACAAGCGTGTCATCAGTTAAAACACACCTTCGAGCGGGTAGCCCTGTTGGTGTGGAGACGCAAATCCCAGTGATTCAAAGCGTATCGAGCCAGGTCAGTATAGTATAATCAAAAAAGGCCAATAGAGAGCAAAATATGAAACTCGTTTGAGGTCAGACTTCCCGGGGCACTTAAGCAAAAGCAAAGGTTTTGACTCTGACATGTTCTCAAGGCGTGAAAGGAGAGTTAAATTGTATCGTAACCCTTTTTCAGCTGGCGGCGTTCCAGCTTGTTGATTAAACCGCTGCTTTGCCAAATACCACGTAGACATGTCTATTTATTCATTGTGAACAGCGCCATAGGGCAAACACAACACCAGCCCCTTCACTGACCTAAATTATACAATAGCATTCTGCTTTTGCTTTTCTTCTCCCGGAATCGAGAATATATGGTGTCAGGGATAACATAAGCTAACATTGGCTATGCTCTGCCCAATCGCCTAGATGTTGTTAAAGGAAATACCCATTAAGAGTCAACCCCAAGTGGCGACCATTAAACATTTCATCAACATTTTTATAGGCCCTACTTTAAGACTTTCGTAATACCCATTCACCAAGATGCCCTCTCTAAGCAGGCAGAACGCGCTAAGTAAATCCATCCACAGCGAAAGGCAAAAAATTCATTTCCTATTACTTATCCATTAAAATGTTAGACTTCATTTTAATCCTTCACGGGATGTTACCACACAGATGAAGATGTTTTCCATTTGCCAGCAGAGCGCTTAGCAAGATCAAAAACAGTTAATAAATAAAAAACTCCACTCCAACAAAATTGTCCACTCACAAACATGGTTGTAGTGGGCCAGCTCTGCATGTAATAATGTCTTTGTAGATTAGTCACAGCGAGGGGGCAAGTCTCTTGGGTCACGGTGGGAAACAGTCTCTACAAGCATCTCTTCCTCTCCTGGATCTGCCCTGGATCTAACAGCTGGCATTGTAGCGCACCTCCCCGGACCCAGTGATTTTGATGAAGCACCTTGCCTTTTTTATCCACCAACATACACACAGACGCAACCCATGCAGACACACATACACGCACACAAATGGCAAAATGCCAAACGAAAACCATGGCCAAAATAGACGACATGGCTAATTAAAATCCCCAGTGAGGGCGATGATGCCTCACGGTTCCTGATGCATCATGGGATAGGGGAAGCAGAGGGAAAAAGGGAAAAAGGGAGGGATAAAGGAACACAAAATGACAAATTGCAACCATGAAACACACACACACATGCACACACACACACACACACACACACACGCACACGCACACGCACACGCACACACACACACACACACACAAACATACTGAGGCTGGCGGGGGTGCAGGGTGATGCGTCAAGCTCAACGCTCCCGGGCCCTCAGGCCTGATGTTCTGGAGACGTCTTGTCCCGGGCCCAACAGGAATAGCTAATTGTAAGTTTCCGAATGCAAAAGCCTGCCTACAGGGGTTGCTAAGCGGAATGGCGTATAAAAGGATTTCAACATGTCTGCTTGCATGGAGTGGGTAGCATGCTCAGTAGAGTGCCAGCCAAACCTGACGTGGAGCACGCCAGGCTCCACAAAGACACACACACACACACACACACACACACACACACACACACACACACACACACACACACACACACACACACACACACACACACACACAAGATTACCCAAATCAAATGAGAACAATTCTCTTTCAACCCTCACAGATATTATTGAGTCTCAGACACAACAGCTCGGGGGTTGGGGGGGGGGGGGGTAAAGAGGAGATGAAGTGACACCACAAGCCCAGCCCTGACAGGCAATGAGCGCGCCACAGGCCTAATGTCTTTTGTACACTCGTTCCAAAGTAGCCCTCAGGGAAAGGTTGTGCCCACTGTAATGACCTTAGTGCGTGTGAGTGTCTGACCGTGTAATGTGCAATGTGCTTATTATAGACACCGCCCGTCTTCCTCGCTGAAGCGTGTCTCCTCTGAGATAAAGGAGGATTTTCTGCATCTCGCACAATAACACTTATTGCGTGCTTATTAGACGAGTGTTTGATTAGAATCATGTTCTATTTACACATGCATGCTGGCTGATGAAGGGGCCCCCCGACTTAAATACAATTCTGTTTAGTAAAGAACAATTGTGGCAAAAGAAATATAGGACAATATTACTACCTGTATTGTACAGTAGCAACATGCCACAGAGACATGAAAGGAAATGCTGACTGGCTGCACTGCATTATAAAGGAGAAAGGGAGAGCAAAGAGAGACAGGGGATTAAAATGAGAGGAGACAAGGAATGATGTTCATATAAACTTCTCTTTGAGAATATTAAATTATCCAGATAGAGCTTTCGAATATACAGTACCGTCCACGGACCCAGAGACCCGCTCTGAATCCCGCATATTTCTGGCCATTTCAAAGCTGACGCCAAATTGATTAATGTATTCCCTTTCAAGCATGCTCGTGTGGGCAATTTGCACCAGAGATCTACTTTTAGATACAAGGCTGTACTGTAAAAGTACCCATGACACATGTAGATTGAAATGGGAACAAGGCAAGGCTTATTACATCAAACAGTGGTAAATTATGTGAAACGAAAGAAACCAAAAAAATAACAATGGAGTGCCTTTTGCCACAATCAATGCATTGATGTATGTTTTTTCTTTAAACTTGTGTAGAATAGAATACAATAAGGCTAAAACACAAACAATATACATCAATCAGTGTCGGGCAGCATAAGGAAGACAATGTTTTCTGTGTAGATTGACTTAGTTGTTAGCCATGATGAAACCATCCAGGCTAAATTATGCATATGCACATCAAATATTTAGGATTTCTAGCCATGACATGCTATTTTCGAAGGGCTTCTGTTATGAATAATGTAAGAACATGGATAGATAGAAGGATGGATGGGTGGAGATCAATAGATGGATGGTTGTAGATGGATAGATGGTTAGAAGGATGGATGGTTGGATAGATGGATGGATTATAGATAGATGGATGGTTAGATAGATAGATAGATAGATAGATAGATAGATAGATAGATAGATAGATAGATAGATAGATAGATAGATAGATAGATAGATAGATAGATAGATAGATAGATAGATAGATAGATAGATAGATAGATAGATAGATAGATAGATCGATCGATCGATCGATTGATGGCTAGATGGTTAGATGGATGGATGGATAACACTGCCATTTATCCAGTCCTACTTAGGCCGAAGTAGTACAGAGAAGTTATGTTTGTGGGGAAAAGGTGGGGAGGGATGAAGAGAGCTGAAGAGATTGCTTTCAAGATTGCTTTGAAGTGTACTTTAATGTCCTGAAGCGGTCGGAAATCAATTATTGCTGCTATAATTCCATTAGCATTTAATATGATTTTGAATGCTAGTGGAATCACTAACGTCCTTCCCACCGCAAGGTCTCCATTGTGTCTATAGCGATATAATATTTTTTTGTTGATGTTCACGACCAAGATTCACATTAAGCTCAATAAATCCCACGTAATCCTGTAATATTTTGTTGCATGGGCTATTATCCCCCACTCTGGCTGGAAAAGGGAGGCTCCTATGGATATCCATCAAAGGGATAATAAATATGTTGATGAGTATTTTATCACGTCTATGATCTCAGTCCTCAGACTTCTTTCAGCTCATGCAGGTAATTGTGATGTGCACTACCCTTGGCTGCTGAGTATCCCAGGTAAGTTTGTCTGGGCAGATGTATTGTTGTGTTGTTTGTGAAGGGTTCCCATCACGTCCCACAATGAAGTAGTACTGAAGCAAACTACAGGAAATTGCTGACCCACATGTTCTCCTACACCTCTGTCACTGCATTGGAATGGGACATGACCCATGAGATGCCACACCTCTGTCACAGCATTGGATTGGGACATGACCCATGAGATGCCACACTTCTCTGTCACTGCATTGGATTTGTCCATGACCCATAAGATGCCAAACCTCTGGCCCTAAAGCACTTGAGAGCCGTTAAAAAGATAACACAAACAATTATAGTTGTTTACATTGAGCATATGGGGTTACCATGGCGCTGTGTCGAGCGGCAGCCAGCAACAGTTGCTCTCTCTCTTTTCTTCACTTTTAGCTATTTGTTTCATATTTATTGTTTTCTATTATCGTTTTTTTTCTTCAGTAAGTTGTTATACTAACTTTAGACAACTATGTTTGGGAACTTTTTTTCGTGTTTATTTGTCCGTCTCATTCTTGGGACAATTTTTCCCGACCGCGTCTCCGTTGGGGCGCAACAATGCGGCGTATCTATTGTTTACACCCGAGATCTGCTGTTGTCGCTACAACCATCGGCGCTGATGCAGGAGAGACCTGAAATCCCCAGAGAACTGAGGAGGAAGTTCAGGGGATGTAAGGCTGGACGTAAACACAGAGAAAAGAAGCGGAGATATAAATCATCACTCCCTTCCATCCAGAGGCGGAGTGGCCGTCGGGACGATCGGGAGATTTCCCGGTCGGCCGGCCGGCCAGCCGGCCAGCCAGCGAGTTCAGGTGGACCGGCCCACAATTGTGTAGCGGCCTGCGAAGTCAGTTGGACCGGCCCACAGTTGTGAGCGGCCGTGAGGCGTCTGCAAGCCGGCCCTGAGCATAATTTATTCCCCGCCAAGACGCCGTAAAAATCCCCGAAATAAACAATATATGTCTCAAGAACATCCAACCAATATTTATACCACTTGCTTACTCTCTATGTCTCATTCATGTTTTTTTTTTATATATATATTTTTTTACTTCATTTAATTCTTCATTATTCAGGCGTTACAGAACTTTCATAGCCATGAATAAATAATACGAACTACAGTTTACTTTAATATGTTTGTTCTTGAATTGACGTAATGCAGCAAAGACTCCTGGGATTGGGAAATGCGTTTATCCAATAAACAGCTTGCAGGTCAAGTCCATTTTCGGAAATGTAGGGGGATAGCCCTAAAGACGCGTCAGACAGAGAAGGCGAGCAAGTTCGTGGTTGCTTGCTTTTGCTTGTTGTGGCACTCATGGAAGGCAAGAAGAGAAAAGAGAAAGGAGGGGCTGAAAAGGCCAGAATAAAGAAGAAGCGGATGCTGGAGGGGGATGCATCTAAGTGCTGAAATCAGGCATTAAAGAGTTGTGCAGGTGAATTAGCCAGAGCTCCACCATTGACGTTATTGCTAGGCGGGAGCTAGCACAAGCTGCTAGTCAAATGTGTATGTGCTGGCTGGTATATTTCAGACGAATTAATGACTTAACTTATCTTTCTCTTTTAATGGATGGAGAATACGTTAACAGATTTGGAACATGTAGTAGTAGTCGTCTAGTCACACTACTAGGTCATTCCGTCAATTCTCCTCTCACACTAGGTGACAGCGTCTTATAACGTTCTATATTATATAATAGTATAATATAATTTTATAGATAATATCACGGCCAAAAGCTCTGCGCCTCCGGATGGCTGTAGTGCGGGGAGCACTACGGCCATCCGGAGTGCTTTTGTTTACCGGCGTTGCTATGGTTACTGGTCTTGTAAGGAAGTGCGCCAATTCTCGGAGCGCCAATTCTCTTCCGCACAGAGCAGAACTGTGACCTATTTTACCCATTTTTAATTTCTTAATTATAATTATACCATTCATTTTTACCAAAAAAAAAAAATATTACTGAAAAAATATATAAATAAACGGTGTTGCAGGGGGGTGGGGCCGGACCGGGGAGGATTCTCCCGGTGGCTATTAGTGCCCCACTCCGCCCCTGCTTCCATCACCATGGGGAATGTGAGGTCGTTGGCTAGTAAGACGGAAGAGCTGGCAGGCTTGGTGAGGACTCAGCGGGTGTATCGTGAGAGCAGTGTGCTGTGTTTCACGGAGACGTGGCTCCATGAGGACATTCCGGACGTTAATGTTACTGTGGACGGCTTTCAGACTGTTCGGGCGGACAGGAATCACGAGAGAGTGGCAAGAGGAAAGGTGGCAGACTTGCTATTCTTATTAACAACAAGTGGTGTCATCCTGGTCACGTCACGGTGAAGGAGCGGGTGTGCAGCCAGTACTGGTGACTGCACTCCAGTCACGGCACCCTGACGCATTCATCGCGATATCTGGGGACTTCAATCACATCATTCTGGCTGCAACACTGCCCACTTTCAAGCAGTTTGTTGACTGTCCTACCAGGGAAAACAAGACACTTGACCTGCTGTATGCAAATGTTAAGGATGCTTACAGCTCCACTGCCCTTCGTCCTCTTGGAAAATCAGACCACAACCTCATCCACCTGCAGCCCCTGTATAAGCCCCAAGTCCAGCGGCTACCTGTGACCACCAGGACTGTGAGGAGATGGTCACAGGAGACCGATGAAGCTTTGCAGGACTGCTTTGAACTAACAGAGTTGCTCTGTGATTCAAATGGAGAGGACCTTGATGATCTCACGGACTGCATAACAGGGTACATCAACTTCTGTGTGGACAGTGTTGTTCCTACAGTGACTGTACGCTGTTTCCCCAATAACAAGCCCTGGGTCACCAGAGACATCAAGGTCCTGCTGAATGAGAAGAAGAGGGCCTTCAGAGATAGGGACAGGGAGCAGATAAGGCGGGTACAGAGTAAGCTTAAGGAGAGGATCCAACAGGGTAAGGACAGCTACAGGATGAAGTTGGAGCGCAAACTCCAGCAGAACAACCTGAAGGACGTGTGGAGCGGTATGAGGAGCATCACTGGCTACAAACCATCGGGCAGCCAAACAATAGGAGGTGGTACTGAACGAGCCAACGAGTTGAACCTGTTTTTCAAAAGGTTTGATGAGAGGGCTCGGGACTACCCCTCCCCAAATTCCTCTACAACCATCCACCTCCAAACCTCCAGCCCTGCTGCCCACCCTCCATTCCTTCCTGACTACACCCTACCTGTTCTCTCCCCCCCCACCATCACCTCTCCCCACACCCTTCAAAACACACGGCAGACAGACCTTCACTGCAGAGCAGGTGAAGAAGGAGCTATGCAGACTCCGCCCAGGCAAGGCAGCAGGACCCGACGGTGTCAGCCCAAGGGTCCTCAAAACATGTGCAACCCAGCTGAGTGGAGTTCTGCAGCACATCTTCAACCTGAGCCTGAGTCTGGAGAGGGTCCCTGTACTGTGGAAGACATCCTGCAAACTGGACTGGGCCAAGAACACCGAGGCTGTTTACAAGAAGGGCCAGAGTCGACTCTATTTCTTGAGGAAGCTCCGGTCATTCAATGTATGTAACATCATGCTGAGGATGTTCTACCAGTCGATGATAGCCAGTGCCATCTTTTTTGCAGTTGTGTGCTGGGGCAGCAGGCTGAGGGCAGCAGATGCCAGGAAGATCAGTAGGATCATCAGGAAGGCTGGCTCCATCCTTGGGGTCCAGCTGGACTTTTTGGTGGTGGTGTCTGAGAGGAGGATGCTGTGTATACTACACAATATCCTGGTCAACAATGCTCACCCTCTCCACCAGGTGCTGACCTCGAGCAGAAGCACCTTCAGCAATAGACTCATCCTCCCCTCCAACGCCAAAGGAAGTCTTTTCTTCCTGTGGCCATCAGACTGTTTAATGCATCTACCTCCGGCTGCAGAAGGGACCGTGGAGACACTATGCCCTGAGACCAATGTCACTTTATTTATTTATTTATTTTTATCCAATTTATTTATTTATTTATTTTTATCCAATTTTCAATTAATCACTTTAGTTAATTTATGCTGCCAACAATTGCTGCTATAATATTTATCACTTTATCACTTTACCACTTTTACCACTAATACCACTTTTATCCAATCTCTCCTTTTCACTTATTTAGTTTGTACTTATTTTATTTCCATCTATTTTATCTATTTTGACTCTAACCCTGTATTAGTTTCCCACCTTTGTATTGTAACTGTTGCACAGCAATTTCCCTCGGGATAAATATAGCATCTTGAATCTTGAATCTTGAATGGATCTTCCCTAAGATAAAAATGAATAGATTATGGAGGAAACTTGCCCCACACTGAAAAGCACCCGACAGCGATTACTGCTGTTGGCTTTTCATTTTTGCTGTTCCTGGAGCCAGCATTTGGGGTGCTGGATTAAATGCATTGTTTTCCTGGAATTAGGCTACAATCAAATTTGCTCTTAATAACTATCTTATCAATGTATTATTGGAATAAGACATGGTGCAATTCATAACTTACATTTGTTGGTACTTGTGGAACATGAACAAAATTGAATACATGCTGGCATTGCTGGGTCAAGTTTCTAAATCCTTAATTTAGAAACGTGTGCCACTTGGACTATTGCTCAACAGTATGGTTGTCTGCATCCAAAATGAATCTCACAAAACAGGGCTGCTATACTTGTTCTGGGCTGCTCTATTATAACTAGCACCGGAATGTTGCACAAGTTGCTCATGACTCACCATTGGGCAAAGGAATTCTTCAAGCATAGCCGCACTTCAGCTGTGCCATTATCTCAAAGCCCCAACAATTTTATTTGACCAAATAATTTGTTGCTATAACACACACAAACACAAAAACAGATTTGCCAGTAACAGTCACATTGTGGTCCCCAGCCTAAGGACTAACTTGTCTAAAAAATGGTTATTTACAGAACAAAACAGACTGGAATAATTTACCCCATAATATCCGCCTTATAAAAAATAAATAATCCTTTAAAAATAATATGCAGAGACATTATATTGGTATGCAGAAGACTAAATAGTAGAAGATAGAACTTTGGGCTGGTTTGTAATATACATGTTCTGCCTCATATGAGATTAATTATTCAATTTTTTCTTAAATATCATCATTACATTTCCCCTTTCTATAATAGTATTCTACCATATTGTATGTTATTAGTGTGGCTCTGAATATGAATGCATACATTTTTATAACAATTTAAGCTTTGCACATTTTTATATTTATGTAGGCCTATATTGATGTAAATTAATGTTAATTTTTTTACACTATGTCAGGTGGGGTCCACTTGAAGATTAGCTGATGGGGATCCTTTAATCCCCATTAAATAAACTGACAACAATAAAAAAGTATCTTGATGGGTAACACTTAGGGCCCTATTTTAACGGTCTGAAACGCAAGTGGAAAGCGCAAAGCGCAAGTAGCTTTGTGGGCGGTTCTACGGCGCTATCGCTATTTTACAGGCGGATAAATGACACTTGCGTCGCGGCGCAAGTGTCAAGAGGGTTGGTCTGAAGCAGCCTAATTACCCGTAGGTGTGGTTTGGGCGTAACGTCCAACAAACCAATGAGAGTGCCAGCTCCCATCCCCTTTAAGAGCCATGAGCGCATTTGAATCGGACGAGTTGCTATTTTGACAGCGCGTCTGCAGTCTCCGATGAGACAGATGCACATGAATTTCAAACTGCAAATGGCTCAGTTTATTGCCAAATAATATGGCCTAATTCACACATGGAATAAGGGGTTTTCTTCCACAACTTCAGAAATACTGAGTCCTCAAATAAATTTCGCCAAAGAAAACGTAAATAATATAACATATGATATGCGGTAACTGATCTATTTAATGAAATACGCAATACATTATAAACATTGTTTCTTATCAGTATTGTATGCTATCCTAATATGCATGTGTCTCCGCGGTAATAGACATTGCCATTGATTGTATTATGCGTTACGTGTTTAGTTTGCATGTGTTTAAACAGAGCACACACGCGCGCCCGCATTCATTCATTCTTTTTAACACTCACTCGCGGTAAAACAATGTTTTTCACGATCAAATACTCATCAATCCTAAAAGTTATGGGCATGTAGGCCTATACGATGTCTGTGTCAAGAAAATATGTGTTTGCTGTACGGTGTTTGCAGATGCATTGATTTAAAAGTACAACTTATTACCGCTGCATCAGCTGTTCTTTCCCAAATAATTTACCAAGAATGTGCGGCTAGGTAGATGAGAGAAGCAAAGTGTATGCGCGAGGTGCACAAGCAATCCGTATGCATCGCATGCGCATGTAGGATAATGCATCCGCCCTTAAAATAGCATCTGAACAACGCGCCACTGACTTTAAACCAGGTATTTCCTGGTCAGTAGCGCAATGGTATTCAGCAACAGCAAAATAGCGTTTGCGCCAGAACACGCCTCCTCCTTCCGCCGAACCGCCCCTTGGGGCGCATGATCAATCCCTAATTTACCGGCGAGTGGCGCTGGTGGGAAAAGAACGCTCTGCGCCAGTTGTAAACTAGCAACGACACATGCGCCAGTGACTAAGTCACTTGCGCCGGATGCAAGATAGGGCCCTTAATGTCTATGTCTATTATTTGATGTCTACTAATTCAGGCTTACTACTTCTGTTTACTCCTTAAAGTAGTACTTTTACTAACAGACATTCCAATAACTCACATTGGAAAAGTAAAAAAAAAAAAGCCTTAAAGGCATACTTCACCGATGGAGATATGAAGGTTATATGAAGTAAATAATTCTCTGTATTATAAATTTGCAAAAAAAATTGAAATCGGTTCATCCTAGCCTGAGAAAAGGCAGAAAGTGCCTCTCTGACTCAAAAGTAAGAAATCCTCCAACTACCACAGTGCATTGCGCTCGCTGCACTGCCTGCCTGTTTCCGTTTGGAGGGGGAAGGCCTAGAGCGTATGGTAGAGCGAGCAAACTTTGTGTAAACATATCCCCGTGATATGCTGACTAGTTTAGACTTCTGCCCTTGGGTTAGTAAACAAATCACAACAACCAACATGAATTTGAAGTTTTATTCATGAAAAAATATGAACTATTTACAAAAAATAAAACGTGTGGGGTGCGTTTGCTAGAGTCAACATAGTCACACCTCATCTTGAGCATCTACTGTCTCCTGGTAGCCACGGTACTGCCCATCTTGTGCTGAGTAATTAGCTCTGATGGCCTGGACAACACAGGAAGCCGATACTGTATAAGAAAGAAAGAGAACAACATTAGTAAAGCAAGATAAATTATGCCTTGAGTAGCCTATACAGCAGGGGTGTCAATCGTACGGCCCGCGGGCCGGATCAGGCCCGCTAACGGGTTTAATCCGGCCCGCGAGATGATTTTGTGAAGTACAGTATTGTAAAAAAAAAAAGTAGTTTTTTTTTTTTTTTTTTTTTATAAAAATCCTTCCTAGCATTACATGGATTGCATTGACTGGCACTGATTAATTTGTTGTACATTGAACTACTGGACAATTGTGTGTAACTGGAAGTCGCTTTGGAATGTAATGTAAAATGATCTGCTATTTTTCAATGAAGGAAACTGCTGTTCTTAATGTGTCCACTAGAAGTCGCAATAGCAATTATGTTAAGCAAGCAAACTTTATACCGGGGCTGAGCAGGGAGCAAGTATAAACAGGTAGTGCAGCTAGCCCGGAGCTACCTTGTCGTTTTGCCTTATACTTTCAACATTATGCGCTTTGGCACTCTCATTGCCCCAAAATGTCTCTGTCAAAAAGATGAAAAGTGGACACAGAGTGCAGTGTTTTCTGAGAAAAATGGTCATCGTCCTTTTTATTCACGGAAGTAAATGGGAAACCTGTGTTTGGTGTGCTCACAGCATGTTTAATTGTACATAATTATGCCATATTTTTACCGGTCCGGCCCACTTGGGAATAGATTATCCTCCATGTGGCCCCTGAGCTAAAATGAGTTTGACACCCCTGCTATACAGCATTACACAGACTTCAAGCTAACGTAACGTAGCCAATGCTCTGCCAATAAGATCGGCTACTTTCGGATATCTAAATGTCACGTTCCCCGGGACTCAAAACTATTGTACCCAATGTCTTAGTAAAAAAAAACAACACTTACTCTATGCTCAGACGTCTGTTTCTCCCGGCGGGCTTTGGCTGGCGTTTCCAGTTCACTCTCTGGTTCCGGAAATATGTATCCAATACCCAACTGTTCAGATGAGGCATAAAGCCTTGGTGAGAGGTTACACACATGGCCCGGTCCTTGCCAGATTCAGACATTTATTCTAGAAGAAACTGGCATCGCTGAAATTTGCTGCAGCACAGGGACTCGGCGAACAGAGCAAACCGGAGCGCTCCGGCTCCTCGGCAACAGGCAAGGCTTGTTCAGCTGCAGCCGCAGCAGCCTCCTCCCCTATTTTTGTCAATTCTTTCTAGCTGTATTCTGGCTCGTACAAATAGCCCTGAATGTCCGAATCCAACAATAGATTTTCAAAATCCACTTTGGCTGTTTCACATTGCAAATTTGTTCTCTAACTAAGCGGTGAAGAAACATGGCGGACATTGTGTTTACATTTCGTATGCGAGCTCCCGCCCCCCCTCATTCCTTATTGGTGGGCTCACGAATTTGCGATACCAGTGGTTTGTAGTCCTCGGCCCTTCTAGCAGGCAAGCAAAGTTCTCCCGAAAACTTTATGGTGTTTGCTGCACTTTTCAGATGTTTCCGATTCATGTTGGCTACGTATTATGAGTTCAGTTGTTCAGTTCTGTTTTATATTCATTTTCTCAAAGAGGTGACGAGGATGACAATGAGGATAGCAATCAACCATGTACGTATTTGCGCTGATACAGAGAACGCAGAATGAAACCCTGGTTTCTCTACTTCCTGCCTTGAGAAAGACACTTCCCCATTGATCTGCAGTCTGCGCTGCCAGAAAAAACGCTCAGAAGACCGGGGGGGGGGGGGGGGGGGGGGGAGGACTGATGCTGAGGAGGGTCGCCCATGTGTGAAAAACCCAGACAGTTGTAGCAATTTAAACCACCCCTGCCCACGCCGCCCCCTCCATAAACAAGTTTGGGGGGGTGGGGTAGGGGCAAGGGGCTGGAAGATGCTTACGGAAGCAGTTAAGTGTAGTCAAAGTACAGCGGCAATGTTGGTAGCAGGCGAAGGCAGCGTTGATTCATTACTCTATTAGGGTTCATGACAGCGATAAGGACCAGCGTGTTTCATTGTGATAGCTGACCTCCCTGTTTTACCCATCACATCACACACACGCCCACAGCCATCGCCGCTTACCAAACACGCACATAGACACACAACCCCTTTTTTGTACACGCTTGCACAAACACATACGCACACGCGCTCACACGTCAAAGCAGAGGCAGAAGAAGACGCCTAGGTTCTGATACACAGACACACATGCCTACACATACACAAACAGCCGCCTTCACATGCACACATACACACAAGCCTACGCATCTATACACGTGTCTGCATATGCCCACACACATTCATGCCAAAACACATACAAATACACACACCCAGGACAGACACATGCAAACACATGCATGCAGCATGACCACGCAGACAGACAGACACACAACAGAGTACACACATGCCTGCACACATGGATGCATGCATCTTCTCAAAAATCTAAACATATGCAGTTCAGACAACCAGACAGCCAGACAGATGGATAGCCACACACTCAAAAACAGCAGTCTGTACTACAGACAAATAAAATACATTGGTAGGTTAGGAACTATTTTTCACTGCCTCATCGGTTCATTAAATCCCAGCTCTGTCATCAATCTTTGTCCAAAAAAATAGGTAAGAGTGAAGGACTGAGGGAGCCGAACCTAGAGGAGTGATAGAACCTGGCAAGATGACAAAGACACACTTTTCGTACACACACACATGCATATGAGGGGCCGCCTGGTACAGAATTCATACTTGGGGCCCTATTTTAACGGTCTGAAACGGAAGTGGGAAGCGCAAAGCGCAAGTAGCTTTGTGGGCGGTTCTACGGCGCTATCGCTATTTTACAGGCGGATAAATGACACTTGCGTCGCGGCGCAAGTGTCAAAAGGGTTGGTCTGAAGCAGCCTAGTTACCCGTAGGTGTGGTTTGGGTGTAACGTCCAACAAACCAATGAGAGTGCCAGCTCCCATCCCCTTTAAGAGCCATGAGCGCATTTGAATCGGACGAGTGGATAATTTGACAGCGCGTCTGCAGTCTCCGATGAGACAGATGCACATGAATTTCAAACTGCAAATGGCTCAGTTTATTGCCAAATAATATGGCCTAATTCACACATGGAATAAGGGGTTTTCTTCCACAACTTGAGTCCTCAAATAAATTTCGGCAAAGAAAACGTATATGATATAACATATGATATGCGGTAACTGTGGTTCTATTTAATGATATACGCAATACATTATAAACATTGTTTCTTATCAGTATTGTATGCTATCCTAATATGCATGTGTCCCCGCGGTAATAGACATTGCCATTGATTGTATTATGCGTTACGTGTTTAGTTTGCGTGTGTTTAAACAGAGCACACACGCGCGCCCGCATTCATTCATTCTTTTTAACACTCACTCGCGGTAAAACAATGTTTTTCACGATCAAATACTCATCAATCCTAAAAGTTATGGGCATGTAGGCCTACACGATGTCTCTGTCAAGAAAATATGTGTTTGCTGTACGGTGTTTGCAGATGCATTGACTTAAAAGTACAACTTATTACCGCTGCATCAGCTGTTCTTTCCCAAATAATTTACCAAGAATGTGCGGCTAGGTAGATGGGAGAAGCAAAGTGTATGCGCGAGGTGCACAAGCAGTCCGTATGCACCGCATGCGCATGTATGCATGCGCCCTTAAAATAGCATCTGAACAACGTGCCACTGACTTTAAACCAGGTATTTTCTGGTCAGTAGCGCAATGGTATTCAGAAACGGCAAAATACCGTTTGCGCCAGAACACGCCTCCTCCTTCCGCCGAACCGCCCCTTGGGGCGCATGATCAATCCCTAATTTACCGGCGAGTGGCGGTGGTGGGAAAAGAACGCTCTGCGCCAGTTGTAAACTAGCAACGACACATGCGCCAGTGACTAAGTCACTTGCGCCGGATGCAAGATAGGGCCCTTGGTCTTAAACACACTATTATAATCTCACATATACACCAATATACTCATACACACACACTATTATACTCCTTTCACATGTATGCATGAGAGTGTATAGTAGTGTATGTGCGAGAGTATAGTAGTGTATGTGAGAGAGAATAGTAGTGTATGTGAGAGAGAATAGTAGTGTATGTGAGAGAGAAGAGTAGTGTATGTAAGAGAGTGTAGTAGTGTATGTGAGAGAATATAGTAGTGTATGTGAGAGAGTATAGTAGTGTATGTTAGAGAGTATAGTTGTTTATGCAAGAGAGTATAGCAGTGTGTGAGAGAGATAATAGTAGTGTATGTAAGAGAGTATAGTAGTCTATGTGAGAGAGTATAGTTGTATGTGAGAGAGTATAGTAGTGTGTGTGAGAGAGTATATATGTTTATGCAAGACAATATAGTAGTGTGTGTGAGAGAGTATAGTAGTGTGTGTGAGAGAGTATATATGTTTATGCAAGAGACTATAGTAGTATGTGTGAGAGAGTATAGTAGTGTGTGTGAGAGAGTCTGAATGAAATGGAAGTGAGTTTGATTCCTCAGTTCCTGATTGGCTGACAGAAGCGGCGGTAGCTCTGAAGCTCAAAATACTGCGCCGTCATTTCCCTCGTGAATCTCCACCGATGTTGTTATGCTGCGTTCGCACCAACAAAAAAAAATTGGTTGCCTGTTCGGGTGGTCGCCTGAGTTAGAGAGAGGCTTCCTCTTGTGAGCACCAATTCATTCTCAATCATGGCCGCTCTCTACGTGTTGTGGAAGTACCAGAGACGTCGGAAAAACCGAAGCAGTCGTTTAGGTTTCATATATCATCCGTTCTATAAAATATTCTAATCTAGAACACTCCGGGAGCTCCGGCGGGGGGTCCTGGAGCTTTACATATCTGTATAATATAATATAATATATAATATAACGGCCAAAAGCTGTGTGCGCCTCCGGATGATATCATAAATCTTCACGACTGCGTCGGGTTCTCGGACGTCTCTGGTCCTTCCACATCAATCTGAAGTCCAGATTGTAACACGACATGGAGGAGAAAGGGATTGTTGCCGTTTGCGGACTCCCGGAGCTCCTCCGGCGAGGAGGTGCAGGAAGTCCCGCTGGCCCCCTGAGCTGAGGTCCCGGTCCCTGCCAGAGGAGCTCCGGGAGTCCGCAAACATCAACAACGCCCATTCTCCTCCATGTCGTGGTTAAATTGTAATGACCACGGAAGAGGCAGTGAATGAAGCATTGCTTAGACAGCGATTTATTAGATACCACTGCTAATAAACCGTTGGAACACACACAAGACCGGTAATCAAGACAACGCCGGTAACCACAACAAATCCTGCAAAGCCGAATCCCCATGAGAGCTCCCCCGCTAAGGCCCGCCCCCATCTCGCAAACCCTGTTACGCTACAATATTATCTTATAAAGATATCTATATATTATATCATCTTATATTATTTAGATATAGAGCTCCTAGACTCATGCCGGAGTTCCCGGAGGTTTCTAGATTATAATATTTTATAAAACGGGTGATTTTACGTACCCGAAACGACTGTGTTGTTTTTTCTGTTGTCTCTGGTACTGCCACAACACGTAAAGACCGGCCATGGTTGAGAATGAATTGGCGTTCACAAGAGGAAGCCTCTCTCAAACTCAGGCGGCCACGAGAACAAGCGACAAATAATTTGTTGGTGCGAACACAGCATAACAACATCGCTAGAGATTCAAGAGTGAAATGACAGCGCAGTATTTTGAGCGCCAGAAGCTACCGCCTCTTCTGTCAGCCAATCAGGAACTGAGGAATCAAACTCTCTCACACACACTACTATACTCTCTCACATACAATACTATTCTCTCTCACACACAATACTATTCTCTCACACATACTACTATATTCTCTTGCATAAACAACTATACTCTCTCACATACACTACTATACTCTCTCACATACACTACTATACTCTCGCACATACACTACTATACTCTCGCACATACACTACTATACTCTCGCACATACACTACTATTCTCTCTCACATACACTACTATTCTCTCTCACAAACAATTCCTCAGTTCTCTCACATACACGACTATACACTCTCATACATGCATGTAAAAGGAGTATAATAGTGTATGTGTATGAGTATAGTGGTGTATATGCGAGATTATAATAGTGTGTGTAAGACCAAGTATGAATTCTGTCCCAGGCGGCCCCTCATACATGCATGTGCTCATCGCCACTCATACTCGCGCACACACACACACACACTCACACACACATAGCCGTAAATACACACATATACACACACACAAAGACCCACGCACATGGCCGTTGGTTCAATAAATGAGTAATCTTCATTGGCGGGTGAAAAGAAATTAGCAAAAGTAAGAATGCAGTCTGATAGAACTTTGGATTATGAGAACAGTGAAATAGACAAGTTCCTCTGCGACAAGAAGTAAAATTAAGAGCGTGCCAATGTGGTCAAAAAGCCACCACATCATGCAAGTATTAACCACACTTGTGAATACAACTAACAGATGCATGCCTTTCATGTCTCAGATGTCGGTGCTTGGTCCTCCACATGTGCACATTCACACACACATATTGTACAACGAGGAGTGTTAATGGGTAAGGCCATTGTGTCATTATGTGTTATGGTGTGCTCTTATTTTACCGCACTATGGCTGAGTCTATTCATCAGTTCAGTTAAAAGCCCCTTGTGGTATGATAATGTACACAGGAAACCTGAACCCCGCAAAATCAGGCAGATAAACAGCATATGTTGCACATCACATGGCTCAGGTCGCATAAGGATAATGCCCATGAACACATAGTACAAAAGGGTAGTAAAAAAAACAACAATTGTATCCGCTCGCTTGAGGTGGTTTTTGAGAAATGCGAAAGAGAGTAAATTCGCAAAAAAGGAGATGGAAACACACTTTTCGAAACAGCTGTGACGTAGCGAACTTTGAACACACAGGACTGACAGTCTTTCCGATATCCTCATAACGACCGGCCATAGCAACCCTGCCGACATCAACGTGTAACGTCATCCCCCTATTGTGCTGCTCTCCCATACGTAAGGCACTCGACGTCGTCCTCGTATTTCCCTTGCTACCGCTGTGTACATTGTAATTTCTCTATTTCTTCGTCTACGGATGGAAGTTGAAATAGCCAATGATAACTTCACTGAAAGAATAGTTATGACTTGCCCAAGGGAAACCAATTGCTGCTGAATTCCTCTCTCCATGTTTGTTGTTTGTTGTAACTCTTCTCTATTGGCGGACTAACCGCTTTTTGATACATTTGTTACAGCTTTTCTACTACCATTTAGTACAGCCACGTATCGGCATACATTTTTTGCCTACAGCGCCACCTCCAGGCAGAACTAGGATAATTACCCGCTCCAACCACTTGATGGAAACGCACCTAATTCGAATGACTTTTTTGCAAACTTTCTAGAGATTCTAAGATTCGCATCACCTTTAAGATGGAAACGCAGCTAGTGGTAGCACGGATCCACTCTGTGTCCCTTTACTTAGCCAGCCAATAATTGACTTCAGAGGACATTACTCATGTTTGATAAAGCTTTGGCCACGTCGCCGCTGGTCTGGAATTTGCTCTATGTTCTATCGTCTTTTTTACTGCAAAATAAAACAATGCCTTTGAGGGAGTTATATATTGTGGCAGAACATATTGCGACATCTCGCAATACATGTTGCAAAACAGATCCGATTTCTTTGCGATTTTGTATCATTTGTTTTCAGAATTTTAAAGTTCAGGCCGACTATGACAGATAGAATAGAAATAAGAAATTATTCTAATGTGAGGGGATCCAGATTACTATGCTAATGTAGCCCAGTCACAGCCTATTTGAGTATATTGCGTTGCAAAGGAACCATGGATCAACTTTTCTTCAAACGTCAAAGTCTAGCCTTTGTCTCTGGCACTTTCTTTTCTATATTCTCGCTCTTGAAAACACACTTTCCTTTATTACTTGCACGCGCACGCACACACACACACACACACACACACACACACACACACACACACACACACACACACACACACACACACACACACACACACACACACACACAGGATAAAGGGCAGCCGAAATCTACACCTACACAGCATGACAGCTCTAAAGAAAAAAATATTTTTCATGCGTACCAGTTTTAACATTTCTCAGAGCAGGTAGAACCGTGCTGATTGGAACATCGCTGACATAAATAAAGGTGAACAGCCTTAGATCACAGGACGCGCCGTTGTGTGTGTGCTTCGTGCTTGTGTTCAAAATGAGGGAACACAGGCCTGATGTCAGTGGATACTCCCAGAGCACTGCAGCAATTAGTGATGACAATTTAAATTCCGAATTGCCACCTTTCCGCGGGCGGCCGGGCCAGACGGGTTGAGGAAGTCACCTATCTAATAGATGCCACATGATATTAATGTACACAGGCGCAGCCTCTAACCTGGCAGCCACAGCAAAATCAATCAAGGGCCGGGCAACGTGATCGTGTGATAAATATGCCTTCAGCAGCCAGGTACCAGAGCTAATGGTCTCCAAAGTATTTCTGTCAGAGACAGAACTCCTATTAATTATTCAGTCGTCTGCGCTGCCGTGCTGGGGTGATACGTTACAATATTTACAGTGCTGCTGCCTCCACCATGGGTTGTGTGGGCTAGAGCCCTCTTGCCAACTGGGGAGCATGTAAGGGCTATGTCATGTCCCAGATGAGGCAACTTAACACATCTGCTTCCTGACCATCTGCTTTGGATTCAACCCAGTAATGCCCTGTGGAGTACTAAGCCATGGAGGACTTACAGAAAAACATTAATTTGCTTCCATAACCGGACTCACGCTACAACAGATTACATTGTAAAAGTACTAAGCATTAACAAAAAGATATGCTATGAATTTGGTGACAGCATATAAACTAAATAGAAATTCAGATTTTCATCCATAAAGGCCTAATAGACACACTCAATATAGGAGACAATGATGTAGCCTCGAGGCTCGATCTATTATGACCCAAAGCGTGTCAAAACATGAATTGGTTTATCAATGAATACAAGTAAATAAATACAAATGGCAGCCTATTGTCAAGGCATTACAACGTCCCAACAAAAGAAAGGCCATGGTGAAAAATCCAGCGGTAACATTTCTACCACGACGCTCACACATGGAGTTAAATCCCCCTTTCATTTCGTGTGTGGCAAGAGGGGAGGGGGGTCTTAAAGGGTGTGTGTGTGTGTGTGTGTGTGTGTGTGTGTGTGTGTGTGTGTGTGTGTGTGTGTGTGTGTGTGTGTGTGTGTGTGTGTGTGTGTGTGTGTGTGTGGTCACGTGGGTTCTCCGCTAAGTATGCACAGTCGTGACGTGGGAGCGCTCCGTCAGTGTAGCGCGCGGCCGGACAGCCCAGCAACAGCCCGCGCGGCGGCAGCAGCAACAGCAGCGGCAGCAGCGCTTCAACCGCTCTTCTATTCTCCTAGCACCGCTCTTGGTCAGAGGGAGCTCGCACGGCACTGTGTGTTCAGAGACAGGTGCTGGACTGTTGACCACGAACGAAAGCTAGTTTTTTTTTTTTTTTTTTTCACTGCATTCCGATAAAGCTTTAAATAGTCGGAACATGATTTGTATTTAATGGGCTGGGTGGGGGGGGGGGGGGGAGGGGGTGGGGTGGGGGGGGGTAGGCCTATTTTGATTTGATTCAAAGCTCATGTGATCGTAAGCAGCCCGACGCGTGGACGGATCGGTACCTCCCGTTTGGCCGCCGGTTCAACACTGTCCTGCCTTCTTTTCATCGATCATCAGGCCACGGGAGGAGGAGATGAACACGAAGGATCGTGTGCGTATGTGCAGGCAATAGAGGCGGACTGCTGCGGTCCTTATTTATTCTCATGATTTCATTCATGAAATGAATTTGTACTACACGGATAAATAAAGCCTACAGAAAAACACCAAAACAGAAAAAAGGGAACTAAGGGAGGAGGAGGGGAAAGAAGAACCGGGCGAGGCGGACCGCGCTATAAACGGGGTGGGAGCTCCAGCTTGGCGGCTTTACTCCGCACACACCCAAGACAACAACACACAGTCCAGCTGCTGCGTCCAGAAATAAACGCGTCCATCTACGTTCTCCAGGGCGAGGAATGTGTTTTGCATGATCATACAGGGGGCCACAGAAAAGGACAGATCACGGAGAAAGAGGAGAGCGAGAGGGGCCATGGGATGGAAGACATTCCGAGTGGATCCTCGCGACCTCACGCCTTCCAGCCGCCGCAGCAGCAGCAACAGCAGCCGAGCAGCAGTGTGAAGAGGTAGGCTAGACGCAACAATCCTTTATCTTTCCCTCTGCCACCTTATCACACACTGACGCCTGTCATACACCCCCCAGATCCCTGCATACATTAACATCCAGCTGTCATATGATTTGGCCGAAGCCTATACAGCACATACATCCTATCCGCCCTTTCCAGGGTTCAATCCAGCAGCAGTAGCAACCTCATTGCTGCCGTACGACTCTATCCTCTCTCTTCCTCTACACTCCGTTCAGTCCGCCGTCTTGCCCTCCTGAAAACATTCAATGCTCTAACCTGCAAAGTTGCTGCTGCGATACACAGTTGCAAACAAGAGCAATTCGATTAAATTAATCCAATTAACTTGGCTTTTTAAATATATTCATTGCGTCCATCCATCTGTGCAAGCTGGCACTTAGCTCCCACGCGTAGAGAAATCTATCTGCTGAGGTGGACATAAAAAAGCAGCGGTTTTTACTCTGCCCATCTGCATGCCCAGTCTTGTGCACTAGACTATGAAACTTTAATAGGCTCTAATTTTCTAATGGCCCAATGGCCTGATTCTTAACTGATGGCTTAACTCCTGTAACACTTTCCCAAATAGAGTTATAAATCAGAGATTACTGGGAATGTACCAAAAATAACCTGAAAAAAGGAAAACCAAATATAACAGATATGTGACTCAGAGGTCTCTGAATGCAGAAATACATTACTACTCATACAGCTGTTTATGTTAGAACAAAGCAACATCCTTTGCCATGGCAACATCCCCCACCCAGTGGACCAATGTACCCCCAAGTCGTTTAACCTTTTAGCGTGACATCGATGGATTACCTTCACACAGCCATCGGGTTGTGGTCGAATTATTTTAGGTCTTCAAAAGTTGGATGTCATCCAGCAGTATGAGTGACAGTTAAGACCAAAAACCTTTATTGCTTATGGGGGTTGGAGAATACAGAAGTATGGTGTTTTACATGTTTGCACATCTCACAACACTGAATAAATTCAATAAAATAATACCAAGAGCAGCTGAAGCCTCTGCACACAAAGGCTGCGTCCATGTGTGTGTGTGTGTGTGTGTGTGTGTGTGTGTGTGTGTGTGTATGTGTGTGTGTGTGTGTGTGTGTGTGTGTGTGTGTGTGTGTGTGTGTGTGTGTGTGTGTGTGTGTGTGTGTGTGTGTGTGTGTATGCCCACATGTGTGTTTGCATGTGTGTGTGTTTGTTTATATGTTTTGTGGTAGAGAGCAAAGCCGTTCATACCTTAAAGCAGAACAAACAGAATTAGTCTCTAAATAAATACTCAGGCCTAAAGTTGATATTTGGGAATGATAACTCTTGCTGTTTCCTTTGAGAAGCTTAGCGGTACATAACGGGAAGCCAGCTGCAGCTTTTTTCCCCTCAGTTGTTCCGGACTATTTCATCTGACTTTGTCTTTGCTTTGCATGAAGCCCTTGGGGCTTCATGCAAATAAACCCTCCTCCAATTCCTCAGAACAGCTGTCTTTGCAACAGATGACGCAACAAAACAGTCATTATAAACATGAAGTCAATAGAGGTGCTCTGCTCTGCCTCCCTCCTTCACACAGCAAGGGAGGTGTGCATACACTTTTCAGCCTAGGTCACGTTGCACATCATCCACGTTTCTGTCTTCCCCTTTTGAAGGTCTTAGTCAGCGCTACAGCAACGCTTAACTTGCTGATAGTAATTCAAAGGTTATACATTTACAGTAAACATTTATTCTGGTCACGGACATGTCGTGTGCATGTTGCAGTTGCATGAGATGACACAGGCTATGTTAAAAAGAAAGACATTTTAATAATACAATAAAATAAAAAGCGCATAATAGCAGCATACATTTAAACTTCCTCGCATTAGGCACTTTATTGTTGTTGACCAAAATGTTATACCTTGTTATTATTGTAAATACCATACTTTTAGCTCAATTTAAAGCAATAACTTATTACAATGCTTCTCAAAAGTGGAGATATGGACATCCCAAAAAGACTTCCCATAGTATATCAATAAACAACTGAACATTAATTTAATAAAGTGTTCAACTTGAATAATGAGGCAAATCAACATTGATAGGGATGCGTCTCTTTTCGGAAGAATATGGCCCGCAGTTCCTCAAAATTTAAGCGCTAGTAATTCTGAGTAATCTTATATTTTAGGTATTGACCTAAATGCACTACAAAAGCATAGACTTGGCAATGATGAACCATTCATAAGAAAAAGACCTGACCTTGAACTCCTGTTCACTAATGTATGCACTATAGATGAAGCTAAACCTCATTTCAATGTGGCTCCCTTGATGCACACACTTACACTAGCACTAGTACACTAGTTGCTCAGCTGAAAACTCCTCCTACATATTGCATGACTAAGGATTTGACTACCCGTCCAAAAAAAAAGAACACAATTAATAGATCATGCATGTATGGTAAACATAATAAAAAAACAAAAAAACATTTAAAACAGTGTATGAATGAAAGTATGTATTTCCGTCGCTTAGTCATTGTTAAGTATAAGTATAAGAGTTCTCAGTACGTCCTGGAAGAAAACCACAAAGTTACCAAATAGGCAACCTGGTACAAATAAATAACTAAAGTATCTACAACGCAATATATCATGAAATCTAATTAGGCAAGTCTCATTTTCTATAGGCCAATACATGTATCATATTGTTAATAATTGCTCAACAGTTGGGAGTTGTTTTTATCCAAAGCAGGGACAGAATAGGACAGAAAATAGCTAATTAAAAGGAACATATTTGAACCGTTTTAACACATTGGTTATTTTGACATGATGTTTTTATTCTTTTTGTTTTTGGTTGCCAGTTATCTCTGCATCCCATACTTACAGTGCGTCATTATACTGTCACTTCTTACCAGCCTTTCTGATTATTGATCGCTGAGGAGCCACTGTGGCCCCATTCAGCACAAGTGTAACTAATTGGCTTGCATTGAAGTGACATTGATGGGGAAGGCAAGGAAATTAATTAACGAAGGAAGATGTTGGCGGAATAGAAAATGATGGAAAGAAAACTGGATGTTGGATCCGACTGCTATATTACCATTCATATCCAGCCCGGCTAATCTCCCTGGCTATGTGTGTCTTTGTTGGAAGTCGGTTTCTATTGACGTGCCTGCACATCACTCTCGTTGCGCACCTCACAATCTATATAATTAGTCTGTGTTTGTATGGACAACAGTGGCAGCTCTCTCAGAGTATAGGTTATTGTCTGATATAAAACATGTTAACCTTTAACACAAATGCGCCTTGGCCCCTTGCTCGCTAGCTTTATTGGATGGGTTGTGTAAGCTTATGAGCTCAGATGAATGAGAAAATGAAAATAGAACATTGAACATAGATATCAGCCAAACACTAACACAAAAAAAATACAATTCAAAAACAGAATGTGGCTGGCTTGGCCCAGCTATTCTTATCGGAAAACAATAAGTCATTGTCATAAGAGAACATTCATTGTCATGCATTATCACCATGGTCTGTAAAATAAAACAAGCCCGAGGCGAAATACTGATTCCAATCAGGGTATATTTGATGTCAGTATATTATTACGTGGCACATGCATGCACTATATTTTTTATATTTTTTGCCAGTAATGATTGAGGGTGTCTTTTTGATAGGAGCAATACATGGTTTCATCCCGGGAGGAACTTATTGTTTGCCTCCAATAGTCTGTTGATGGAAGCTGCTGCCGTAGACACAGTTTGCATTGTGACTTGGCTAGAGAGAATCGTATTGCATACTTGAATCTTATCCTGCCAGTGAATAGTAATGAGAGTAATTGTGTGTGTGTGTGTGTGTGTGTGTGTGTGTGTGTGTGTGTGTGTGTGTGTGTGTGTGTGTGTGTGTGTGTGTGTGTGTGTGTGTGTGTGTGTGTGTGTGTGTGTGTCTGAGCCTGTTTATGGGAAAGTGAGTGTCCATGAACATGTGTGTGTATGTGTGTTTGTTGGGTTATGTGCAGAATATAGTACGGTCTGAGCCAGTGAGAGTGTGTTTGTGTGTCTGTGTGTGTGTGAACCTGTGTTTGTGTGTGTCCTTGTGTGTGTGCATGCATGAGTGCATGCATGTGTGTATGTGTGTTCCTGCATGTGCTTGTGCTTACATGCTCTCATATGATGAAGCTGCCTGGGTGATGGGGTGTCTCCAGCAGTCAGCAGGTAGCAAAGGAGGGTGAATGTCAGGTGAAAGCTTTTGTCGCCAGCGGCGGCACATAGCTGCAGCGCCACTGCTTGCTGGACCCTGAGAATTCACTTTGACAGATGCATCCCTTCCTAGGTTGAAGCAGTTCTGCGGGGGTCTGATAGGACGTGTTTGCTCAAGCGGTTCGGAGTAGCATAAGCAAGCACAGTGTTGTGCAAACCTGCAATTTATACATCAACCATAGGCATTCGTCCGGTTAATGACGTGCGTGAACCGGCCGCCATTTCGTTCATGCCCGACACCAGACGGCAACCTCATATACCGATCTTTATAATTTTTTTATAGTATAACATAGAATAACATTTCAAACCAGACTGTCTTCTATTTAAATTAGATTAAGTTGGTGAATATTGTTACATTATATCACACACAAATGCAGAAATGCCTAATGAATAATTTTTTCCTAACTCAAACCACTCACGCATGTTCAATACAGTGATACAGCGACGTTCACAAAATATTTTAAGTCGGCCTACAACAAAGGAAATAGGTTAACTGAGCACTTCCTCACAGGAGGCCGCAATTTGGGTATTTTAATATGTAAAGATTAATTTAGAATTACCACAAAGAAAATATAACCATTTGAGATGAAAAAGGTCCCCCCACAAGCACAAACACCCTCTCTGCAGCTCGGTCGTTTGGCTTCAAGCCTTTGAGCAGTTGCAATTCTGGACACTTGCCAAGACACCTTTTATCTGCTTTTTACCTTATATCTCTGTTTTTTTCTCATTTCTATAGATAAGAGAGATTAACTGCCGCGGAGGTGACCTTTTCCACATCCATATGGAAGCCAGACGATGAGCAAGACCCAGAGTTTGTCAGCCGTGCAAAAAGAAAAGAAAAAATGTGCATCAACTCCATGGGTAGAGGATCGCTACCTTTCCAGCTCCTCTAAGACCCCCGATAACCGTGTTCCACGCTGCGTTGGGGTGTGTAGGGGGGAGGAACTAGGGTAGCATTCCCCAGTTCCTAGTTTTACTCAAAGTCTTAAACTACTGCAAGCTCACCAGTCCCTTTAGCTGTTGGACGCCACATGTTTGAGGTGACTCCCGTTGACCGCCGCCTCCCTTCAACTCAAACTCCACCATGTCGTGGAGACGGAGGCACTGCTGCCCCATTAAGATGACCTGGACCGTCAAGCGCTCGCTGTTCCGCACCCAGGTGGCGGGCCTACTATCACTTGCCCTGCTCTTAACCTTCTTCCTGTTCTTCAGCCATCAGGACTGGCTGCCCGGACGCAGTGGGCCCCGCGAAAGCCCCTTGTCCTACACCGTGCACGGTTTCCGTGGCCCCAAGGTGGAGTTAAACCAGAGCTCCTCCATCAGGAGCCTCTGGAAGGAGATGGGGTACGTGGCGCCAAAGCATCCGCTCAACCTCAGCTCTCAGCATGTGGCGGAGGTGGGCGAGATCGGGGGAGGAGGGGAAGAAGGGCTAGTCCGGACAGGGGTAATGGGGCTGGAGGATTCCATGAGTGCCAACAACAGTTTACAGAAGGAGATGGGTATAGGCGGGAAGCTCAGCGCACATCCATACCGCTACATCTTGAACGAGCCTTTCCTGTGCCGAGACAGCACACCCTTCCTCGTCCTGCTCATCGCTGCCGAACCGAGCCAGGCCGTCGCCCGCAACGCCATCCGCCAGACGTGGGGCAATGAGAGTGCGGCAATGGGGCTGGGCTTTGTGCGCCTCTTCCTGCTCGGAGTAGGCAAGAGCGCAGAGAGTGCCCTCCAGAGCAGTATCGAGGAGGAGAGCCATGTCCACCACGACATCATCCAGCAGGACTACCAGGACACGTACTATAATCTCACCGTCAAAACCCTGATGGGTATGAACTGGGTGGCCGCTCACTGCCC
Organism: Gadus macrocephalus; assembly: GCF_031168955.1. NCBI lineage: Eukaryota > Metazoa > Chordata > Actinopteri > Gadiformes > Gadidae > Gadus > Gadus macrocephalus. The sequence goes on from NC_082393.1 coordinate 18,741,747, forward strand.
GCAGGCCCGCTATGTGATGAAGACCGACAGCGACATGTTCGTCAACACTGAGTATCTCATCCAGAAGCTGCTGAAGCCCGAGCTGCCACCCAGGCAGAGGTTCTTCACAGGCTACCTGATGAGGGGCTACGCGCCCAACCGGAACAAGGACAGCAAGTGGTACATGCCGCCGGAGCTGTATCCGAGCGAGCGCTACCCCATTTTCTGCTCGGGGACGGGGTACGTGTTCTCGGGGGACATGGCAGAGCTGATATACCAGGCATCCCTGAGCATACGCAGGCTGCACCTGGAGGACGTCTATGTGGGGATCTGCCTGGCCAAGCTGCGCGTCGACCCGGTGCCGCCCCCAAACGAGTTCCTCTTTAACCACTGGCGGGTGTCCTACTCCAGCTGCAAGTACAGCCACCTGATCACATCCCATCAGTTTCAGCCCAACGAACTCCTCAAGTACTGGAACCACCTGCAGACCAACAAAGCCAACGCCTGCGTGAACATGGCCAAGGAGAAGGCGTCCAGGTTTAGACACCGGAAGTTCCATGGGGAGCGGCCCCACTAAGGTCCTTTCTCAGTACTCTCCAAATTCCTGTCGAGGGAAGATATGGGAGGACAGGGGGATTCAAGGTATCGCCACATTGTGGCAGCTGCAGCTGGGAAATTGGGAGATGTAAGCACTATACACTTGTATGTGGAAGAGCACAATGTTTTTGGTATCATGTTGTCGACGATTGAAGATATTTTTTTAATTTCCAAGAGCCGTTGAATATTGTAAACCTTGTTGAGCTGTTTCGATGAGAGAGTTCATGTCTATGTGCAATACTAAGCATGCACACAACAAAAAAATACAGAGGTTTAAGAGCAGTCATTGTGACGTTTCAGGTGCCAATAGAATGCGGGGAAACACATTACAGTTCATGGTGGGGGCTGTTCTGTATACTGGTGGTATGGTATACAAAGAGTGGGGCTAACTGTGACCCACATTTTTATAGAACATTTATGAAACAAATGGTTTGCCACAGTTAAAGGGGTATATGACTATATATAAATGTAATATCTTGAAAGTTACTACTACCTAACTATGAATGACTGTATCTTTGATGTGGACCAGTAATGCTGCCCTGTTTCTCAATGTTTATTTTACACAATTATGAAAAAAAATCAGGACTGTAAAGAGAGGGTTTATCTGTCAAATTCTGCATTTTATTTATGATATTCACTCACAGTAACATGTCAGAGATGGATGAGATTGTATTTTTTAAAGCTTTACATCAAGTGAATCTGCACTTGAACTCCAATTAAATGTTTTGAGTTAAGATGGGTTGCAATTGTCTGTGCCTTTTCATTGAAAATCTCAAGTGATTTACAGCTTGACTGTCATCCACATTCAATGTCACTTCCACACAGTAGTGTTAAATGATCTCACTGAATATAATTTATTTGAAAAACCACAGGGCTTCTGTTGTTTTTTTTAAAGGAGATTTGAATTGCAAAACAATGTGTGTATGTATGAATGATTTTGGGGGAAACTAGGGGAGCGTGGGGATTGTTAACATTTGTGCACACACTCCAGCTCTTAAAGTCACCAATAAAGAAGAGGATGGATAATTGGGTGACAACTTGAAAGTAAAGTACTCTCATTGAGCTATGGCAGGTGACTTATATCTCTGTTGCGACCACACACACCTCTATCGACACCTGTCCTTCAGATCTTATTCTTATCTGCTTTGCATCTGGATTTGGTTTGGTTTACAGTAAATCAAGGACCAGAGTTTGTGCTTCCATTAAAGTATGCAAATCCCTCGAAGTTTCCTCTATGGACATCTGAAGACCAAGAAGCCAGAGGTATAGAATTGTCTTAGATAAGTCATGCAGTGACAGATAATTATATCCTGCTTACGCCCCAGGCAAAATAGCTCGTTGGCTTGCAGTCCGATCCCTCGATATTCTCCAATGAACATCTTAACTTAAGAGTTATTTTACATAATCTTTAACCGCATCAATAGGGAGGTCTGTTTTATGGGAGCAGCAAAGCACATAAATGTTAATTATTTAAATGAAAAGTAAACCTCTACAGGAAGGAAGAGTGTAATGTGGATCATATAGCCATTTGCACTTGCTACTTCAAACAATAAGCATTGTATATTGTACTCACATATAGATGTGGCGTCATAACTTGGGAAAAGTGTTTAGATTCTCTTTGCAGCACAAATTTCATTTCAGCACTAGGTTCAACTATCTGAATGTACACTAATTAAAAGAGCAAAAGGTCTTGTTTTTGACATTAATTACATTGCTAATATTTGGTAATGTTAACTTAACATTGGCCAAGTCCAATAAATGTGCATCCTATAGGCCACAAGATGAAACAAATTAAAGGTTGCAGGAAATATAGGGACATCGTGGAAAATAAGAGGGGGGAGAGACGGACAGATCTGTGGAAAGAGTGAGATAAAGTACCGGAAATACTTTTACAGGAAAAACGGAATGAGGCAAGGCAAAAATGAGAAAACAAAATGAAAGACCCTGAGTAAAGGAAGAGGGGGTAGGAGGTGGGGTCTGGAAGTGGAAAAAAATGAAGAGAAAGCTATAGTGATGAATGACGCACAGGTTGGCTGTGAATGATTGGTATAAGAACTGTGCAGCTGTAAACGTAGATGAAAAAAAGGAGGCAGTGGTGATGGTTGTGGTGCGTTGGTCAGAAGAGCGATTGAGATGTCGAACGTGATGGAGTAGGGACTGTGGCCAGGGCTTAACACTGCAGCTCACCGCTTCTGGGAAAGCAGAGAAGTGAAGGTTCACTTCTGTAGTAGACAAATATACTGACCTTTCTGGACCGGCCAAGAGTCCAACTTGGTGAAATTCAACTGCAGCAACTGCGGTGAAAATCGTTTGAGCAAATGTTTTAAGGCAGACATTTATTTTGTTGCATAGAAAAATATTGACATGCATCTCTTCAACAGTTAAGCAAAAATAAATAACTAATGAAAATATAATTGCCAAATTTAGTTTTTGCATGACAAATAACAAGTCGCATGTGGAGGTTTGGGAGATCCAAACTACATGGTTTCAATTAAATCATGTCCAAAAAATGTATCAATAAGGATCAGTTTTTCCACCTTGATGTGAAGCTCCTAAGAATTCTTCTTCTTGGAAGAGACAGCACTTAAAACAGATGGCAGATTCCGTCCAAGGCTCATGGTCTTGAAGGAATCGAGCCAACGTCTATTTATAAATGTTATTTGACAGGGACACTGCACCCTGAATTAATTTATTTGGTTCTATCAGAACAGGCTTCTCTGGTCATGCTTGTCCTGGCTACCAAACCAGACGAACAAGCATCGACAAACAAATTATAATGATTTATTCATAACAACATATTAATTGCCAATTCAACAAGCCTATAAGCCTATTCAAAATGTTTGGTAAATGTTTCGATACTATTTGGTTTTAACATTCAAATCTAATCAGTCTAACTTCCTCTACAGCTGCTCCATGTTTGTGAGGCGGCCCACTTCTCTGGTCTGGCAGCCATGCTTTGCATTTCATACCGATAACACTTTTTCCTCTCCCCCTCATATAAAGGCCTTCAGCGGGCTGACATGCTGACATCTGCAAGAGTAGACAGGTACCACCAAATCCTATCACAGTCCTGCCTAATACAGATTTTAGGCAACTTGGTCAACATGTTAATTTTAAATTGTCTCTTTACAATATCCTCCAAGTATTGCTAAGTGTTTAGATCCCATGGAAAAAAAAACAGCATTGGTATTCCTTTTGTTTTATATTCTTGGCTTTTGGTGTGTATAGCAATTGAAAGGGAAGATATTTAGTAACATTCTGGCGAGGCCATCTAAGTGTATTAAAAAGGCTTAAGACCATGGCAGATCAGAAACCCAAAGACCGTCAGGAAGGCACTGCCTATCCTTCAGCTAGTAGGATAATGTTTCTGGGCAGGCCTCTGTTGGCACGGTTCAGTAGTGACTAGTGACTTCATTTGAGGGCTCATGTCTTGGATAAAATGTAGACGTAACATAAAACTTTATCTTGGGGAATGTCAGGAGCTTTTTTGTCAAAATGAAAACAGAGAACCCTGCTATTTTTTCATATCTGAAATAGCTTGAGGCAATTGTCCACAAATGTGCATTATGAACCATAACAGAGGTTCCATTTTTGTGATAGTTAATACTTACCTGAATGGAACTGTAGTTGCAATATTAATCGTTGAAATATATATTATTTTATAAATTCGACAACATTATTTGATCTACTATTTCCCAATATTTAATTCCTATTTTACTGAGAGACAATGAGCAATCAATCAAAATCCCAACCCAACCTTAGTGTGTGAAATAATTATCAGCGTTTCCTAACAAAGCTGTACGTGCACATTACAATTACCCTTGTAATTGTAGAGTTGGAACCATGAGGCATTTGTGAAATAGAACACCACTGGAATAGTGTTGAACGAGTCCAAACAAGCAGTGATGACGAGGCCTTGGATAAAGAGCTGTTAGATAACATTCTAATGCTGACATTAATTTGGCAGCAGACTACTGTTTTCCAACTCTTCTCTCCCTCTCTTTCACACCTACACCCAACAATTTTTCCTTCTGGTCACGCAGTCTCCCTCTCTCCCTTAAGAGACACACACACACACACACACACACACACACACACACACACACACACACACACACACACACACACACACACACACACACACACACACACACACACACACACACACACACCCCTCAATGTGTGAAAGCACTTAAAAAGGCAGTAAACCCTAACCCTTTTTATTTTTTTGTCTTATATGATCGCCAACATAGTAATCGATGCAATTTCAGAAGTAATTGAAATATGTCCCCAATTTAGAGACAAATGGGGGAAAATCCTATTTTTTTGTCATCCTCCCCAAAACACTATGTGAACTTTCCACTCTGCTGTGAACGCAGGTGGCGTTCTTTTCGTGACACTCAGATGTCACAACTAAGGGGCACCGTCGGCAGGGTCTGTGTGTGCGTGTGGAGCTCTGTCTGAGCAGTGATTACCCTTGTCCAAGATTTAGGCTTCTTGGAAACGGTGTATCGTTTATCGTCACGGTGTGTGGCCCACTTCATGTACTACACTGCCTCATTATAACACTCATAAACAACGGACATAAAAAATAACATAAAAAATGAGCGTGGGTCGCAGCCCTCTTTCCCAGAACTCTCAAACCAAAAACACATTTTTTTAAATCTCATAGGGTTCAAAATCCAGCTGAAACAGTAGGTTCATTGGCTCTTTAAAACAGCACACAAAGAGACGGAAGAGGGCGTGGACAACAAATGTACAAACAAACCTGAAAGGGTGCGCACGCACACAAACACACACAAAAGTCAAAGCAGGCACATAAAATCAAAATGCTTTTCTTGCTCAGACATCTTCTTCAAATCTTCATTGCAGCGTCATCACGCACACGGCCACACCCTCACACCCACAGACAATACATACATACATACATACATACATACATACATACATACATACATACATACTGCAGCACATTTCAGCCTGGGTTGAACACTGATTGCCAGATGGAACAGATGAGGGCGAGGGCCAGAAAAATGGCAGAGAAAAGAGATTGTGACAAGGATGTATTCCGAGAGTTGGTGGGCTTCGGGATCTCACGGCTTAGATCTTCATTCCGCCTCAATGACCTTGGCTGAGATTGGTAGGTAAGAAGCGCCAGTCGAGTTGAAACATGGTCCAATCGGCTATTGGACATGAATTTCCGATGGGTTCTGCTTGTATAATGCCTCACACGAGGATGGGGGATTTAGCATGTGTGCATATACACACACTTGTACATGTTCAGAACAAAATCAAAAAGCATCATACTAGACACACAGGAGCATCCATGTGTTCGCACTCACACAGATATAGGAGAAAATAAAAAGGATAGCACAAAACCAATATTAATCCTTGGCTAGGACTGTGCTGGACATTGATGCAGTTTACTAATATGAACTTGTAGCATGTTGTTTCTTCATTGAACCACTTTAATTTAAGATCCCATGGCATGCTTCTTTATGAATGCTTTTATATAGCTGTTAGCGGGCCCCTAATACAGTACTTGAAGACGTTCAAGAAATTCAGCCTTGGTGCAGAAATACAGCCACTACAAGCCAGTCCCACAATGAGCTTTCCACAAACATGCCATTTTTTAGAGGCGGGTCAAGGTGGAGGGTGGGGTGTGGCTCTGAGCAGCTTGCGGCCATGGTACTAGGGCTTGGCGATATGACAATATATATCGTGAGGAGATATAAAAATGTCTATCGTTTATATTGTCTTGTCGCAAATCACACTCTTTACGCTAATATTTTTCGGCAATTGGACAACGCTTTACGTTCCACACGGCACTTGAAGGCAACACGAACAAAAATGGAGGAGAGTGAACGTGAAACGTCTGAACAGGAGAAGGACTCCGACGACCAGCCAAGAAGTGAGCTCGTACCTAAAAGAGGGGCTACTTAAATCGTATGGACAAGTCATGATTTTCCCCACCCCCTTAGTGTGCATCTCTATAAAATACAGTAACAATAAAATATATGAATTAATGAATTTATGAATTAAATTTGATAGAAAATATAATATGCGTTACCTGTCCTGTAAAGTGTGATATATAAATCGATATATTTATCTTCTCCTAAATGTACACAGAGCGAAGTGTGAAACTACCCCAAGTGGAACGAGCAGTTGGCATCTGCAAGAAGGTGGTGAGTGCCTTCTCTAATTCATGGAAGAGAAGACGTGAACTGGCCAAGGCTCAAGCAGAACTGGGCTTGCCTGCTCATCAGCTGATCACAGACACCCCTACCAGGTGGGGCTCCCTGAAACAAATGATTGAAAGGGTCATAGAGCAGGAGAAAGCTCTCTCACAGGTCCTCCGTGCCGACCAGAAAACGCAACATCTGGTCCTAACTTGGCAGGACTTGGATGTTCTGGAGTCCATGAACAAGGCATTGAGTCCTCTCTTGGAGTTTACGGATGCCTTGTCTTGGGAGCTGTACACAAGTGTTTCCTACTTGAAACCGGTCCTCCATCTTTTTAATAACCAGATACTCAAGCCTCAGGATGACGACATTCATCTCACCACGACCATCAAAGAGGGCATTCTAAACTACTTAAATGAGAAGTATGATGACCAGACCACCGAGGAGCTGCTTGACATGGCTTCTCTTGTTGACCCTCGGTTCAAAACCACATACATTAAAGAAGAGAGGGTTGACTACATGAAGGCAAAAGCTGCTGCACAACTGGAGAGCCTGGTGGCTGAAGAGGCAGCCTCCCTTCCATCAGCTGCAGCTGCTAAAGACGAGCCAGAGGTTCCTGCTAAGAAGCAAAAGAAGAGTTTGAGCAGCTACTTTAAAAAAGCAGCAAAGCAAAGGCAAACGGCCCCTCAGTCAAGCAGAGAGTCCATTGTAAAGGAGCTCAACCTCTATCTCCAACTGGAGGCTGGTCCAGAGACAAACCCACTGGAATGGTGGAGGCAGCATGAGGCACATTTCCCACTAGTGGCCAAGCTAGCAAATAAATACTTGTGCATCCCTGCCACAAGTGCCCCATCAGAGCGGGCGTGTGGGAAGATTGTGACATGTCAGAGGTCATCACTTAAAGGCACCCAGTGCAACTTTATGTAAACATTCAATGAAAAATAAACATTCAATTTCTAGTCTTTTTTACACGTAGTAAGTTTCAATAACTCCATACCATTACATATCGACATTCAAGGAGCAAAGATGAGACGTCGTTGTGTGGTGAGAACTGATTTTTAAGCCTCGAAAGTTGCACTGGGTGCCTTTAAACCAGAAAGAGTTGACCAGCTTGTATTCCTGGCTCTCAACCTGTAAATCTAACTCCCTGAGATTCGGCATTTTGAAGCATTGTTGCACTTTGGTTGTTTTCATAGAATGCTGCTACTATAATTCAAACCTGAATGAGTGTTTTGTTTACTTATTATATTCTATATATTTAATACAAAGTTACGTTAAAGACTATTGGTATGGTTGGTTTGAATATTTTTTAAAACCAACCAAAAGTGTTTTCTGTTTACCTTTTTATATTTATACGTTCATATTTTATATTTTGTTCCATGCATAATTTGCACAAATGTTCTAAATAAAAGGAGAAAAATTATCATGAGAAAGTTATCTTTATTTGTATATAATTCAAAATGTAATATTAAATAGGCCTTTCCATGTCGTCATTTTATCTAAACTATTCATTGAATTTACATTGAATGTGATATATATCGTTATCGGGATATAAATTATCTATATCGGGATATTATATTTTGGTCACATCGCCCAGCCCTACATGGTACCATGTGGTCGTGTTTACAGTGGATGTATCCAATGGCACACAGCTTTTGGCCGTGTTCTGTACATATTCTAGGTGCTCCGGCGGGAGTCCTCGAGCACTACATCTAAATAATATCATGTTATATATACCGTAACTTTCGGACTATAAGCCGCGCCTTTTTTCCCATTTTTCAATTCTGCGTCTTATATAACGGTGCGGCTAATCGATGGATTTTTACAGCTAACGGCCACTAGGGGACCTCCTAAATCGAGAGCAAGACGGACATTACGAGAGTGAGACAGCCATCTCTTTCCCGACAAACCCCTCTGTGCACAAACCCTTATATATGGTAATTAGGGCTGGCCTGAATTATTAGAATATTTGAATACTCGTTCGGAAAATTTGTATACAAAGCTTAAATCAGTATTCGGAGCTTCATTTTTTTTTTTTTTCAGAGTGCTAACCTTAGCTTAGTTGTTTGCTTACGTTCGCTGTACAGCGCCGCGCCAATCAACTGATACTGGCTTGCTGTGGAGCGTGAGCGTCATGGAAATACTCGGTCAATATAATCGATATAATATGGACACATAAGACAATCAATATTCGGTATTTGTTATGGATTTATTGCAGAAATTCCCTGAAAGATGCACGTTCCAGGATGAATTGAAAAGCTCCCGTAAGGGCTGAGATGGCAGAGGACAGCTGATTTGGAACGGAACAACAGCTGTTCGCTTTCACGGGAAAAAACGAAGGAACTTCAACCTACTTAGGCCTACTAATTAACGTTCAAAAGCTATTAAATCTTCAACAAAATATGCAGATACCGTCAAAATCGGTTCCAGGGAGTATATAGGGATTATTAATGTTGTTTTTGATGTTGTTTTTCTGGAACGAGTAGCCTATACGAATATTCGCTCGGAAAAACCAACGTTAATTCGAAGCCTGAAAAATGGCATTCGGGCCAGCCCTAATGGTAATTAAACATTAAATCACCTGCGGCTTATAGTCCAGTGCGGCTTATATATGTACACATCATTAAATTAAGCTGCTGCGGCTTATACTCCGGTGCGCCTTATAATGCAGAAAATACGGCAGATATCTATTCAATATAATACATATCATCACGGTGTTACGACCGGCCTAGGGGAACCGGACATAACAAATGGTGCTCCCCTCTTTTCCCCACTCCCAAGGACGACCAGGCACACAGGGCTGCAGTGCAGCATAAGTTAATTTATTCAATTGATGGAGCCTCGGGGTGAGCATAGCCAAAACAACAAACAAAAACAATCTAACCCAAAACTAACTTCCCTAACCGACAAACCAAAGAAAACAAAGTTCACAGGATTCTCACCGACTCCCTACGTGATAAACAGGAGAAAACAAAGATAAACCAAACAAGCTACTCACCCCTACGATTACCTGGACTGCTAAAGTTTTAACATAACACAACACAATACAATACAATACAATATAATGCCACATGGTAAAGCCTGGTGCAGTTGGGAGCAGGGTCAAGAGAAGGAGAGTGATTGTCTCCAGCGGCGGCCATTTATAGTAGCTCCTCCAGCCCCTGCACCAATCGACAGCCAGCACCTGGAGAAACACCAATGGTGGTAGCACCACCCTCAGGCCGGGAGGAGCAGCACCTGGAGAGGGAGAGAGCCTAAGGGTGGTAACACCACCCTCAGGCCGGGAGGAACCACAGCACAGACGAAATCCAACACTGAAAAATACAACATATGACCCTGGGTCATAACACCCCCCCACCTAAGAACAAACATTTCCTCTACAGGAAATGTTTGACCCATCAAGATCTAGACAGTGCATCGGCCATGATATTGTCTATGCCTTTCTTGTAGCGAATGTCAATATTAAAGTCCTGCAGCATCAAGGACCAGCGCATGAGGCGATGATTGCTATTCTGCATTCTAGTTAGGAACACGAGCGGATTGTGGTCAGAGAAAACAACGGTTGGTTCAGGGTTAGACCCAAGGTACACCTCAAAGTGTTGTAACGCCAGTAGCAAGGCCAACGCCTCTTTTTCGATAGTGCTGTAATGGAGCTGGTGCCTTTTGAGTTTTTTAGAAAAATAGCAGACTGGATGGTCGATACCACGCTCATCTTCCTGCAGAAGCACCGCACCGACGCCAAGCGCACTGGCGTCCACCTCCAGCTTGAAGGGACGCACAAAATCGGGGGCAGCAAGTACAGGCGCACTACAGAGAAGAGCTTTTGCGGCCTCAAAAGCAAACTGACACTTCTCTGACCACTGGAAAGGAACTTTGGGGCTTGCCAAGCTTGTGAGTGAAGCCACTCCATCTGAAAAGTTCTTACAAAATCCACGATAATATCCAGTCATCCCCAAGAAACGGCGGAGCTCACGGCGCGTTTGGGGAGCTGGGAAATCAATGATGGCCTGCACCTTCGCAGTCACAGGACAGACACGACCTTGTCCCACGATCTTACCTAAATAGGTAACAACAGCCTTCCCAAACTCACACTTGGCCAGATTCAGGGTTAGGGAAGCCTTACACAAACGTTCGAAAATCTCAGAAAGGGTTTTCACATGTTCATTCCAGTGGGAGGAATAGGCCACAATATCATCCAAGTAAACCTCACAGTTCCTCACCCCGCGAAGAACTGTGTTCATGAGCCTCTGGAAAGTGGCTGGGGCGTTTCTCAGACCGAATGGCATGACTGTATTGTAAAAAATGGTCCGGAGTGACAAATGCACTTATCTCAGAGGCGCGTGGGGTCAGGGGAACCTGCCAGTATCCTTTTAGGAGATCAAGCTTTGTGACATATTTGGCTGAACCCACCCGATCGACAGTCATCCATGCGAGGAAGCGGAAAAGAGTCCGGTTTAGTAATGCTATTTACCTTGCGATAATCATTACAAAACCGCTGGGTCTGGTCCGATTTAGGAACCAGGAGCGAAGGAGAGCTCCATGGGCTAGTACTCGGCACAGCAAAACCATTTTCAACGAGATATGTTGCCTCCTGTTGCATTAACTCACGTTTTGTCGGATGTACTCTATAGGCATGCTGTTTTATTGGGGAATAATCACCCACGTCAATATCGTGACATAGCACATTAGTTTGAGTGGGGATGTCTCCGAAGAGGGTCGGATGATTTTGCACAAGCTTGTCAATATCAGTCCTGGCAGAGTCAGACAGGTGCGCCAAATGGACATCCAGATTTGACAGGATTACTGAAGTTTTGAGGCGCGCACATGAAGAGGAGCTGCGTCCGTCACTCAGCCCGTCATCACTGGGATCATATGCGGGCTGTGCAACCGAAACGGTGGCAATAGGCGCAACTATGGGAGGTGAAGCACTCTTCTCACGTCCAACATATGTCTTCAGCATGTTAATGTGACACACGCAAGTTTTTTTTCCTGCGATTGAGAGTGTGGATTACATAGTCGGTCTCGCTGAGTTTACGGTCAACCTCATACGGCCCGCAAAACTTTGCCTGTAGACTAGGACCCACAAGAGGTAGGAGAACTAATACGCGGTCACCAGGCGTGAAGGTCCGCGCGTCAGACTTTTTGTCAAAATGCGTTTTCATTTTGGACTGAGCAGTGGAGAGTGAATCACGTGCCAAATCACAAGCGTGATGCAGTCTCTCCCTGAAGGAGCTAACGTAGTCCAGCATGTTTTCAATCGAACCAGTTTTGTTTGAGAGAAATTTCTCTCGCAACAGGCGTAGAGGGCCGTGCACGGTGTGGCCAAACACCAAATCGACGGGACTGAAACCTAACGACTCATGTAACGTTTCCCTTATGGCGAAAAACAACAGAGGCAAACCCTCATCCCACTCACGGTCTGTCTCAGTACAATATTTGCAAAGCATACTTTTCAGAGTCTGGTGGAATCTCTAACGCACCCTGACTCTCGGGATGATAAGCGCTGGAAGTGTGGTGTTTCACATTTAGCTCTGCCATGCCCTGGGCGAAAACCCTGGACATAAAATTGGATCCTTGGTCACTCTGAACGCGCCTTGGAAGGCCGAATGTGGAAAAAAACTTGACAAGCGCTTTTACAATGGCACGCGCTTTTAGGGAACGCAACGGGACAGCCTCAGGGTAACGGGTCGCAGCACACGTCAGTGAGAAGGTACTGATTCCTAGACTTGGTTTTCGGCAACGGACCCACACAATCGACAACATGTTCAAATGGCTCTCCAATGGCAGGGATTGGTTTTAATGGAGCTACAGGGATCACTTGATTTGGCTTACCTGCGACCTGACAGGTGTGGCATGAACGGCAAAATCTCACAACATCTGACTTAAGTCCAGGCCAAAAGAAATAACGGAGGATACGGCTGTAGGTTTTTCTAATACCTAAATGACCGGACATGCTATGGTCATGAGCCAAACCTAGCACCTGGGGACGAAACTGCTGTGGCACTACCACCTGAGTCACAGTCCCATAGGCTGGACCAGAACGAGGACTCCAGCGGCGCATCAGAACCTCATCATCTACCAGGTAGGACCCAGACTTATGACATTTTGGATCTGTTACCAGAGAAAAACAAGGAGACAAAGTGGCATCAGTTTTCTGTGCAGTGATTAACTGTCCCCCGTCTACTAAAAGAGTCAGCGGTTCAACATCAGGCTGAAGTTCCACCACAACCTTCTCTTTAACGTCTAAGAGAGAGCCTGTGGAAACAGAGGTAGTCATAAAGGAGTCACTGAGATCCACCAAGTCTCCAAGTTTCCGGGCCTGAGCACGGGTTACCACACACAGGGAACAAAGGAGGTGAACCGGGCGTAACAGAACCGGAAACAAACAAATCTGCGATTGGGTTTCCAATTACCTCTGGAGACGGGAAAACTTTACCACCGGCCAGATCATTTCTGAGGATCAGATCAATACCAGCTATTGGCAACTGGGGTCTCACAGCGATTTTGAATTTGCCTGACGCAATCCTAGAAGTTAACTGAATGAAATGCAATGGGGCAAGTACAGCACTCAGCTCCACACCCCATGCTATAATGTCAGCACCAGAGTAAGACTGAGCTGAAAAGGGGAGAACACCTTCACATATAAGAGACTGTTTCGCCCCGGTATCCCGCAGGATAGTGAATGGAACTGGCTTATCCACACCCTCAAGGGAAACAGAACCTTGTGTAACAAATGGTTTGAAATCCTCATCAATTCCCTCAACCCTCACCATTTATCAAATAGAATGCTCTTCTCCCGTGCAAACTCACCATATGTCTGATTGGCAGTTTTTCCACAATTCCTAAATTTTTGCCTGTATGCTTCAGGCACTAGTTCATAGGCTCGAAGGACAGTGGCTTTAACGGTGTCATAATCAAGGCTGACTTCAATGGACAGCGAGATGCACACTTCCTGTGCTTTCCCAACTAACTTACACTGTAGTAGAAGAGGCCACACACTCTTCGGCCAATGTAGAGTAGTAGCGATGCGCTCAAATGCACTAAAAAATGAATCCACTTCAGATTCCCTGAAAGGAGGCACTAACGCAATATGCCTGCTCACATCAAAGCCATCGTGAGGACTGGGCGTGGATGTCTGCATGGGTAAAGGACTTGCAGCTACAGAAGCTCCCCGCTCTAACTCCAGAGCCCTTACTTTAAGGTGCATGGTTTCTACCTCCAACTCCCGCTGTCTAACCTCCACCTCCCTTATACGCAGGGTGAGCCTCAGCTCCTCTGTATTCATGCCAGTAGGGGAGGTTGGGAGTGGGGCAGGAACACCAGCCAGATTACTCCGCTCAACCCCAACCGTGGGAGCTGGCTCACCCATCCATCCCCTTTCACTCAACTTTGCAAAGAGCAGCTCATACAACTCTTCTTTCTTTGTGCTAGAAAATACCTGCACATCCCACGAATCGGCGATAAGGCCCAACTCAGCCCTTTTACATTTTCTTAATACCTCTACAGTCGGATTAGCCACAAACACTTCTAATTTGAACTCCATTCCTTCCGCCACAAAAAAAAAAAAAAAAACTACCAACGACAAGAAAAAAGATGGACGAGCCCCCAATTATGTTACGACCAGCCTAGGGGAACCGGACATAACAAATGGTGCTCCCCTCTTTTCCCCACTCCCAAGGACGACCAGGCACACAGGGCTGCAGTCCAGCATAAGTTAATTTATTCAATTGATGGAGCCTCGGGGTGAGCATAGCCAAAACAACAAACAAAAACAATCTAACCCAAAACTAACTTCCCTAACCGACAAACCAAAGAAAACAAAGTTCACAGGATTCTCACTGACTCCCTACGTGATAAACAGGAGAAAACAAAGATAAACCAAACAAGCTACTCACCCCTACGATTACCTGGACTGCTAAAGTTTTAACATAAAACACAATACAATATAATGCCACATGGTAAAGCCTGGTGCAGTTGGGAGCAGGGTCAAGAGAAGGAGAGTGATTGACTCCAGCGGCGGCTATTTATAGTAGCTCCTCCAGCCCCTTCACCAATCGACAGCCAGCACCTGGAGAAACACCAATGGTGGTAGCACCACCCTCAGGCCGGGAGGAGCAGCACCTGGAGAGGGAGAGAGCCTAAGGGTGGTAACACCACCCTCAGGCCGGGAGGAACCACAGCACAGACGAAATCCAACACTGAAAAATATAACATATGACCCTGGGTCATAACAACGGCCAAAAGCTGTGTGCGCCTCCAGACGATATTATGAATCTCAAACAACTTCGTCAGATTCTCCGACGTCTCTGGTTCTTCCACTTCCACATCAATCTGAAGTAGACTGGAGACATGGAGGAGTAAGGGATTGTTGCCCACAATTGTTGACTGGGATTGCCTCCCGCTGGAGCCCTGCTGCCCACTGCCAAAGCACCACCGCCTCGGCAGCGGGCAGTTCCGAGGCACTACGCCCGATGCCAACGTGTTTTGCAAAGTTTCACACAAATTCTCTGGGCGGGCAAGGCAGAGAAAGGGGAGGTAACTTGGCCCCTTATGATGACATTTGGGGCCAAATTCGAAATCGGAGCATCTGAGCTTTTTCAAAGGCGTTACGCAGTTGGATAGCGCATTACGCAGTTGTAGAAGTATATCCACCGCTTAACGTGCTTCCCTGCAATAAAACTGGACTGAATTGAGTTTATTAGGTTTTTACTCTCTCCCTCACACACAGACTTCTACTATCACAGACTATTTCCATATCGATATTATCAGCAACCTTGTTTCGAGAGATTAAGGGACTGCGAGCGAGCAGAGCTGCCGCTTATGTTTCGATAACCTTAATGGGCTCACAGTAATGCTATTAGTAGTTGTGAGTTGTAGAGGACTGGGATGTTTATTACAATTTCGCGAGAGTCTGCTGCCTTAACTTACCTTCTAAACCAAACCAGACAAAACCTTTTCTCCTCTCCGCCGTGTGTCTGAGCACTGTGCATGCACAGCTTTCACTGCTGATTGGCTGTTACCCGTCGTGGCTCTGAGTGTAACCAGAGCCAGTGTAATTTTTCTCACAAACGAAAGAGGGCGACATCCAGTGGTGAGGGGTAGATATGGAGGTGCCTACGGGACCCGGGATGTACAAACCAGCTTTTAAAAAGCGCTTTTTCCGGAGCGGCGACGCTAGGAAATAGAACATTGGCTCGAAGACTAGTTGGGCGGCGCGGCGCGGAATGCTGCCGCGCAGCTAGTCGGCGCCGGTGTGGGCTAGTACATCCGGAATAATGGGGGCAGACTTTTTTACGTGCGGCTGCGGCGCCGGTGTATTTGAGCCTTCACGCAGTTGGTGTGGCCGTACCTGGCTTTAAGTAGAAGGCTGATTAACTTTTATGGTACGGCAATACCAACCGCGTTACTCGCGTTGGATAACGCGAGTAACACGCCTAACTTGACGCTTGATCATTGTGTGTCACGAAAATGGTTCAACGCGCCTAACGCGCCCAAACGCCGCCATGTTTGGGTGCATGATAGAGTGTAGATCGGGTTAGATTAAATAATCTCGGATATAAATAACAATAATCGGGTTAAATAACTTCACATGGTGTGTCTGGTGTGTTTCCAGCATTCGTAGTGTTGATCAGCAGGTGCCATGCCGCAGTGGCGGACTCAGGGTGGGGGCAGGGGGGGCGACCCCCCCCCTCTTCGTGGCTCAATGGTTGAAAAAGCGCACTAAAGTGCCCTTCAAGAGTGTAGAAAACGAGAGGAAATAGTGCCCTTCTGCCCGTCTGGTCCTTCTAGTGCCTTTCTAGTGCCCTTCTAGTACCCTGATAGTGCCCTTCTGCCCGTCTGGTCCTTCTAGTGCCCTTCTAGTACCCCAATAGTGCCCTTCTGCCCGTCTGGTCCTTCTAGTGCCCTTCCAGTGCCCTTCCAGTGCCCTTCCAGTGCCCTGATAGTGCTCTTTTGCCCGTCTGGTGCCCTTCTGCCCGTCTGGGGCCCCCATGGTTGAAAAAGTCTGCCCTTTACACGTGAACAAAAATGAATGAGTGCCCTAGGTTGCCCCTGATGATGATGATGTGCCCTCTGGAGCAAGAATATGGCAAACCGAAAAAACATGTGGTTAGCTGGTGCAGACGTTCCTCTCTTTGGTAGCTGATGAACGGGGAATGCAAGGCGTTGCTTTCATGTGGCGTCGCCATGACAAACAGCTACATCGAGTGGTACTTAAATCTCCACTGGATAACGAAGCAAAAAGCGGATTAAGAGTATGTCAGAACCCATAGTGGAAATGCGCAATTAGATGCCAAGTTAGAAAAACTAAATATTTTTAGTTTGCATAATCCGTTTAAAATGTATATACATTTTCTGAGCGTTCAAGATCATTCAAGTGTAGGTCATTTCGTGCAAGAGAGACGATAATGGTCAGCTATCACCTCAACATGAAGGAAAACTTCCTTAAATGTTTCCGTAGCTGGCTGTCATCGGTCAAAGATTGTATGGTAGCGGCACATTGAATTTTCTCCAGTCTAATTTTTACTTAAATTTTAGTAAAGATGAAAGCAGTAAGGCATCCTCCTTTCTTTGGCTAAAATGTGAAAGTGCACAATGATGTGATCAACTCATTTTGGTGTTTATAAAGTCGCTAGAATAAGGGGAAACAGTGTCTTTGAAGCAAAACATTTTCTGGGGGAGAACCCCCAGACCCCCCATTTCAATTATGAGCCCAACTATACTTTTAAGTGCTACATGGAGAGGTAACAAGTGCCCTGAATGGGACCTTCAAGGCAGCGCTTGCTAAGGTTAGGGGATAGGACCTTCCAGGCAGCGCTGCCTTTAAGGCTCCGTTGGGGGAACAAAACACCATCATGTGTCCGCTGATGGGGCCCCATGTTGTCCAGAATGTGCCCTTTTTATTTTTTCGCCCCTGCCCTTCAAACAGTCTGAGTCCGCCACTGCCATGCCATAATTCCAACGTCTCAATTGTCCGAAATATTTCCCATGCCACTATGCCGACGGTTCAATGTTCCGAAAACGGAACCCATTAGTCCGAAGGTCCGTTTGTCCGACTTTTCAAAAAGGATGCAATTCCACTTGTGTGATTATGAAACCAAAAATAAAAGACGATGTAGGCTAAGTTCCAGCAGTGCACTTCACCAATCCAGACTATTGCTGTGGGCTTGAACGGTCACAAGAGGTGAATTTATGAAGCGCACGTTATACAAGGACTACTTTTCCCGTAAAGAAGTCAAACGGTGAGTGAAAAACAAATAAAATGTTTATCTTTAGTAGCTGTGTGTGGGCCTATATGTGTTGTTTCCTGTGTTTACAGTGGGCTTTTAGCCTAAATCATTTCGCTGGTATCAATTTAGTCAAACTTATACCTCATACCGTGTACTTAGTCGTGTGCGTGTGTGTGTGTGTGTGTGTGTGTGTGTGTGTGTGTGTGTGTGTGTGTGTGTGTGTGTGTGTGTGTGTGTGTGTGTGTGTGTGTGTGTGTGTGTGTGTCCGGCCTATGTTGTATTTTGGAGAGAGAGCGAGAGAGATATAAAACTCTTTATATTGTAGCGACCCTGGGACAATTAAATAGTTTGTGTGTTATGTGTTGCATTGTATTTCATTGTCCGTTATGCCAGTTGTTCTATGTGCATGTATTGTAATGTTCTTATTGTCAATCAGGGTGGGGGCCTGCACGCGAGTGAGACGTGTTGCCGGGGTAACCGGGGGTTTGTTTGTGTGTCGGTTTTCTGCGGTTGTTTACATTGTTACGGGTTTTTCAGTGACCTGGTTTTGGTTGATTAAAAACTACGATCAGTTACTAATGACTCGACATGATTATGTCACCGGCGAGGTCGTTACATTGGTGTCAGAAGTGAAACTATTTTATTTTTATTTTTATTTATTTTTTCTCGGTCCTGCTGTGCTCGGCGAGTAGGCTGAAGTTGCGATCGCCGTTAGCTCTGTTTTTGTTGTGGCTTGTTCTCTGCAACAATAATGCTTCCTGCGGACTGTCGGGTGAAGATAGAGATGGACGACTACGGCGAGGGGGCATGTGGAGAAGCCTCGGAGTCTCTGGTGAGGGGTAGAACCAAACGGGAAACGGCCGCCGTGGAAAAAGATGATTTTTCACGCATAGTTCGCAGCGCCGACTGCCCGTGGCCACCACAAGACGGCGACAGACACGGTGGCGCCTTTCTTACATCAAGCCCGGTGTCCATCAAGACGCCTAGATACACCGGTAAGGCTGACTGGGAAGCTTTCCACGGGCAATTTGAACTTTTAGCCGATGCTGCCGGATGGTCAGTGAAGGTCAAAGCGCTGCAGCTTGCGATGTGTCTGGCGGACGACGCATTGTCTTGTTTGTTGCTGCTTAGCCCAGAGGACAGGGGGGACTATGTTGCCCTAGTGGGGGCACTAAGTAGGCGTTTTGGACTATGTGTTAAGCCGGGGCTAATGCGCTCAGAACTCTGTAATAGGCGCAGGAAGCCTGGGGAGACGCTGTGGGCACTGGCCAACGATATCGAGAGCCTGTCTCGGCGAGCATACGCCCACATGCCGCCAGCCGTGCAGAGCGAACTCGCTCGGGATCAGTTTCTCCAGGCCCTTTCCCCTACAGAACTACGCATTCAGACCCAGCTAGCCCACCCGCAGACTTTGCAAGAGGCCTTGGAGATGGCCATAGAGAGGGAGCTGGTGTGGGCTGGAGCAATCGATGGTCATCCTGCTCCTCAGCCGATGGTGAGATCGGCGAGGGAGAGGAGTGAGGACTCACAGAAGCCAGCCTGGGTGGACGAGCTCACTGAACTCGTCCGCGCTGTCTCTATGCAGGCGGACCGCCGCCCCCCGTCTCGTCGAGAGCAGAGGGTCTGCTGGGGCTGCGGGCAGCCTGGCCACCTTGTCAGAGAGTGCCCTACAACTGTGAGAGCCCAGGGAAACGGGTCAGGGTCCGCGTAATTGGGGAGACGCGAGGCCCTGCCCCCTTACCCCCGCCGTCGTCGTCTGGAGGAGCCCATCATCACAGCCGGGGGGGCGGAGCTCCACCCCCCCCAGAAGCAGACGACAACATCCCGGAGCCTGTTGTCGTGGTGGGGCGGACCTGGGCGGGGGACTTTTGTCATGTTCCTGTCACTGTTGAGGGGGTGGCCTGTTTGGCTTTAGTCGATACGGGGTCTACTGTGACCCTGGTGAGGCCAGACATTTTGCCGACCTGGACGGTACTCCAACCTACAACCGTGCAGCTCCGCACAGTCACGGGGGAGAGGGCTCCCATGAAAGGGAAGGGGTTGTTGTCCATCTGCGTAGGGGGAAAGACTGTCCTCCACCCAGTGTGGGTAGCAGCTGTGCAGGACCCCTGTATCCTAGGGTTGGACTTCCTGCGGTGCACTGGCTGCCAGCTGGACCTTGAGAGGGGGGCGATTGGCTTCCAAGGAGGGCCCACAGTCTATATGGCCCCGCCAAACACCTCCTACATCCGCCCCCCACCAACAACAGCTCAGATGGAACAGTCACACGTCACCGGCCCCCTTCACCCCCTTGCAAAGACCTTCCAACCACCCTGTCTTCCCGATCCCTGTCCATTGTCTCAGTCCTCCTCCTGCAACCCTTCCCCCTCCCTCCCACCCCCTTGTGTCAATGTTTCGGCTCCTACAGACTACTCCCTTGCCACCCCAGCACCCCACCCCATGAGCCTGGGCCCCTTCCCCTGCCCTGCCCAGCTTCCTCAGACAGGTGAGGAGACTGTGCTGTCGACTGTGCGGGCAATTTGGCAGGGGCACTGTGATGGACTAGACCCTCAACAGCAGGAGCAGCTGTGGCTACTACTGGCAGAGTTTAAGGACAGCTTTGCCTTGAACGAGAGCGATGTGGGTCAGACGCACCTGGTGCAGCATGAGATCGACACTGGGGATGCCAGGCCCATCAGAATGCGCCCGCGTCGCCTGCCCTTGGCCCACCAGGAGGCTGCGGACCAGGCGCTGTGGGAGATGCAGCAGGCAGGCCTCATAGAGCCCTCAGATAGTCCCTGGGCAGCAGCCGTGGTGATGGTGCCTAAGAAGGGGGGTAAGTGGAGATTCTGTGTCGACTACAGGCCACTTAACGCAGTGACGAAGAAGGACTCCTACCCCATCCCACGCATTGATGAGGCCTTAGATGTCGTAGCTGGGTCGTCCTGGTTCTCCTCACTCGATCTCCGCTCTGGCTACTTCCAGTGCCCTCTCGCCCCTGACGCCAGACCCAAGACTGCATTCTGCACAAGCAGAGGACTGTGGCAGTTTCGGGTCCTCCCTTTCGGCCTCTGCAATGCACCTGCGACCTTCGAGAGGCTGATGGACAGAGTGCTCGCCGGCATCCCCCGGCAGCAGTGTATCGTCTACCTGGATGATATACTGGCACACGGGGGCTCCTTCGAGACAGCACTTGCCTCGCTGCGTCAGGTTCTGGAGAGAGTAGCTGCGGCGGGCTTGAAGCTCCATCCTGATAAGTGCCATTTCCTGAGGAGAGAGGTAACTTTCCTTGGGCACAGGGTGGGGGAAGAAGGCATTAGCACCATGGAGGACAAAGTGCAAGCTGTCCAGGACTGGCCCACCCCCACTGACACCAGACAGCTGAAAAGCTTCCTCGGACTGGCGTCTTACTACAGACGCTTTGTGAGGGGCTTCTCCTGTGTGGCCGCTCCCCTGTTCCGCCTGCTACAGAAGGACAGGGAGTTTGTGTGGGCAGAGGATTGCCAGTCTGCTTTCGAGACACTCAAGGGAGCTCTCACCAAAGCCCCGGTGCTCTCCCCTCCTGACCCTGCCCTGCCCTTCATCCTGGACACGGACGCTAGTAACGTTGGCAATGGCGCCGTGCTGGCACAGGAGGGGCCGGAAGGGGAGCGGGTGGTGGCGTATTACAGCAGGACATTTAACAAAGCTGAACGCCGCTACTGCGTCACTCGCCGCGAGCTGCTGGCCATCGTTAGAGCTGTACGCCACTTCAAATATTACCTCTGTGGCCGTCACTTCACTGTAAGGACCGACCACTCCGCGCTCCAGTGGCTCATGTCTTTCAAGGAGCCAGAAGGGCAGGTCGCACGGTGGATCGAGGAGCTGCAGTCCTACAGCTTCAGTGTGGTGCACAGGGCAGGGGTACGCCATGCTAATGCAGACGCCCTCTCCCGACGCCCCTGCAGTCAGGATGGCTGCCGCAACTGTGAAAGGAGGGAGAGCCGTGAGAAGGAGCTGTGCAGCCAGGAGGAGGGATGTTCTGCGGTGGAGGTGGCGTCCCCAGTCTGCTGTGAGCTCCGGGAGGTCGACACCGCAGGATGGAGACGGCAGCAGGAGGAGGACGCAGACCTTCGACCAGTGCTCCAGTGGTTGGACCAACAGCGGCGGCCCCCATGGGAAGAAGTGTCCGTTCTCTCCCTGGTCACCAAGGGACTGTGGGCTAAGTTCGAGGCCCTGCGACTGTGGGATGGCGTGCTTCAGCGGGCCTGGAAGGAACCCGCCACCGGAGAGGTGAGGTGGCAGGTGGTGGTGCCTCACTCTCTGCGTGGGGAAGTGCTTCAAGCGGTCCATGGCTCAGGTCACTTTGGGGTGACAAAGACCCTGCGTCGCCTCCGCCTTGGCTTCTACTGGGGGCAGCACAAGAGGGACGTCGAGGACTTCTGTCGCCGCTGTGATGGCTGCACAGCCCGCAAAGGCCCCACGGAAAGGTCCCATGCCCAGCTACAGCAGTTCCCTGTGGGGTTCCCTATGGAGAGGGTTGGGGTGGATGTGGTGGGCCCGCTACCCTGCACAGAGAGGGGGAACAAGTATGTCCTCACGGCCATGGACTATTTTACCAAGTGGCCGGAGGCGTACGCTCTGCCTGACCAGGGGGCGGAGACCATAGCGGACGCTTTGGTCGGGGGGATGATTAGCCGTTTTGGGGCAGCGGAGTCCATCCACAGTGACCAGGGGAGAAATTTTGAATCCCGTGTCTTTGCGGCTTTATGTAGCAGGCTGGACATGCAGAAGACCCGTACTACCCCCCTGCACCCACAGAGTGACGGCTTGGTGGAGCGATTTCATCGCTGTATGGAGCAGCAGCTGGCCATTGTCTCGGCTGAGCATCAGCGGGATTGGGACAATCATCTGCCTCTGGTGCTCATGGCATACAGGTCAGCTGTCCAGGAGTCGACGTCCTGCACACCTGCTCTGCTGATGTTGGGCAGGGAGCTTCGCACCCCAGCTGACCTGGCGTTTGGCCGGCCGCCCGATTCTCCCCCTGTTCCTCCCGGCCCAGAGTATGCCAGGAGACTCCAGGACCGCCTTGAGACGGCTCACTCCTTCGCCAGGGGACAGCTGCTGAGCGCAGGGGTGAGGCAGAAAAGGAACTATGATGTGCGTTCTCGTGGCAGGCACTTTGAGGCTGGGGAGCTGGTCTGGACCTACAGCCCGCAAAGAAAGAAGGGAAGATGCCCAAAGCTCGATAGCGAGTGGATCGGGCCATGCAGGGTCCTTGAGAGGATGGGGGAGGTGGTGTACAGGGTCCAGCTACCACCTCGGGGAAGGAGGGTGGCTCTCCACAGAGACCGGTTGGCCCCTTATCGAGGCACCGCCACCCCTCAACCTGCTCCAGCGAGCCCTGCAGCTCCCCGCACCGGTGCGAATGGGCCCCGGACACGCACACCTCAGTGTTCTGGCCCTGGGTCCTCACCTAACCCTATCCTTGTCTCCCCTCCCTGTCGATCACCACAGTCAGCAACTTGGCCCCCAGCCCCGCCCCTCCCTTTCCCCCTGCCCGCCCCCGGGCCTGACACTCGTGGGCCCCTCTTGCCCCCAGGCGCTTCTCCCCAGCCCCCCGTGGCCCCAACGCGGCCTCGTAGGGAGAGGAGAGCGCCGGGTCGCTTCCGGGACTTTGTTTGTTCCCTCGAGGACGAGGAACTTTGAAGGGGGGAGGCAATGTAGCGACCCTGGGACAATTAAATAGTTTGTGCGTTATGTGTTGCATTGTATTTCATTGTCCGTTATGCCAGTTGTTCTATGTGCATGTATTGTAATGTTCTTATTGTCAATCAGGGTGGGGGCCTGCACGCGAGTGAGACCGTGTTGCCGGGGTAACCGGGGGTTTGTTTGTGTGTCGGTTTTCTGCGGTTGTTTACATTGTTACGGGTTTTTCAGTGACCTGGTTTTGGTTGATTAAAAACTACGATCAATTACTAATGACTCGACATGATTATGTCACCGGCGAGGTCGTTACAATATGTAGGCCTATTCGGCCGTCGGCCTAATGCGCCTCCTTTTTGAAAAGTCGGACAAACGGACCAATGGGTTCCGTTTTCGGAACATTGAACCGTCGGCATAGTGGCATGTCGATCTAATGGGAAATATTTCGGACCATTGAGACGTCGGATCAATGTGTTGTCGGAATTACAGGCAGGCCCCGATCAGGTGCGATATAGTCCGCCAAGACGTTGAGGTTGCTTAGCAACCAGAGACGTTGTCCATGCAAGCCAATGGAGCGTTCCCTCTTCGTCATAACTATCAAACCAAACATCCTTCACATTCACCGAGCGAACATTATGAAAGTAAAATGCACATTTCTCGCTAAAAATGTTTACATAAACGCATTTTATGGCGTAACTATGTTACTATTTCCACCCAGAATAAAGAAAGATGTCGGCCGTATGCTTCTGTGCAAGCGTCACTACTCTCTGCCAGTGACGTCGGGTCAAGCTCCACGCTGATTGGCTATCGCGGCCAAGGGTCACGCGTTGGAGCGTTGAAAGTTCTATCTTTTGAACTCCGGGCGTTGGTGCGTTGGGCGCATTACTGCGTTTACGTGCGTAAGTACGTGCGTCTGCCGCGTCTAACGCCCCGTGCCCACTACCTCCGTCCGTTGACTGATCCCCATTGACTTTGAATGGGGACGGACGCGCAATGCATTGTGGATCCGTCCGTTCCGTTGGAGCCTTCGGCTCCGTCAGAAAGTTGAAAAATGTTCAACTTTTTCGGCAGCGACGGATCCGTCATCCAATCAGATCGCGTATGCAAATTTAAGCCCTGTGACGCGACTCGGGCTCTGACGATACTGGAAAGCGGGAAAGCGGGTCATCTTGCATCGCAACAAGCAGGAAGAAGCGGGAAGAACCCGGCGAAGCGATTTGATTGGCTGACGGATGCCTCTGCAAAGACTACTCCCCCATCCGTCAGCCACGCCTTCCCACGTCCGTTGACTGACGGTGCAGTGGGCACAAGGCGTGACGGAGCCGAAGGCTCCAACGGAACGGACGGATCCACAATGCATTGCGCGTCCGTCCCCATTCAAAGTCAATGGGGATCAGTCAACGGACGGAGGTAGTGGGCACGGGGCCTTACGCCCCGTGCCCACTACCTCCGTCAGTTGACCGTTGCCCATTGACTGTGGTACTTAAACGTGTAATGGGCGGGACTAGTGCAGCAGGTTAGCGTGGGGAGTAGTGAGCACATGTAGAGAAAGAAACCTGACCGGACTGAAGGTGCGAACACACCAAGCGCGTACCTCGCGTACCATGTACGCGCGTAACGCAGCTTAAATGTTGCTTGACCATTTTGTGTCAAAAATGGTCAGATACGCGCGTACGCATACACGCGTAGATGAGACCGCCCAAAACTTTCCCCCCCCCCAGCCTGTGGCTGCGTTGGATTTAGGAGTCCGAGGAAGGAAACCCAAACGCCACCGTGTTTGGGTGGATGATAGAGCTTGGATCGGGTTAGATTAAATAATCTTGGATATAAATAACAATAATCGGGTTAAATAACTTCACATGGTGTGTCTGGTGTGTTTCCAGCATTCGTAGTGTTGATCAGCAGAGAAATAGTCCGCCAAGACGTTGAGGTTGCTTAGCAATCAGAGACTCTGTCCATGCAAGTGAACGGAGCGTTCACTCTTCGTCATAACTATCAAACCAAACATCCTTCACATTCACCGAGCGAACATTATGAGAGTAAAATGCACATTTCTCGCTAGAAATTTTTCCATAAACGCATTTAATGGCGTAACTATGTTACTATTTCCACCCAGAATAAAGAAAGTTGCCGGCCGTGGCTGCCATGGACATGGCTGCTCTGGAGTCCGAGGTAGGAAACCCAAACGCCGCCGTGTTTGGGTGATAGAGTTTAGATCGGGTTAGATTAAATAATCTCGGATATAAATAACAATAATCGGGTTAAATAACTTCACATGGTGTGTCTGGTGTGTTTCCAGCATTCGTAGTGTTGATCAGCAGATATATAGTCCGCCAAGACGTTGAGGTTGCTTAGTAACCAGAGACTCTGTCCATGCAAGTGAACGGAGCGTTCCCTCTTCGTCATAACTATCAAACCAAACATCCTTCACATTCACCGAGCGAACATTATGAAAGTAAAATGCACATTTCTCGCTAAAAATGTTTCCATAAAAGCATTTAATGGCGTAACTATGTTACTATTTCCACACAGAATAAAGAAAGATGTCGGCCGTATGCTTCTGTCCAAGCTCACTACTCTCTGCCAGTGACGTCGGGTGAAGCTCAACGCTGATTGCGGCGCGTATGAGCGTACAAAGTAAAAAATTTTGAACTCCTCGCGTACGCGCGTATGTGTACGCGCGTATGTGTACGCGCGTATGTGTACGCACCTCATACGCCCCTACAGCGAGTAAAATGTTGCTTGGTACGCGTGTACGCACCTCATACGCGCGTAAACCAATGCTTCCCTATGGAAAAATTGCCGATTTTATACGCGTGGTACGCAGGTAACGCGTTTGGTGTGGCCGTCCCTTGAGAGCTAAGAGGAGGCATCGTAGTGTGGGAAGCAGTTAAGTTTTATCGTGAGGTCGACTACTCGTGGTCCTGATTTAAACTTCTTTGTGACCTGCAAAAAGGTGAATACAATGTGTATGCCTCCATTGTGCTATATCTAACTGTTATAGTAACGAAGAGTACTGGATGTGTAACGCGGTTAGCGACGTGCTAGTTAGCGGTAGCATTCTGTGTTAATGTGCCCGCATATCGTAGTTTTGTATTGTGACTTAAGTTAACGCAAAGCTAATGCTAGTTCGATATGAAATAGTGTTTGATATTATGGCTAATTGGATAATATGCTTAAAGGAGCTGGACGTTGGAGAGAGAGGGGTTTCCAGCAGATGGCCCTGCTGTTTCTGTGTTTTCTTCCTTGTGATTTCGCCACCGCCATTGCCCACGTGTGTGTTTGGATTGCCACCGCCATTGCCATTATCTTCGTGAGAATATCATCCCCCAATCCCTTTCTGCCCCTACTAATTACACCCTGGATTTCGTGAGTACTGACTTACACATGCACATGCTTTTATTTTGAGCTCAACGCTGAGTGAAGCGGCCAGTACAGTTTTTAGGCCCCACCGCACACAAGCTTCAAATCAGGCCTGCAACGGGTTAACGTCATTTAAAGTGTGTTGTTAATTTGATTGTGTGTGGTACATTGAGTTTGCATTGTTGTAAATTGGAGAATCCCGTGCATCTGATTTTATTTGTTTTCTTTTCCTAAAATACATTCAACTAGTATTTCATTTTGTGAATAAATATGTGAATGAATACTTTTACATTTAAAATACAGTTGTGGTGGTCATTTATTAAAATTCTGTAACATATGAATAAAAGTTGTAGTTTCCTACAACGAGCCCAGGCCCAGTCTTATTGTATTAACCACTCTAGATTTATTATTTAACTACATGGGACAAGGGTTACATCCGGACACGCAACCAGAGAGGGGAGTATCACGCACTTGTGCCGGAGTTGCGTCTGGATGCTCTCCTATTCCATCAATATTTTCGGATGCCTCCGGACCACTTCGACGAGTTGCTTGGCAAGGTCGGTCCTCTCATTACCGTGGCAGACACACGGTTTCGTTCTGCAATTGGCCCTGCCGAGCGACTCGCCATTTGCCTACGGTAAGGATACTTTTTTTTTTAATGATCACACAACTAGCGTTTCCATACAGCTCATTGGTGTGCACATACTGCTAGGCTATAGAAAAGGTGCCCATTTCCATCCACGGTGTTGTTTGCATAAAATGTCCTAATTAGGGAAGACATCTACCCATCTATAGCCATAGTAGTGTGCAGAGTGTTCCTGGTAAATCTCAGGTTATGTGGTAGAGCTATCTGTAAACAATCTAGTCATATTAGTTGTGGGTGTCACATGGGATTATTTATGTATCAATGAAGAGTGTTTCAGATAAATGTGTTCCATCATAAAGCCTTTCTATGAACATGGTATGCAAGCAACCATGTATGAATAATAAATATAACTAAGCTGTCATGACTCATGCCCTGTATATTTTAAAGTATATTTGAAGTATTTTCTTTAATGCTTTCTTTGTTAGGTATCTTGCCACTGGCGATTCCTTTCATACGATTGGCTTCAGCTATCGTGTGGGCACTTCGTCAGTGTGTAGGATAGTGCGGGAGGTAGCCAGTGCCATCTGGACTGCTTTGGTGGAGGAGGAGATGTCTGTTCCCACGAGGGCGGACTGGAGCACCATGGCCGAGCAGTTTGAGTGGCGCTGGAACTTCCCCAACTGCATCGGAGCGATTGATAATACATTTCATTTAGAGGCGCCTTTCAAGACACCCAAGGTCAATGATGGGAAGCATGTTGTGATACAAGCTCTAGTTAACTCTGGCTCCTTGTATCACAATTACAAGGGCACCTTCTCCCTGGTCCTCCTCGCCATAGTGGACGCCGACTACCTGTTGTGAATGTTGGAGGCTACGGCAGGACGAGTGACAGCGGCTCCCTCCGTAACTCCGCGTTTGGGGAAGCTCTTCGCAATGGCACCCTTGACCTCCCTCCCGCCCGTGTGATCTCCGGTGCAGAGCAGCGGGGGCCACTTCCTCACGTGTTTGTGGGGGATGAGGCGTTCCCACTCATGACCCACCTGCTGCGGCCATTCCCTGGACAACATCACACTCTGGAGCAGCGAGTGTTCAACTACCGTAGTGGAATGTGCCTTCGGAATCTTGGCATCTAGGTGGCGCATGTACCGGCGCGTGATTGGCACCAGTCCTGAGGTAGCTGAGGTGTGTGTGAGGGCCACCTGTGTGCTGCACAACTTTCTTGAGAGGAAGAAGCTGCAGGGGAGAAGACACGGGGTGGAACCGAACATCGAGCCATCGACTGATCCTGAAGCCCTGCGTGATGCACCCAGGATGGGCTCCAACAACGCCACCAGACTGACCATCCAGATGCGGGAGGCCTACTGTGCGTTCTTCAATGAGGAGGGTGCAGTGCCATGGCAGCCAAGAGCCTAGCAACACAAAGGCTCTTCAACCAAACAGCTCTTTTAAGAGCTACCCATATCTTAAGAAAAGAAGCATATTCCAACTACACCTGCACCTTCCTATACCTGCGTATACATTGTTCATTTGCTCAAGGTTAAGTTTTAAAAGTAACTGTAATAATGATTGTTAATGATCTGGTTTTGTTTTTTCACAGATGACCCGAGCCAGCTTTCAAGAATCCCTATTGTCTTCCTGCAAGTGTACTGAATAATTATTAATATGCTAATATTAATATAACATAATTCCACTTCCAAATTATAATGTATTATAAAAGGAACACATCACAATGAAAGTAATTTTTTTTAATTAAGAACACAAAGAACAGAACAACAAAACGACAGAAACACCATAACTTAACAACATAACAAACATAACCTCACGCACTCAGTCACTCACTCACTCACTCACTCCACTCACTCACTCACTCACTGTCATTCTCCCGAACCTCCCTAACCTCCCTATTCTGTAGCGCCGCCATATCCGCCCTTGAAACGATTTGGTACACCTCGTACCGCACCATGGCTCTACAGGGACTGGAGAGCCTTCTCATGGCAGGGAGGAGTGACATAAAAAAAATCTCATCCTCAGAGGGGGGCTGTGGCTGTGGCTGCGGCTGCGAGGCAAGTGTAGCCAGTGGCTCCATGAGCGCCAGCATGCCCTGCTCAAGAGGACATCTCAGTCCTACGTCGCTTCCTACCCCTGCCCTCTTCTGGGGGCTGCACACGCCACTGGCTCCTACCCACAGGTCCACCATCAGCTGCATATCCAAGGCCAGCTGGCGTGAATGTTGAGCTCGCCCGTAATTTATCCTCCCGGATCCTCGGCCCTCCGATGCAGCAGCCAATCACGTCCAGGGACAGGCACATCAAAATTAACATAATGGTCAACAAATCACACGCGGGGAAAACACATGATCATTAGCATGAGGTTCGACAAACTGAGGATTTTACCCATGAGGGCGGGGCGACAATCCGCAACCGTACAGCGATCTGATTGGATGACGGATCCGTCGCTGCCGAAAAGTTGAAATTTTTTCAACTTTCTGACAGAGCCGAAGGCTCCAACGGAACGGACGGATCCACAATGCATTGCGCGTCCGTCCCCATTCAAAGTCAATGGGGATCAGTCAAAGGACGGAGGTAGTGGGCACGGGGCCTGACCCTACATGCCCACTGCACCGTCAGTCAACGGATGTGGGAAGGCGTTGCTGACTGATGGGGGAGTAGTCTTTGCAGAGGCATCCGTCAGCCAATCAAATCGCTTCGCCGGGTTCTTCCCGCTTCTTCCTGCTTGTTGCAATGCAAGATGACCCGCTTTCCCGCTTTCCAGTATCGTCAGAGCCCGAGTCGCGTCACAGTGCTTAAATTTGCATACGCGATCTGATTGGATGAGGAATCCGTCGCTGCCGAAAAAGTTGAATTTCGCGTCCGTCCCCATTCAAAGTCAATGGGGATCAGTCAACGGACGGAGGTAGTGGGCACGGGGCCTGAGGGTAACGTTAGCCCAGCGGTCCGCTTTCTCCTTCTCTGGCTCTAGACGCTCAGCAGACTGTAACAAAACTCTACAACTCACGACTACTAACGTTTCTGTGAGGCCCAATACGTTAGCAGCAGCTGTCTGTTCCTATGATAAACACTGATTATTAAAGTGAAGATGCTGTAGGCTATTTAGTGCTTTTAAACGGTTTAATTACTTGAAACAAGGTTGCTGATAATATTGATAGGGAAATAGTCAGTGATAAAAGTAAGAAGTGTGTGTGTGTGTGTGTGTGTGTGTGTGTGTGTGTGTGTGTGTGTGTGTGTGTGTGTGTGTGTGTGTGTGTGAGAGAGAGAGAGTAAAATTCAGTTAGTTTACAGGGAAGCACGATGAGGGGATGGCTAGATAATAGTGTGTGCGTGTGTGTGCCACATGAGAAACTGACAGCAAAGCACCGTCTGTCTGAGAGAAAACTGTCTGGCAATAATGGCTGTTTAACTATGGAACTATTTATTTATTTAAATTTTCAGTTGTAAAAGATTAACATTTCAGTTCAGGAAATTTTTAGGGAGCCATTTATTTGTTTAAATTGTGTTATGTTGCAAATCTGATAACCTGCTGTGTTTATTAAACTTATCCTTAAAGGCATTTAAATGACGTTAAGTGTTGGAGCTTGTATTATTCAAAATTTTGACGCCAATATTTTCTCTTTTTCTGTATATTAATATCGGCCCCCTTGACTACTAATAATCGGTATCGGCCCTGAAAAAACCATATCGTCTATCTCTAAAAAAACCTAACCTATATAAAAACAGGCTATTATACATGGGTCTTAGAATAATACTCTTTATGGCCATAAAGGATATCATCAAAAACATACTGTTGAAACACAATAGTATTGCAGTAATGCAGAATTATCTTTTTAACTATATCATGAAATACAAATCATTTATACTAATTTAACCATGAAATATGATTAAATACGCCTTAGTTAACAAGTAACATAAAAAACATCTTACAGGCTTCACCTCAACATATTAAATTCAAGGCTATAATAAGTGCATCTAGAATAGTCTTTTTAAACATATGCAACATACCACTAGCACAAGTAGTGCATAACAGAGCATACATGCTCGAGTTGTAAACATAAAACACCACAAAAGTAAAGTACAAACAAATTGAGCAGCAAAGTAAAATGGCTTAGCTTGCTATTTTCTACCAGTTTATCAGTGAAATAATGTGCTGCTTTTACTGTAGCTCAGAACATTTAACATAGTCAGGTTCACACACAGCATCAGCGGTTAAATACGAGCATTCTTACTGAGCCTCGTGGTAAGACACAGCATGGCTAGCACAGTTAGCAATAAGCATTAGCTTCTAGCTTCATGAAATCATGAACATTTTCACTCGTCTGCTTGTGTTAGCGTTCTAGCTGCGCATTGACGACAGCAACGTGAAGGAGCGGGGCTTACTTCCCTCTAACCATTGGGAGGTCTGTATTCTTAGATACAGCCAATAAGACTCCAGTATGATCAAAATCACTGATTGACAGCTTAATAACCCAACAGGTAAACAATATAAGGCTTAAGGGAATATAACAGACAAAGAACAGAGGGGAACTTCATGAGAAATAAGCAGTGTTTGGAATAACGCAGTTTAAAGTAACGCCGTTAGGTAACTACGTTATTTTTTCAGTAACGGGGTAATCTAACTAATTACTTTTTCTGTCGTTACAACGGCGTTACCGTTACTGAACCTAAAATGCGGTGTGTTACTATGAATTGATTAAATAAATGCGTAATCCAAACGCAGCCCTGGCGCTCCACACAAACTGCTAGTGAGGAGAGCGGTTGGGTTAGCGTCCGAGATAAGAGATTATGATTGGCTAAGGCAGGGTCATGTGTCATCGTAGCCAATTGGAGCCAGTGTTTAAACGTTTTCCACACATAAAGGCCGATTTAGGGTCGTTTTAGACGCAGAGACGTAAGCACGGAATTTACACAAGGGACTTGTTTTAGACAAGTTTTGATTTACGGTTCCTTTAAGGTTCCTTAAGGATTGCGCGTGTTGCAAGGGGATTCTCCGCCAGAACAGTAGGGGGAGCAACGAACGAATCTGTGGGCGTGGAAGTGGAAATCGCTGGCTTGTTTATATTTATGCACTTCCAGTATTTTCGACGAGAGTAGCAGTAGCTAAGTTTAGGTTAGCGGTCTTTTTCCACACTCTGAACGATGTTAAGGTTGCTGTAAAACCGGAAATGTGAGACTCCTGAAAGGATGTGGTTAGCTGGCCAATCACAGTCTTTGCGAGCTGCGTAGGGCCGTAGTGTTTTAGTCGCATAGTCAGGAATTTTGGGCGACGCACTTAAGCACGTAAGGGGGGATATTTTACCGCGCAAGGGGGGGTTATGTATCTTACGTGCTTACGCGTTACGTCTAAAACAGAGCATATATCGGCCTTAAGCCAGGACACTCGCGCCACACAAAAACAGCAAACATTCGATGAAGCAGGAGAAATGGCGAATCAGGATTAATCTGGTTAAAATTTGGCATTTTCAAGGTGATGATATAAGCACTACTTCCAATTCATTGAGGTCAAGGGCAAAAACGTGAATGTCGAGTGTACATTATGTCCAGGACCAAGAGCGAAGACTTCATCAACATCTGTTGTGAGCAACTCCAATTTAATGAAGCATCTCACAACTATACACGCGTCAACAAAGCTAGTGGCCAAAAACACTGATACCTCCACCACAGATGATAGCTCGTCATCCACTCGCAAAGAAGGTCACGGAGCAAAGTCGTCCCAGCAGCAAAAGCTAGATTTTTCTGCCCTACAACAAAAACCGATGACGCAGGCTGAAGTCAACCGTATGATTGCCAGGTATGTGGTTACAAATATGTTGCCATTATCGACACTGGAGGATGATTCATTCCGAGCAATTATTGCTAAAATACCTAAGAAAGGAGGGGCCTGTACGCCTTGCACAAAGACGTTTGCTAAATACCTAGATGCTGACTACGCCAAAATGAACACAGAGCTTAAAAAGTGTTTTGAAGAGTTGGACTTTTTGTCTACAACTGCAGATATTTGGACTGCTCACAACCGCAGCTACCTCGGCGTGACCGCCCACTGGATAGATCCAAACAGCCTTGAGCGAAAGAAAGCAGCCTTGGCCTGCAGACGGTTCAAGGGCGGTCATACGCATGACCACATTGCTACTGAACTGGACAATATCCACTCATCCTTTGCTTTTTCTAACAAAATCACAGCTACTGTCACAGACAATGGTTCGAATTTTGTGAAGGCCTTCAAAGTTTACCAGCCCGTTCAGGGTGATGACTCTGGGGAGGAGGATGCTGATGATGTGACTCTTCAATTAAAAGCATTAAATACTCCCATGGATTAATTAAGTGTTGTTAATCATGTTAATTATGAATTATGATATCAAAGTCAAATTAAATGTATATCTCTTGGCTCATAATGTGTGTGTGTGTGTGTGTGTGTGTGTGTGTGTGTGTGTGTGTGTGTGTGTGTGTGTGTCTGTCTCATTTCAGGCGATCAAAACCAGATTTGCAGAGGTGCTGGAATGTGAGTCTGCAGTCTTGGCTGCGGTGACATTGCAGGTTTAAACTATGTTGGCTGCGGACACAGGAAAGGAAGGACAACGCCAAGGCAAGTCTGCTGGCGGAGTGCCGGAAAAGTGCCCAAGATGAACACCCGCTAATGGGTACCAACGCACCAACACGCAACCTCAGCACCAACTCAGCCATAGAGGATGAATTATTTTCCTTTGAGGATGAGGAGGACTCCTCGCTTCTGTGGAAAGCCAAGTTGCTGACTATTTAAAATCAGGAGCACAAGGGATAGACACTCTTAACTAGACCCCGAAGCCATTTGTTTTGAGAATAATGGCTGGCTGATGAAGTTATTGGCTGGCTAGCCGGCTCAGCCAAAACCTTGATGCCAAATTTTAAAAAACCTAAACGCCAAATTTTTCATGGCTACAAATGGCTAACATTTTTCGTGTGTATGTCTCTATGTAATAGGGCTTTGACTTTTTAGCCTAGGGAAGCTGGTCTTCACCCCAAAGAGGAACAGGCCGTCTGACAAGAAGTTTGAAATGCTGCTGCTTCTTAGATACAATCAGTGGTTTGAAGGGTAGGATGGTTAGGCTACATGGGTTAGCTGGATACATGACGGATACATGAATAGATTAGTGTTTTGGAAGGAGTGTATGGATGGGTAGATTAATATCTAGAAGCTAAAATTCAATCTTTAAAAGCACTCCATGTTGTTCAACTGTTTACTTTTTTAATGAAGAAATTACTTGAAATACAGTAGCCTATGGCTGCATCCGAATACTTAGTACATACTATTTCTGCCCAGTGTCTACTACTTGACCATACTACACTTGACTGTGTAGTACGGTCTACAGCTATGCGTAGAACGCCTCCGAATGCTTCCGAACATCGCCGAAACTCCACCAGAAGTTTGGAGATGACGTATCTCCCCTCAGATGCCGGCAAAATTACCTTGATAAGTTACCTGTTTTCCATCTTGTCATCGTTGCTATTAAATTAAAAATGTCTCTTTTTACTTAATTACTTACTTTACTATTTTACTCTTTTTAATGTCTCTTTTTTTCGCCGCTTTCTACGATGTCTTTCTGGTGGTGACGAGTCAGCCATCTCTTCTTCGTTCGTTACTAGACTCCTGTTGCATTGTGGGATGGCGTAGTGAAGTCCGTGGTTTACTTTGGCGGTAGTACGCATTCGGAAACGTCTTCCGTACTACAGAATGCATACTGAGTATTCGGACGCGCTATATTTTTTGCGTACTACAAAATGCATACTATATAGTATGCAAGTATGAGTATTCGGATTCAGTCTATGTCTTCCAGACTATTTGTCTCGGGTTGTGAGAGTTTGATTTATTTAATTCGCTAGTTGCTGCAAACACACTTTATATTGTTTAACTGTTTACTTTTGAGAATATACTTAAAGAATGTCTACCAGACCAGTTGTCTCAGGTTGTGAGTTTGATTTACTTAATTTGCTACAGTTACTGCAATCACACTTTATATTGTTTAACTGTTTAATACTTAAAGAATGTCTACCAGGATTTGTCTGAGATTGGGAGTTTGATTTATTTATTTAATTGAGACTACAGAGTTGAACACACTTTTTGTTGTTTAAATGTTTACTGTTGTCTCAGGTTGTGAGGGTTAGATTTAATTTGCTACAGTTACTGCAAACACACTTTATTTTGTTTAACTGTTTGTTACAAAGATACTAATACTTGAAGTGCAAGATAAACCTCTTGCTATCTGTTGATGTGCAATAAATATTGAAGGTTATGTACAGGTACCTGTCTGTTCTACTCATTTCAACTGACTTGTGAAAACTGCTCAGAAAAATCCAAAAATCTTTGACATACAGTATAGCAACTTTTCTTTAAAGTAACGCAAATAGTTACTTTCCCTGGTAACTAGTTACTTTTATTATAGAGTAATTCAGTTACTAACTCAGTTACTTTTTGGAACAGGTAATGAGTAACTATAACCAATTACTTTTTTAAAGTAACGTTCCCAACACTGGAAATAAGGGGATAATATGGGAAATAAGATAATATATAAGGGCCCAATTTCCAACTGGGTTACAGTATATATATGAATTGTTGGTAACACTTTATAATAAGGTGCCATAATAAATAGCAAAGTAGTTAGTACCTAACCCTTTGTTAATGTTTGTTAATTGTTACTAAAATATCTATTCGGCGCAAGTTAATCCGTTTTTTTCACTGACCACTAGGGATGTGTCGGTCGCGACCGATTCGTTACAACGAACGAATCCCGAACGTGAACGACAAGAACTGGTTCCCCAAAACAAGAAGAACTGGTTCTTTGATTCTTTTTTTTAAACATAAACCAAAAATATGGTCACGTAAATAAAATATACAAACGAACAGAGCTTCGTCTCCCCGCGACTTATATTGATTGAGTCAACGTTCTCAAAGATTCAGCCAATGAGAGGTAGCAATGGTGTTGCAATGGCACCTGGGTAAGCCAATGACAAGGCGGTACCGTCGAATATGCGCGCTTTCTGTCTGACGTATCTTGGGTCATACCATTCGACGTGGGGCCACTCATATATCCCCCTAAATTTTTTCGAAAATAGACTTGACCTCCATCTGTTTATTGGATAAACGCATTTCCCAATCCCAGGAGTCTTTGCTCCATTCTACATCAATTTAAGAACAAACAAAGAAATTAAACTGCAGTTCGTATTTTTTATTTATGACCATGCAATTATGTAATGCCTGAACAATGAAGAATTAAATGTAAAGTAAAATAAAATTATAAATGTAAAACCATGAATGAAATATAGAGAGCATAAATATTGATGGGACGTTCGGTTATACTATGTAGCAGGCATCTCCAAACGGCGGACCGCGGTCTTGACGGTCCTATCCGGACCCATGACCAATTAATAAAAAAAAGTTTTTTTAATTTTTATTTTTAGACGTAAAACGTAA
Organism: Gadus macrocephalus; assembly: GCF_031168955.1. Taxonomy (NCBI): domain Eukaryota; kingdom Metazoa; phylum Chordata; class Actinopteri; order Gadiformes; family Gadidae; genus Gadus; species Gadus macrocephalus. The sequence continues at coordinate 18,778,802 of NC_082393.1, forward strand.
TCTGATGTAACGAACGAATCAAAACGACCGAATCAAATAAACAAATCGCTTTAGTGAACTGAACTGAAAGAACTAGTTCCCGGAAAAGAATAATTTTGCCCATCCCTACTGACCACAGAGTGTCGCTGGTTAAGGTTAGGGTTGTGTGCAAGGGTTAGGGCCATGTGTTATGGTCAGGGATAGGGCTGTGTGTTAGGGTTGGGTTAGGATTATGCAAACAACTAATGTTTAATTTATGATGAAAAAACTATTAACTTGTGCCAAATAGATATTTTAGTAACAATTAAATAATATAAAAAAAGGGTTAGGTAATGACTAGTTTGCTATTTATTATGGAATTCAATTCAATTGTATTTGTATAACCCTTAATCACCATTACAGTCTCAAAGGGCTTAACAGGCCAAATATTTATGACACCCCCCTTTACCCATGCCCCCACACGGGCAAGAAATAACACCCTTGAAATTAGCAAGGAAGAAATCTTGAGAAGAAACGCATAGTAGGGGTTCCCTTCTTGGGTGCAATGGGTGCCACAATTGACATACAGGTAAATACATGGACATCATATTAAATTGGTGATGGGGTTCTGGCCGGTTAACCATGAGGAGAGTCCAGGCATCCAGTCCAGTCACCGCAACAACAGACAGAATAGTGAATTAGAACGGAGAAGTACATAATGGGAATGTATACTAATAATAATAATAATAATAAATTCAATTTATATAGCGCCTTTCAAGGTACCCAAGGTCGCTTTACAAGAGGTGTACACAGGGGGGGGGGGGGGGGGGGGCAGGTTAAAGGCCATAGGCCTCTAAGAAGAGGTGTGCCTTCAGGAGCTTTTTGAAGGACTCCACTGAAGTGGCACAGCGGATATGGAGGGGGAGCAGATTCCACAGAGTGGGGGCAGAGGCGCAGAAGGCCCTGTCCCCAAAGGTCTTGAGTCTGGTGCGGGGGGTTTCCAGCTGGTCCTTAGCAGAGGACCTGAGGGACCGCAGGGGGGTGTAGGGATGGAGGAGGTCAGAGAGGTAACGGGGGGCCAGAGCATGCAGGGACTTGTAGGTGAGTAGGAGGATTTTAAACTTGATCCGGGACTTAACAGGTAACCAGTGGAGTTGCATCAGGATGGGGGTGATGTGCTGCCAGGGCTTAGTGCCAGTTAAAACCCTGGCAGCTGAGTTCTGAACATATTGCAGTCGGTCCAAGGTTTTGGAGGGGAGACCTGTGAGGATGGAATTACAATAGTCCAGACGGGTGGAGATGAAGCAGTGGATGAGTGTTTCAGTGACTGAGTCTGAGAGTGAGGGTCGGAGTCTTGCAATGTTTCTCAGATGGAAGAATGCAGATTTTGTGGTGTTGTTGATATGAGGCTGAAATGACAGGGTGGGGTCAAGGATGACACCCAGGTTGCGGACTACGGGGGATGGGGTGATAGGGCAGCCATCCACTTCCAGCAGAAGATCCCCAACCTTCCTGAGCAGTGACTTGGGGGCCACGACCATGAGCTCTGTTTTATTGCTGTTCAATTTGAGTAGATTAGAGGTCATCCAGATTTTTAGGTCTTGCAGACAGTTGATGAGTGGGGCCGGTGGAAACTGAGTTGAGGGTTTGGTGCTGATGTATAGTTGGGTATCATCAGCGTAGCAGTGGAAACTGAGACCATGATGACGGATGATTTGACCAAGGGGGAGCATGTAAATGGTGAATAGTAAAGGGCCGAGCACGGATCCCTGGGGAACACCATGGTTGACTGGTGCCGTGGTGGAGGTGGCATCGTCCAAGGTGACGTATTGTTGGCGGTTGGCGAGGTAGGACTGAAACCAGGAAAGGGCTGAGCCACTGAGACCAATGAGCTCAGCAAGACGGGTGAGGAGGATGGAATGGGATACTGTGTCAAAGGCTGCTGAGAGATCGAGGAGGATAAGAATGGAGATGAGGCCATTGTCGGCGGCAGTGAGGAGGTCGTTAGTGATTTTAATGAGGGCAGTTTCGGTGCTATGGTGAATTCTGAAGCCAGACTGAAGGGGTTCAAAGAGCTCATGGTGGGCCATGTGGTGTTGGAGCTGGGAAGCCACTGCTCTTTCCAGGATCTTACTTAGGAAAGGAAGGTTGGAGATCGGGCGGTAGTTGTTGGGGTCGTCGGGGTCCAGACCGGGCTTTTTCAGGGTGGGAATGACTGCTGCAGTTTTGAAGCCTGCGGGCACCACACCAGAACCAAGCGAGCAGTTGATGATGTCAGTTATGAAGGAGCAGATAACAGGTAGGCAGGTTTTCACCAGGAAGGTGGGCATGGGGTCCAGCTTGCAGGAGGAGGACTTAGCTCGGGACACAAGTCGTGCACCTGGTTAGTGTCCAGTGTTGCAAAGGAGAGACCGCACTGCAGGGTGTCGGCACCAAGATGAAGGTCAGTGTGAGACAGTGACGGAGAGTGTTGGAGGAGGTGGTTGTGAATGGTCTCCACTTTGTTGTGGAAGAACTCCAGGAACCGGGAGCACAGGTCCAGTGCGTCAGAGGGTTGGGGAGCGTCAGGGGGGCGCAGGAGACGGTTGATGGTTGGGGTGGTTTTGTTGGTTATTGATAAGCTTGGAGTAGTAGAGTATCCTTGCCTTAGAGAGGGCCTCCTTGTATTCCCTGACATGGTCTTTGTAAGCCTCCTGGTGTACAGTGAGGCCAGATGTTCTATAACGCCTCTCAAGCTGGCGGCCAGCTGCCTTCATGAGGCGAAGCTCAGGAGTAAACCAGGGGGCGGGGCGAGAGAGGGAGACCTGCCGGGTTATGGGAGGGTCAACAGAGTCCAGGCTGAGGGAGAGAGCTGTGTTGTAGAGTTCCACCAGCCTGTCCACTGAGGTGTTAGGAGGGGGTGTGGCCAGGTGGGTTGCTAGGGCGGTAGACAGCACAGAAGTGTGCACCTGTTTCGTTTTCCGAAATGTGATGGTACGTTTGCTGGGGAGACGGGGTGAAAGAGATGGCAAGATGGTCTGATATTGCCAGGTCTTCACACTGGAGGTGGCCAGGGGTGGTTCCAGTGGAGCACACTAGGTCCAGGGTGTGCCCTTTGGTATGGGTTGGACCAATCACATGCTGTGTAATACTGAAACAGTCCAGAAGTGTCATGAAATCAGAGGCAAATGAGCAGCTGGCTGAATCCACGTGGATGTTAAAGTCACCTAGTAGAATGGTGGATGGGTACATAGGGCAGATGGTGGCAAGCAGCCCAGAAAGCTCAGACAGGAAGTGGGTGGAGGCTTTAGGGGGCCGGTAAATGAGGAGAACCTGGAGCTGTGCAGTGCCTGCCAAAAAAATGGAGACACTCAAAGGAAGTGGAGCTAACTGGAAATTCCTTGACCTGAATATGGGATCTATGAATAACAGCTAGTCCACCACCACGGCCTAGGCTACGGGGTTTTTGAATGTACGCATAGTCAGGGGGAGTAGCTTGGTTGAGGGTTAGAAAGTCCTGCTGGCTCTGCCATGTCTCTGTCAGACATAGGAAATCGATCTTTTTATCCTGAATAATGTCATACATGAGAAGGCCTTTGTTATTGAGTGAGCGAGTGTTCAGTAGCATGAATGTGGCATCCCTGTTAGTGGAAGCTGCGACAGGGGTTACGCTACAATTGATACTGAGTAGGGAACCCAGGTTGACGGTCCGTGGGCGTGGTTTGTTTTGACAGCGTTGCCGCCGTAGGGCATAGCAAACTGCGAAAACAGCTGGAGTAGTGTCCATGTAAACAAACTTGTGTCGGACGGCCCTATGGACGTAACGAGGGCGACGGAGAAGGCAGAAAGATCTGATGACCTTAAGGCAGTTCGGAAGCGAGAGAGTATTGAGTTGTACGAGTTCAGCAGCAGAGTATTTGTAGACAGACATCGCTCACCCATAGCAGCAGGCTAACGCGGCTGCTATCTACCTAGCGGGAGACCACAGCGAGACTACTATGGACGATGCAATCCAGGGAAATCCAGGGAAACCAGGTAAGTATACTGTAATAACAAAAGCATAAGCAAACAGAGCAGTCTTCACTTCGCAGCTGTCGTCTGCACGGCAAGCATAAATTTCCTCTCAAGTCGATTGAATCTTATTCTCAAAGAAATCCATGAATTCACCTGTAACGATGGAGGAGCCTACGGTCTGTGTCTGTTTCTGAGTCAGACGCTTGACCGTGTCAAAAATAAACATAGGCATTCCTGGCAGTGCACCCTTATAGGTCAGCAGACTGTTGTGCCATGCAAGATGAAAGACCTCAAGTTTAGTCGAGCGCCATTTGCGTTCAAGGATCCTGCAGCTTCGCTTCAGAGTGTACGTTTCTGCATTAAACCAGGGAGCTGTTTTTTTCAATTACGAGTGGAGCAACTGAATCAATGGCAGCAGACAAGGCAATGTTGAGGTCATCAGTAAGGCACTCCACAGAACCACTATAGTTACAAAGAGGTGCAAGTGAACCGGGTAACTTATCTGCCATAGCTGTAATGGTTGCAGATGTGATGCGGTGACAGCTGAAAGTAGCTTACTGATCGTCGCAGGGGCAGGATAGCACCACCTGGAAAGTGAGCAAAAAGTGGTCTGATAAAGCTGAGGTGTAGGAAGCGACCACTAGCTGTGAAATGTCTACACCGCGGGTCAAAACGAGATCAAGCGTGTTTCCACCGATGTGGGTTGGGTGCTGGACGAGCTGTTTGAAGCCAAGAGTATCTGTAATGGACAGAAAAGCCCTTGCGAGGGCATCAGATGGGTTATTCACATGAATGTTGAAATCCCCAATAAGCAAAATACTGTCTGCGTATGTAGCCAGATCAGCTTTAAAATCAGAAAACTCATCAATAAAAAGTGAATACGGTCCTGGGGGACAGCATACTACAGCTACTACAGAATATATATCTATTCTTTGGCTTTAAATTAAGCTTAGAATTAGATATCAGGGCTACCACCTTTCTTAACTTATCTAGATACTTGGGTGCTAACGTAATTGGGTGGAGTAGCTTTGTTTAGGGCTAGAAACTCATCTGGTTTTAACCAGGTTTCACAAAGGCCCAGTATGTCGATATTATTATCAATAATGGACCAAGAGGGCTTTAGATGAAAGCAACCTTATGTTCATGAATCCTATTCTGAGTGCTTCCATTTTATTATTTTCAGTGGGAGTCCGGTTAACACCCAGCTCTGAGGCGATCAGTGGGATAGCGAGAGTTCGACATACTAGTTGCGACCTTCGCCTGCGGGTTTTACACCTCGAGACAGCGCGAGGCCGCACCACCGTACATATAGGTACAGCGTTAATTTCAGAGGGAGTCCGGTTAAGACTCAGCTCTGAATAGATTGGCGCAAAAGATACTGGTTTAGCTAACCCATCTGCTGTTCTAGACTCTGCAACGTAAACTATCATGTTGCTAGCAGGTTTGCTAAACTCCTGTCACGCTTGGCTAAGACCTCTATCTATTTTTTTTTACATAACTAAGGTGCCTAACCCAGTAGGGTGTAGGCCGTCTCTCATGAGCACACCAGGGCGACCCCACAGGGAGGGCCAGTTATCTATGAAACCAAAGCCCTGCTCTGAACTACATCGTGCCAGCCAGAGATTTAGAGACAATAATCTACTATAACGCTCATCATTACCCTTATCGGGTAGAGGGCAAGAGAGAATTAATCGATGTCGACACATCTTTCTGGCGAAGTCACAAAGCCTAGCTACGTTGCTTTTTGTGACCTCGGTTCGTCTCGTCCTAGCATCGTTGGTGCCGACATGAACTACAATGTTGTCGAAACTAGTGTCAGTGTTTGGTGAATCTAATCTAACTCCGTATGTGGTCTGACCGCATGTCAGCACCCTAAGATTAGCTTCAATGTCGGGAGCCCTTGCCCCAGGTAAGCAAATAACTTTAGCTGGCGAGTGTAGTCTAACTTTACGTGTAACAGAGTCGCCTATGACTAGCGTTTTTACCCCTGAAAAAGACTTGCGAGGCAGGGTACTGACAGCAACCTGCCTCGCAAGTGGTGCTGCCGACAGGATTGCCTTGCGGAGTTACTGCTAACGATAGCGTTAGCTCTACGAGTCCGTCTGGTGGGTTTCTTCTCTATACTTTCTGGAGTATCTGTTTTCTTTATGCTCGCTACCCTTTCATCCTCTAACTGACATATATGTCTCTCTAACAGAGCTATCTTATCCATGAGAAAGGCGGAGCAAGAACAACCGGAATCCATGCTTACCGTGGTTGATGCAGACGGAGCTCCAACAAGGAAACTGCTACAATCCAGAGTATGCAGAACAGGTCGCAGATATAAATACCGGAAAAATTGAAACAAACCGAGATAGCAGGTCGACGCTAAGCGTCCTGCTGACCAAACCAAACAAACCAAGCCGGCTACCCGGAAGTTGCGTCTGCGGTGTCACACGGCAGCCTCGGGTCAGCCTGCGGAGAGAGAGCACACGTAGCGGTGTACATACTCCTGTCAACTCACTGCTGTGGGAATAGTAAATTGTATATAATAGACTTGTTATATGGTGACTCATTGAGACAATTTAAAAGTGTCTTCACTTAACTAACGGAAACATGGCTAACCAGATTCAAATCTGAAATTGTAGTTTATCATGCAGTGATTATGAATAAAAGCGTAGTATTATATATTATATACTAATATACTGTATATATATATAAAATAAAGCATATATTTATCAAGATATCCTCTGTGTGTACCCACTAAACATTGGATGTCGAATAGACGTGCAGGTCATGTCTATATCTGGTCCCTCGGTCCATGACCAATTCTGGACATCTATTTGACGTCCAAACTAGGTCCACTATTTGGATGTCAAACCATGACTCAACTTGGACGTTATATTTACATTTACATTTAGGGCATTTAGCAGATGCTTTTATCTAAAGCGCCTTACAATAAGTACATGTGTCATAAGAAGTGCAACAATATATCGCTTTCGGTACAGAAAGGATGTTCATAGAACCAAGTGCAAGTACAACAATCGCTAGGCTAACCAATTCCCTGTGTTACAGCAATGATAGCAAATACTGCAGTTGCTACACAGTTAAGTACTATAATACAATACAATCCAACGCAATACAATACAGTGTACAATGGTGGCCAGAAGGGGGAGGGTTGCTATGCAGAGTCGAGGTGGACTCTGAACAGGTGAGTCTTGAGTCTTTTTCGGAAGATAGTGAGCGACTCTGAGAACGGCAGGGAGCTCGTTCCACCACTGAGGTCCCAAAACCGAGAAAAGTTGTTACTATGCTGAACAGCCTTTGCTAGCTCTTATCGATGGCGGTACCAGACGTCCAGCTGAGGTAGTTGAGCAGAGGGATCGAGCTGGGGTGTGTGGCTTTAGCAATGCTTGGAGGTAGGCAGGGGCAGTTCCATCGACCTCCTTGTATGCCAGTACCATCGTCTTAAAATTGATGCAAGCTACGACAGGGAGCCATTGGAGGTCCCGGAAGAGGGCGTCCCATGGGAGAACTTCGGTAGGTTGAACACAAGGCGAGCTGCGCATTCTGGATGCGCTGCAAAGGTTTAATCGCAGAGGCAGGAAGTCCATCCAGGAGTGAGTTGCAGTAGTCGAGGCAGTAGATGACCAGTGATTGGACTAGAAGCTGAGCTGCTTCCCTTGTGAGGAAGGGCCCTATTCTGCGGATGTTGTGAAGTGCAAATCTGCAGGATCGGGCCAGCGCAGTGATGTTTGCGGTGCAGGATAACTGATTGTCCAATACCACACCAAGGTTTCTGGCAGTTGGAGAAGGAGATACAGTGATGTTCTCAACGGTGACCAGTAAATCCATGTGTGGGCAATCTTTCCCTGGGATTAGGAGGAGCTCGGTTTTGTTAAGGTTAAGCCTCAGGTGATGGGCAGTTGTCCAGGTGCTGACGTCCACCAGACATTCCGATATGCATGTTGCAATCAGGGCTTTATCAGATGAGGGGAAAGAGAGAAATAGCTGAGTGTCGTCAGCATAGCAGTGAGAGGAAAAGCTGTGTGATGCAATTACAATGCCCAGAGATCTGGTATAGAGGGAGAACAGAAGAGGCCCCAGTACAGAGCCTTGAGGGACACCAGTTTCAAGCGTGCAAGGTTTGGACAAGGAGCCATTCCATGTCACTTGATAGGTGCGGTTCATCAGGTAGGATGTGAACCAGAAAAGGGCAGATTCAGCGATGCCAAGTTCGGCAAGAGTGGCAAGGAGGATCTGGTGGTTCACTGTGTCAAATGCTGCGAACAGGTCGAGGAGAAGTGAGAACAGATGAGAGGGATGAGGCTCTGGCAGCACGGAGGGACTCAGTCACCGCGAGGAGAGCCGTCTCAGTGGAGGTGCCTTCTTGAAGCCTGACTGGTGAGGGTCAAGCAGGTTGTTGGATGAGAGATTGGAGGACAGTTGGTTAGCAACGGCACGTTCCAGTGTTTTAGAGGGGAATGAAAGAAGAAATACCGATCAGTAGTTCTGGATGTCGGTGGTATTAAGAGTTGGTTTTTTGAGGAGAGGCTTTATTCTGGCAACCTTAAAAGACGCTGGAACAATGCCTGAAGTGAGGGAGGAGTTGATAAGTGAGGTGAGAAATGGCAGGATGTAGCTTGAGACATCCTGGAGGAGAGAGGAGGGGATAGCGTCAAGGGGGCAGGTGGTGGCATGGTTTGATGTTATTATTCTGTTGACCTCATCAGAGGTGAGAGGGCTAAATTTAGTAAAGACAGAGGAGGGGATGGGAGGAGGGAGGATGGAGGCAGGGATAAAACAGGAGCTAATGTCCTTCACTTTCTGTGTAAAGTAGGTAACAAAGTCATCAGCAGTGAGGCAGGAAGGAGGTGGGGGTGAGGGAGGGTTTAGGAGGGACGAGAAAAGGTAAAACAGTTTCCTGGGGTTTGAGGCGGAGGAGTTGATTTTGGTCCGGTAGATTTGGTTGTTGAGACGCTAGAGGTGAAATCAGAAAGAAGGAAAAGATAGTGAGATAGATCATTGGGACAGTCTGATCTCTTCCATTTCCTCTCAGCTGCCCGCAACTTTGTTCTACAAGTCCGCAGAGGATCGGACAGCCAAGGATGGGGGGGGGGGGGGGGTGAGGATCGCGCTGGTCTGGAGTGGAAGGGACAGAGGGAATAAAGGAGGAGGAGAGGGAGGATAGCAGAGTGTCTGAAGATTCATCCGTAGATATTTGAGAGAATCATACGATAAAGGGTAGAGAAGACAGAACAGTAGAGGCAAACGTAGAGGGAGAGAGGGATTTGAGGTTACGGCGAGTGGTGACAATGTAGGGACTAGAGAGGAGGGGGGGAGAGGATTTCAAGGGGAGAGAAAAATCAACAAAGTGATGGTCAGACACGGGGAGTGGGGTAATGGAGAGAGCAGATGTGCCGCAGGACCTAGTGAATATAAGGTCAAGCTGGTTCCCGGCCCTGTGTGTGGGAGGAGAAGGGGATAGTGTTAAGTCAAAGGTGGCGAAAAAGTTGGTTAGTTCAGGTGAGTGCAACTTCTCTGGCAGGATGTTGAAGTCGCCGAGGATAACGAGTGGTTTGCCATCCTCAGGAAAGCAGCTGAGGAGGGCATCCATCTCGTCGTAGAAGTCACGGAGGGGACCTGGAGGACGCTAGATCACCACAATGGAGAGCTTGATAGGAATGGTGACAGTGACAGCTTGGAGTTCAAACGCAGATCTGGCCAAGTGTTCTAGTGGAAGGACCTGGTAGGACCACATGGGCGAGATGAGGAGTCCGGTCCCTCCTCCTCGCCTAGGTCTAGGAGTGTGCGAGAATAAGTAGATGGTGGAGAGGGCAGCAGGAGTAGCAGAGTTCTCTGGAGTGATCCAGGTCTCTGTCAGGGCCAGGAAGTGAAGGGTCATGAGGGACGCGTAGGCTGAAATCGAGTCCGCCTTCTAGACCGCCGACTGGCAGTTCTAGAGTCCTCCCAAAACCTCAAGGTCAGTGTAAGCAAGGGTAGGTGGATGGCACAGATTAGACGGGTTACTGCGCCAAGCAGAGTAGGCATGGTAACGCCGTCTTCGGGTAGAAATCCTGACAAAGATTGAAGTACGACACATAGCTACATAGGGCAGGTGGCCTCCCCGGGCTTCCTCGAGGGACTCCCTTAGTCTTTGTTTCCCGGGTCTTCATTTGCTGGGTCCTGACGCTACTAATAGCTAGCCCTTAAATGGGCATGGTAGCTCAGGCAGACTTTGCTCCGCCCAGCTACCAAGCCTTTTGTTCCCCCCTTAAGTGGCAGAAACTAGCAAAAATAACTACCTCTTAACTGATAACAACAACACAGGTCTAAATCACACTGCAGTAACAGATGGAAAGTTAGAACAAGCAATCGTAATTCTAAACACTAGAAATCTTAGTTACCAAACTCACCTACAGCCAGATATGAAAACAACCTACTTGTAAGACAAAATGTATTATACTATACTATTATACGATACTATATTGACGTTCAACCTTACACCTTTGAACTGGGTAGATTTGTTGGACGTCATTTGGACGCCTATCAGGTGCAGGAAATGTATACTCGGTCCCACTGCGCAATGTGTCGTTGGAGTGACGTCTTTTCTGTGTCATTATTGGATGTCAAATTTCGGTCCACTGAAAGGGGTTGTTTTGTAACGCCACGTTGTTTCGACTTCTACCAAACGTCTAATGTTGACGCCTGTGGGACCTCTGTAAGGACTATTTATAGTCCAAATGTGACGTCGGAGTGACGTCTTTTCGACGTCAAATTTAGACAAATTTTCGACGTCTTATTTATTTGGAAATGCAGTTTGTGGGAAAAGCTCAGTAAATAATTTCATGGTAGCCTATCCACTTAATTCCTGACTTAAAAAATTGTGACGCCATGCCAGTCATTGTGGTGGGCATCCGTAGCCTACTGGTTAAGGAGTTGGTGAAGTAACCAGAGGGTGGCCGGTTTGAATCCCGTCCAGGACCCAAAAAATGTGTCCCGGTCGGTACTAGTAGTGGTGCAGCACTCTCCTACGTCCTCATCCACGGATGAGTTGCCCTCGAGCAAGCCACCTGCCCCCCCGGCGCTGCACTGCAGCTGCCCGCTATGCCGGTGAGCATATGTTCACTGGCTCCTGGCTGGGTAAAGCAAAGAAAGAATTTCACCAAAAAAGGGACAATAAAGGACATCTTAACTTAACCTATTTCCCGGTCAATATGCTAAAGAGAGCAAAATAGCGAGCAAGAGCCACTGATCTCAAACGAACCGAGGACAGCTCCCTATTAAAGGCACCCAGTGCAACTTTCGAGGCTTAAAAATAAACATTCAATTTCTAGTCTTTTTTACACGTAGTAAGTTTCAATAACTCTATACCATTACATACCGACATTTAAGCAGCAAAGATGAGACGTCGTTGTGTGGTGAGAACTGATACAAAATCGATAACAACAACAATGCCGCCATTTTCTTTATTTTTTGTAACCTACAATAAATAAAGCAGGCTTCCAGTCAATGGAAAAATGGCTTCTCCCCACCGGCGATTGTTGTTGTTTACGATTTTCTATCAGTTCTCACCACACAACGACGTCTCATCTTTGCTCCTTGAATGTCGATATGTAATGGTATGGAGTTATTGAAACTTACTACGTGTAAAAAAGACTAGAAATTGAATGTTTATTTTTCATTGAATGTTTACATAAAGTTGCACTGGGTGCCTTTAAGGGCGATTTTTATAAAGATATAAATAAAATAAATCAATTATAGAAGTAGTATAAAAAAAGATGCCTAGAATTAGTCTAAATTTGACGTCCACAAACAACCACATTTGGACTATAAATAGCCCTTACACAGAGGTCCCACGGATGTCAGCATTAGACGTTCTGTAAAAAACAAGTATGCAATGTTTTACTAGAGATAATAATTATTGTATTCATATTCATTATCTGCCATCTTTAATCAATGCCATTACATTGTTTCAGAAATGCTACAAAAGTATTGTCCCTTTACATCAAAAGGAATTAGAAGATAATGTTGTTATTTAAATGAAGGTAATACATCTGGCATGCCAACGCTGGGACCACCACACTTTGTCAATGATAAAAAAACGCCAACTACAAAAAGGTGAATATCAGGATGAAAGTCTTGAACAAGCACATTTTTTGATGCTTCCCCACCAGAGAGCTGAGAGTTGTTGAATTCCTTGAAACACAAGTCGACCTTTAAAGCTTCTGCTACTCCTGTCTATGGTTTGCAAAATGTCAGACACAAAGAATTTTTTTTTATAACAGGCCCTTCAAAAACAACTACATTTTATGCTACCATAGGCTATATTGATTACGTCCCAACCATATTTTTAACATTACCCGCAAGCCACCTCATGTTGCTTTCTGTGTTTGAGGAAGTAGCCAACAGTAAGCAACGGGCAGAGTAAAGCAAGAAATCAACTAATGATACTAAAACAGTCCCGCCAGTCAGACATTATCAAAAGCTAATGATGAGAATCATTTGCACACCCACATTATTGTGTGAAATACTAATAAAAAACTTTAGACTGTGTTTATAACATTGTTTCGTTCAATAGCCTACTGTGAACTCTTTTGAGAGATTAGTAAGTATTGATTAAGAAGAAGAAGAATATTTTCAATCCAAACTGTGGGATGTGAAGCATACCAGGCAACCAAATTTCCCAGATTTGGCTTGAGTTCAAATCTGAGCTGAGCAGGCCGATGGAGACTTCACCGAGAGGGAATTGGACCTGCAGGGTGGCACCCTGATTAACAGGGGCTCATTCCAAACGTCTTTTGGGTACGTCAGGAGCTGCCCTTTGAAGGAGACATCTTGTTTTCTTCAACGGCAACCAGGAGCCATTTGATATTGACCCGTTGGCCTCCCTGTGCTCCATGGGCAAAAATACTGATGCATTCTTAACTGACACGATTATGTGGATACATGGGCCCGGAGAATATCATGTGTAACGTCAAGACACCCTGTGGCTCCAAATTGAACAAATGAGCCCATAGTGAAAGTTTGGGCTTAGAAAAGGAGATAAACACACTAAATGATGGCAGAAGGTTTAATTAACACTGAAGTCATTCGTTTTTTAAAGCTGTTTTCTTAATCGATACCATAGAACAGACATTCACAGACTTTGCCATATCAGTTGGACAAATTGACCCTATATTTACCATACTAGCACTTCAGTACACATTTAAACTACACAAGGGGATATGTTGGGCCTTGTCTACCAGGCTCATAAATAATTAAATCAACGGCCCATGGTTTTTTGTTGAAATGTAACAATAAGAGACAGACCTACTCAGGGTTTCGTACCATCTAGCCGCTATGAGAAAAGGAAACCTGCTTGCGGCAAATCAATGGCATAATGCATAACACCTTTGAAATAATAAAATTGAAATATTATAGTTTGCAAACAAGGTAATCAGTGTTTTTTGTTTTGAATTCACCTCTTTGACATTCACATATGTCATTTCAAGTTTTGCCTATTCAAAAACACGATTACATATATACATATTTCAATGTACACATTTTTTCAGACAAAAATATATAAAGTGGCATATATTAAAAATACTACATTCTTTAAGTGGTCAACATGGGGATCAGAAAATTGTATCTATTATAATTCAACCTGAAGCAGCAAGGTATTCTAATGACAGGTCAAAGGCAATTGGGATTGTAAGTACTTGAACCGACCTGCCTATCACAGCGTGATCTGTGATCTGTCATGAAAATATAAAACTGATCAGTCTAATGTCGCCTGAGAACTCTGCTTAGTGAGCTACGAGTTTGATTATACATGACTCAGACAAACCAGACGTAGTATGTCCCGTCGTTCTCCCTGTTCGCCATCGCAAATATATAAAAATTGATATTCATCACTATTATTCAGGTGGTCAAAATACCCATCAGAAAATTCAAGAGAAATTCAAATAGAGGATGCAGGGTATTCCAAGGACAGGACTAAGCAATCAAGACTGAATGCAATCGAACCAACTGTGTCTATCGGTGCGCTGCCTGTCCGTATGTCCTCTCCGAGAATTAAACCCAACAAAGGCGAACAGGGAGAACGACGGGACATAATTTAGTGAACATTGAAAAAAAGTGTTTTGTTTTTTGAAAGGGCACATCTTGAAATGCCATATTCTTTCTCAAAGAGGTGAATTCAAAACGAATAAATTCAGATGACCTTGTTTTCAAAGAATGATAATTGAATGAAACAAATTCAAAGGTGTACATTTCCATGCACAAAATGTAATGGCTTTTGTAATTCAAACATATTGCCTGTGATTTGCTTCTATTCGATGACCGCCTGTATTCACTCAAATTCTCCATTTCCATCCCATTTCTTTAAGAATTAATGATATTTCAGCCAACCATAGGAAGGAGTTTGTTTAAAGATTAACGGCACAGATGATACAGATGAGATGTTTCAGATTCTGCAACTTATTTGAGGTTTTAAACGTGGATTTGTTTTATTTCCATATATTTATTGAAGACATTGTTACAAAGTGAACTGGACTGTGGCAAAAGACGTTTAACAGAGGTTTGATTGAAAGCGGACACAGGTGTAGCTCATTAAGATAATTATGGGTCTGTATGCATGCCAGGGCCCATAATTAACACGTGGTGGTGCGGAGGATGGGTAGAGAATTGCAGCAGGGACAGCACAGATGAGAGAAGAATCAAAGAAGCAGCTAGCTTCTTGATTCTAACTGCCATCCATTGACCGGTGATGGTAATCACCGGACTTCTGTCCAGACAAAGTACCAAAATATGCTTACTTGGGGATGGAATGCATTCAAATGTGTAGGCCTGTATAATACTACTAATGAGAGAATCGAATCTACTGATGAGAGGAAATAAAAGAAAAAGCCTGTTTATTCAATTAAAATGCGGTCTCATTTATAAGTAAATTACACATGCATAGACAAAGATTTTATTAAACTTTGAAAGAGCTATTCTACCCATTCAAGACAACAACAAGGTGACAGGGAAATGGCGGTCAAAAAGGCCAGGGACCTTATACACACAATCTACTCTTCCTTCCAAAAACAAATTCGGAAACTCTACTGTCCAACCTCTAAATTGACTTTTTTTCATTACATTTAGTCCATCCTTCACTGAATACCCAACCACTGTAACACTTGATGATGTGCAGTGCAGCTACTGCTGCTACAGCTGCTCGGGGCTGCTGCATCAAGCCCAAACTTACAGAAGCTATTGCATTCAGGGTTGACTGGCTCCTGGTGTGGGCAATATAAGCCCCTAGAGTGATGAAGGCATCAATCGCACTTGTCTGGCACAACAGAGGCTTAAAAATGTCTGTGGACGGCAGCCTGGGAATTGTATTTTATTCGTTATTTTTCAAATGCCCCCCAGCCCCCACCTTGCCCCAGCCCTCATTTCAAGAAGCTAAGTGGGATTTTGTTTTCTTGAGCATACCACAAAGTTGACATCACAAATACAAAAACTGTATCTAAACCTATGGTAAACAATCTCTGATCTGCACCATACCAGTTTGTATGGTATGGGCCTGCATACATATCCAGATTTATTTTAAATTCAACAAATTCGGTGACCAGATTAACTTTAACTTTATCTTATCAGAAACAACCATTATCCTCTACCTTGATGCCTTATGAACAAGATCCAACTCCTCACACTGCACTACTTGCAATTACAAAAACGACGTGGGACTAATTAAATGTTGATGGCTACCGTGTCCAATGTTGGACCCAGTCTCATTTCTTTGCACGGTGGCCTTTTCGCAAGGTCAGCCCTCTTATTTTGATGTGCTGGGGCTACAGTTTGCCGAATCCCCTCTTGCAGATAATGAGTCAACCGCTGCCACAAAGAAAACTATCTTTCTTGGTTTAATTATAAATCGGCCAGTCTGTATAACTATGTATTTTTCCAAACACTTTAATTTGGGAGCTTCCATTCGGCACCACATCCAACAACTAGTAGAATCAATAAATAACCCTTAGTAGAGTTAAAGCAGGATCAAAGGCCTGCTCACAATATGAGACTTAAAAGGTGCTGTTCAGCTGTAAGTTGAACATTTAATTTGTAATTTGTGCTATAGCAATTCGTCACCGATTAGCAAAATAGGCTACTCTGTGAGAATCTGTTCTGCTTGTAAGTGTGCCTGCCTCTGTATGATAATGACAAATTTCTGACCAATCAGTGCATCTCTTTGCTTATTGGTTCATGACAAACATATTGCCCGCCAATCACAGGTGCATGAATGCAAACCTTTCCCAATAGCAGACCAATCTATGCAAGGGAACAGAGAGGGAGGGGACGATTTTAAATATGTGAATTTTCAATTTCTTGCTTTCTTTGATGTTTTTTGCTGTTGATGTAAGAACTCTCAAATCAGACCTACATATTTTATGTTACATTTCAATTAATTGTCTTTGCACAGCACATTTACAACCTGAGAAAATGTAGTTGGTATCCAACTAGATAATGCAAAGTAGAGTCGAGTGCAAGTAATTAAATCATATCAAAATGCACTTAAGCATTGAAGCAATTAGACTTGCATCATGGTTCAAACACAAAACTATAAAGGGAATCCATTTTGGGCACTGGCAATTAGAGGGCTGTTGTTGGGATAACTGTAAAATGCAGTAAGCCTATTTGTGCTTAGAGCAACACATTTCCTGTTTGATGTGTGCACCCCTTGCGCTCATGCTTGCAGCTGCATTTTGTTGCTTCACAAAGCACAACAGAACAATGTAATAAAACACAATTTAATACTTTTTTAGTTTTGCTCCTTATGTAAAATGCTCACATGCACTTGTGACTACAGGGGGAAAAACAAAACACTGATGCAACTCATGGACTTTAAAAAATAAAGGAAAAGAGAAACATTTCCTCACGAATCACGTATTTTTGTGTGCATTCTGCACACTGCTGAGAGGAAGCCGAGTGTGGCAGTAGCAAGGTTCCTGACGAGACAGCTGTCAGAAGCCATTACGGATGAGAGGGCCGCAGAGAGAAGGGCGGCAGCAGCCCCGTTGGAGGCCTCACAGCTTTGACTGGTGAGGGGCAGGTACAGTGTGTTGCCAGCAGACACGGCACATGTGTGCACAAGCGTAACTGAGGGTTGTTGCTCCTCAGGAGCCATCCCTACTGAGCAAAGTCCGATGATTTAAGGGTGCAACTTTTTAATGAATGGTGGGCGTGAAACAAAGAGGAAAAATAAAAACAGGGTTGTTTAACCCTGCACGTCTTGACTCGATGACTGCAGCTGTTTGTTACATAAGAACGCATTTGAAATGCCCATCCACCAGTCAATCTATCCAGGGAACACACCCCCATCCGTATCATCATGATGGATGTTGAAGGGGCAGGAAGCTTTACGTTCCTGTGTGTCCACATTTCCAGGATCTCTCTTGGACCCTCAACACCTCAAGTGGCGTGAGATGAAGCCCCGCATTCATTGTGACCAATAATATTTAAGATAGAACAAGACTTAAAATCGATTCATCAGACAGGTGTTCTCCTTTCTACTACGCGACCTGGCTTGTCTTGCGTGCGACCCGCTTACATTTTTTTTTAACCTCTGTCATAACCGAGTTGGAAGGCAGGATCTGAAAGCCACTGAAATACTCCACACAGCACTTATGTGATGTTGTACTTTCACTTTTTGAAGCCTTACTGAAATAAAACATGCATTATAAACAATTTATTTAAGAAATTTCACAATTTCATTTGCAACCAACCTATTTTGAAAAACGCCACTATTACAATCTTTTGGGAAAAGCCCTTGCATTCTATTTCTGTGTCTGACCAATGCCTAGGTCTGTGCAATTGTGCTTGATCAAGAACAACTTTGGAGGAGGACCGTTAGGCTGCCCATCTAATCAGGAAGAAAACGGTACAGGTCTTATGTGTATGTTATTTTTCCTTTGTTTAACAAAAATATTTGTTTTCCTTAACTTTTTATTGGGTTGGCAAGATGCATGCTTGTGTGGTGTTACATCCCCCTGGTAACTCTTACCATGGCGGTCCGAGGCGCTGTATTCCCACTTGGGCAATTTGGCTCTTCCTTTTTTGCAGCAGGTGCACCTGATTGACCTGATTGGCCTATAAAAGGTGGAAGACATCCAGCCTTTCGGTCTCTCGCTGCCTGGGTGACACCAGCTGCTGCTGCCAAACCCTTTTCTTCTTTATTTTGGTTTTGTTGCACATTCTCACTACACCAGTCCATAACACACAGCTGCCATCTACACTGATACTTAATTTCCTTGTTAGGACCTATATTTTGAATAAATATATCGAAACTTGTTCACTGCGTGTCTCCCTATTTGTTATGTCATGCTTGAGCCATGCAGTCATAACAGTGGGTTGAGCCCATCTCCTCCCCTAGTTATTGCCAGCCCCATTCTGCACTCTGGAATGGGGTGCAGAAAAACAACGTGGAAGCGGATGTGTGATGAGCCCCATTATTGTCTGGTTATTACATTATTGGCCTTTTATTAATAAAATCCATAGAAAATGTAATGACCGAGCCAAAAATGTAATAACTGAGGCATCACTTAATTTTATTTTCAATTTCTTCAGAGAAACTGTCACACATGCTTAAATATCTGGTCAATTTGGATTTATATGTAGCTCTTAGGGTTCCGTTATAGAACTCTGTGTATCCAACTTGGTGACCACGCAGATGTTTCGACGGAGTCATGAGCCTTTCGAAGTTCTGCATTGCAGTTTTCAGCATGGTTTTGCAATTCACAGCTGGAACACTAGGGGCTTCGGGAATGAGACGTTAGCTGTAAAAACTCACAATCTAATACTCAAAATATAAACAACTAAATACGAGAGGTCGAGAAGGCTTTGAAAGATTAAGTATTTATTACCACTTGCATAAAGTCACAAAGATATCTGAGTTCCCGACGAATCAAGTTATATCCCCAATTAAATTGTGTGGCTCCCCCCAACATACCCTTGGCCAATCACAACGATCTATCCTACGCGCATTCCCGTTTTCATTTACATACTTATCTTCCCGCACCGTATTCCCAGACCGTCACACTCAAAAGACATCAAAATGACAGTACAAAAGTTACAACTTACACATCTTACAGTGTAAAGAATTTTCAAATTAAACATTACAGATATATCCTACGTGACTCATCGCCCTGTTTATTAACCTGATCTTAAACCGACATGACTTAACACATGTGTTTAAGAGTGTTTGTTTCAACAATAAAACATGCATTGAAATACTTAACAATACAAATATATGTGCCAGTGTTATATTTTCATAAAGCTGGCAGTGTCTGACTCTAACTGGAGTATTGACTAGTTAAATCCAACTTCTGAGTTAGAATAAGCGCCATAAGGTTAGGGAAAAAGCAGGAGGGGCCTTATCTTGACAAAGCCCTCCTCTTTTCCCCCTCTCACGGTGACGTGTGCCAGACATCCCTCTCAGGGGCCATTTTTCTATCAACTAAGTAGCTGGGGTTCATCTTTTGAAATGCAAATGGTATGAACGAGAGACACATGTCCCTCAGGATGTACTCATTTGTTGACAGTCCCCTCAAAGAGGCCAGCCAATTTTAATACATTGTTTCACGTTTGGATTTATTGTAACTGTTAGGGGTTGCGGGTGCAGGCAGGCAGGTAGGACCCAGACGCAGACGGTTTCGGGAGAACAGCACTTTATTTATGCCTAAAGGCTAAGGCCAGGAACCAGGGAACTCAGGTGACAACAGGGAACAGGGAACACGCAGGACGAACAACCACAATGACAGCACAAGGAACAAAGGAAAGACAAGGGCTTAAATAACAAACACAACGAGGAACAGCTGAGACACATTAGGGGAGGGAACACAGGACACAGGAGTAATCAACACAGGAGGGAAACACACCAAAACACGACAGACCATGACAGTACCCCCCCCCTTTAAGGGTCGACTCCCAGGCGACCCACGACAAGCAAAAAAAAAAAAAAAAACGAAGACTGGGGCAGAGCGGAGGGACGTCAGGTGGGCGGCCAGAAAACTGCCCCAGGGCATGGCAGGGAGCCTCAGGCGGACGGCCTGGGGGGCAAGCAGAGGCAGAGTGAAGGCGGAACCCTTCAGGAGGCCGGCGGCAAGGACGATGAGGGCTCAGTCCCTCAGGAGGCCTGCAGCGGCGAAGGCGGAAACCTTCAGTAGGCCGGCGAAGGCGAGGTAGAGGGCGGGTCCCCTCAGGAAGAAGGTGAGGTGGAGGGCGGATCCCCTCTAGTGGAAGAGCAGGTAGAGGGCGGGTCCCCTCTGGTGGAAGGCCAGGTAGAGGGCGGGTCCCCTCTGGAGGAAGGCCAGGTAGAGGGCGGTTCCCCTCTGGTGGAAGGCCAGGTAGAGGGCGGGTCCCCTCTGTAGGAAGGCCAGGTAGAGGGCGGACCCCCTCTGGAAGGCAAGGTAGAGGGCGGGTACCCTCAGGAGGAAGGCCAGGTAGAGGGCGGGTACCCTCAGGAGGAAGGCCAAGTAGAGGGCGGGTCCCCTCTGGAGGAAGGCCAAGTAGAGGGCGGGTCCCCTCTGGAGGAAGGCCAGATAGAGGGCGGGTCCCCTCAGGAGGAGGGCCAGGTAGAGGGCGGGACCCCTCAGGAAGGCAAGGTAGAGGGCTGGTCCCCTCAGGAGGAAGGCGAGGTAGAGGGCGGGTCCCCTCTGGAGGAAGGCCAGGTAGAGGGCGGGTCCCCTCTGTAGGAAGGCCAGATAGAGGGCGGGTCCCCTCTGTAGGAAGGCCAGGTAGAGGGCGGGTCCCCTCTGTAGAAGGAAGGCCAGGTAGAGGGCGGACCCCCTCTGGAAGGCAAGGCAGAGGGCTGGTCCCCTCTGGAGGTAGGCGAGGTAGAGGGCGGACCCCCTGTGGAAGGCGGGACCCCTCAGGAAGGCAAGGTAGAGGGCTGGTCCCCTTTGGAGGCAGAGGGCGTGCCCCTTCCAAAAGGTTTGGAAGGCGGGACCCCTCTGGAAGGCCTTGAAGAGGAACCCCCCTCGGGACGGAGTGGAGGAGGGCCCCCACAGGCAGGGGCGGAGGGCGTGCCTCCCCTGGACGGTCTGGAGGGCGGGCCACCTCCGGCAGGAGCAGAGGGCGGACCTCCACAGGCAGGGGAAGAGGCCGGTCCGCCTCTGGAAGGCGAGGAGTGGGCTCAGGAACCGGACAGGGCTCGGGGACCGGAGTCAGTGTGGGGGCTGGAGTGTCAGGAGGAACCGGGTGGTACCCCAAACTAACCACCCCCACTCTGATTGTCCGCAAGGGAGGAGGCTGGTAGCTAGGGACCGGGGGCAGAGACTGGTAGCTGGGAACCGGGGGCAGAGGCTGGTAGCTAGGAACCGGGGGCAGAGGCTGGTAGCGGGGGGCCGGGGACAGAGGCTGGTAGCAGGGAACCGGGGGCAGAGGCTGAGAGCGGGGAACCGGGGGCAGAGGCTGAGAGCGGGGAACCGGGGGCAGAGGCTGGTAGCGGGGAACCGGAGGCAGAGGCTGGTAGCGGGGAACCGGGGGCAGAGGCTGAGAGTAGGAGCGTGGAGGCTTAGGCCGGTCACAAAAGTCCGGTGGCACCGGCATGTAGCTCTCAGGCCAAAAGACTGTGGGGCTGAGCAGCTCCACTGCCCACTCGGGCAAGGCGTCCTCCAACTCAGGCCTTGACGAGACAGCCCTGCGTGTACGTTTCACGATAGCCTCCTGCTCCTTCTTGCTGGGAATGTTCTCCCAGAAATCCGGACGAACAACCACAATGACAGCACAAGGAACAAAGGAAAGACAAGGGCTTAAATAACAAACACAACGAGGAACAGCTGAGACACATTAGGGGAGGGAACAGTAATCAACACAGGAGGGAAACACACCAAAACACGACAGACCATGACAGTAACACTGTTTACCACATATATTTATATACTTAACCTTAATATCTAATTGAGCTGAGAAATAAACTAATGTCATTGACTTCAGAGGGATAACTGTCTCAGTGGTCACCGGGCGGCCTAGAACCTGGTCTTATTCAATGGGCTCATTAAACATATTCATTCACTTAACCAGTCCAGACGGAAAGAACGAGTCTCTATGCGTTGTGGCAAACGCCAGGGAGGAGTGGTGATTGAAGGGAGATATGTGGCAGCACGCTGGCTCCACCCCCAAGCCTTACATGGACTTCCTCCCTTAACGATGCAAGCCTGAGGAGCATTATGCTACGGCCACACCAAACGCGTTACTCGCGTTGGATAACGCGTGCAACGTGCCTAACTTGATGCTTGATCATTGTGTGTCACAAAAATGGTTCAACGCGCCTAACGCGCCTGGCGCTGCGCTGGATTTAGGAGTCCGAGGTAGGAAACCCAAACGCCGCTGTGTTTGGGTGCATGATAGAGTTTAGATCGGGTTAGATTAAATAATCTCGGATATAAATAACAATAATCGGGTTAAATAACTTCACATGGTGTGTCTGGTGTGTTTCCAGCATTCGTAGTGTTGATCAGCAGAGATATAGTCCGCCAAGACGTTGAGGTTGCTTAGCAACCAGAGACGCTGTCCATGCAAGTGAATGGAGCGTTACCTCTCCGTCATAACTATCAAACCAAACATCCTTCACGTTCACAGAGCGAACATTATGAAAGTAAAATGCACATTTCTCGCTAAAAATCGTTACATAAACGCATTTAATGGCGTAACTATGTTACTATTTCCACCCAGAATAAAGAAAGATGTTGTCCGTAAGCTTCTGTGCAAGCGTCACTACTCTCTGCCAGTGACGTCGGGTCAAGCTCCACGCTGATTGGCTATCGCGGCTAAGCATCACGCGTTGGAGCGTTGAAAGTTACATTTTTTGAACTCCGGGCGTTGGTGCGTTGGGCGCGTTACTGCGTTAACGTGCGTAATTACGTGCGCCAGCCGCGTCTAACGCCCCTAACGCGAACGCCCCTAACACTAACGCCCCTAACGCGTCTACGCGCCTATACCAATGGCTCCCTATGCAAAAATGACGATTTTCGACGCCCCAAACGCGAGTAACGCGGTTGGTGTGGCCGTACATTTAGGCAGGAGTGCTTGGGGATAAAAGGGAGAGCACGCAACCACATGGGGCTGGCCTACTACAGAGAGCATCTTCGTGAGCGTCTGTGAACCTTGTCCGGCCAAGAGAGTAAGGGAAGGAGAGACCAGGAACTTTATTGATTACTTGTATACTGACCGTTTTGGGTGAGGACCACCCCCGGTGACGACCCCTGGACACAGACTACAGACTCTGGATTACCCTTTTACCCACCCTGGTGATAAGTATTTACTCTGTAAATAAATCACCCTTTTGAAATGCTCTTTGTTGTGTCGCTGTGTCTATTTAACTTGGTGGCGTGGAAACCCCATACCCACTGGCCCGCTACAAGGTGGTGGAGAATGCGTACTTGTAGCCAAACCAAGTTAAATAGATAGACCAATACAGGGACAACAATGGAAGCGTTGATGCAACAGCTAGTTGAAGTGAGCAATGCGCAACAGGCTACCACCCGGGAGCTGATTGGAGCGCTGGCAGCCGGACATGGCGGCGTGGCTGCAGGCGCTACAGCTTCCCGTCCTACCCCCAGCAGGTTTATTTTAAGGCAGACAGAGACTGACGATATAGAGGCATACCTCCAGACCTTTGAGAGGACGGCGGTTCGGGAGAATTGGGATCCGGAACAATGCGCCATCCTACTCGCACCTTTCTTGTCAGGCACAGCACAGAAGGCGTATCAGGACCTGACGGCTAACCAAAACTACGAATGGCTGAAAAAGGAGATACTACGCCGGTAGAGATACACATTGATAAATAGGTCACAGAGATTTCATGATTGGACATATGATGCAACGGTCGCCACGCTCACAAATGAATGATCTATTTAGACTGGCCAAAGGCTGGCTGACGGCTGCCCCACTGACGGCAACAGAGAAATTGGTCATGGACAAATTCTTACGATCCCTCCCATACAAGGCTAAAAAGTTAGCCAGCAAAGCTAACCCGCAGAGTGCAGATCAGTTGGTGGAGTTTGTGGAAGGTCACCAGGCGGCTGTGGAAGTCGTACGCAGTGGATGCCCACTAAGGGGTGAACCCAACCCTCGCCCAAAGGAGCGGATAAGGACGGAGGACCACAGCTGGATCCCGGCCAGGGAGACACCAAAAGCCAGCCCCCCGAGACGACGGCACTTCCTAAACCCAGACAGCAGGAAGTGCTACGAGTGTGGCGTGCCGGGACACATATCCTGGACCTGTCCGAATCGTGTGGTCTCGATGCCGTCGGCGCAGATTGCTGACGGTTTGCTGGGCTGAGGAAAGCGGTCCTTCCCCAGTCACTCCGGTGAGGACCAACGGAAGAGAAACGACAGCCCTGATGGTCTCCGGGAGCATTGTGACCCTGATCCGACCGGACTTCGCCCAGTTCCCGAACTTGACGGACACCGTGGCAGTAACATGCATACACTTTGAGACTAAGAACTGCCCCACTACCCTCCTTCACCTACAGACCACAAAGGGGCAATACACAGGACCAGTGGGAGTCGTCCCAAACCCGCCTGTGCCGGTTCTTATTGGGAGGGACTCCCCACTGTTCAGCCAACTGTGGGCCAGTATGGCTGGAGAGGGGGGGAAATCGGGGGAACCTAAAGGAAAGAGGACACCGGAGAAGGGCGAGGGGCCGATATGAGGGATGTACGGATGTGTGGCTTACATGAGGTGGACCCACAGGGGTCAACCGATCCTCTATCAGAAAGTGACTCAGGAGACGCAGGACAGGAGGCAGGGAAGGCGAGTATGGGCGATCTGTTCCCGATGGACCATGAGGCGACGCCAGAGCTTGTTTCATTATCGGGACGGTTTGGAACGGCCCAACTGGCAGTGTTGGGAAAGTTCACTTTCTACGTGAAGTAGTTAAAAGTTCAGTTCACAAATTTTAAAATGAACTAGTTCAGTTAAACGTTCATAATTCAAAATGTTGAACTAAGTTCAGAGTTCCAAAAAGTTCATTTTTTCAATATGTTGCTGTGAGCAATACTTTTTTTCCGGTATTTTGAACATTGAGCCCCCTTTGTGGTTTGTCTAGGATGAAATACAGTGGTTGATTCAAGTATCGTAGCGAAATACATTTTTTTCTGTCGGACTCATTGCTTGTTGGCCGGAAACGGGGGGTGTTCACGTTTGGTTGTAGTCTTTTTGCTTGGTTCTAGCCCTACTGTTGAGACGGAGAACCAAGCGAAAGACTACAACCAAACGTAAACAGCCCCCCTTTCCGTTTCCGGCCAACAAGCAATGATTCTAGGTGGTATTCTAGTCTGCTGAGCTAAGAGCCAGAGAGCTAACGTTATGGATTGTACATATTTATAATTCGAAATTCGTCTCAGCCTTTATACCACAGATACTCTAGGGTCTAAAGCATATAACCGCTTTGTCTGATTACAGTTTAATTCATTTTTCACAATTTAACAGCTCTCGTTTTGAAGAATAACCATTTGTTTCAATGGAAATCGCGACGATCTATACTTTCAACATAAAGTGTACATATTTATAATTTCAAATTCGTCCCAGCCTTTATACGAAAGATAATATAGGGTCTATAGCATATAACCACATTTTCTGATTACAGTTTAAGGTAACAGTAAGCTGACAACACCGCAACTGCAAATTAACCACACAATGATAACCATGGCAACCGGTCAAACAACAAGGCGTTCTGCGCGCGCATCCGCCGTGTTGGTAAACAAATAACCCCCATATTGAACGAAGTTAAACCGATTGAGCATGCCGTTCACAGACAACAGAATGAATGAGTTCACAGTAACGTTCATCAGGCAGTAATACAGTACGTTCAGTTCACGTTCGCCCAAAATATGAACAAGGTCATGAACTATCGTTCAATGAACGCGTTCAGGCACAACACTGCCAACTGGAGCATCCCAACCTGACGAGTGCTCTCCAGCAGGTGACCGTGTAGGACGGGAAGGCCATTGAGGGGGTGAGACTTATCACATACCCTCATTTTGCCATTAAAAACAAATTGTTGTATCAGGTCGTAAATAGGAATGATGAATGTGTAGAGTTGCTGATGGTACCACGTCCCTTTGATCAATGAGTCCTGCATCTGGCACACTCCCACCTTCTTGGGGCTCATCTAGGGGTGGAGAACACCCTGGACCGGATCAAGGCAAGATTCCACTGGCCGGGGGTAAAGAAGGCAGTGGAGATTTCTGCCGCAGTTTCCTGGAGTGCCAACAGGTGGCACCAAAACCACATTGCCGTGGCCCATTAATTACCCTACCCATTATTTCAGTTCCTTTCAGAAGGATCGCCATGGACCTGGTGGGACCACTACCCAAGAGCAGCCGAGGCACCACTACATCCTGGTGATACTGGATTATGCCACTAGGTACCCCGAGTGTGAGTACCCCTCAGTTTACCACCCGCAGACCGATGGACTAGTGGAAATCTTCAACCGGACCCTGAAGCAAATGCTGAAGAAGGTGATGGAGGCGGACAGACGGAATTGGACCAGCTGCTTCCCTATCTCATGTTCTCGATCAGAGAAGTGCCCCAATCGTCGACCGGCCACTCCCCCTTTGAACTCCTCTATGGGAGACGACCCCGGGGGCTGCTGGACATAGCTAAAGAAGCCTGGGAACAGCAACCGTCACCCCATCAAACCATGGTGGAACACGTGGGAGACATGAGGGACCAGAAGGCCACCTTGTGGCCCCTGGTGCGGGAACACATGCAGGATGTCCAGGAGGCCCAAGCACGGGTCTACAACAGAGGGGCCCAACAGCGCGACTTCCAGCCCGGAGATAAAGTTTTGGTACCCACAACAGAGTGTACGTTTCTGGCCCGGTGGAACGGACCATGCGAAGTACTTGAGAAGGTAGGGGAGGTTAATTATAGAGTCCGACAGCCGGGACGTAGGCGCCCGACCCAAGTTTACCATGTGAACCTATTAAAGAAATGGAATGCTCGGGATGTGCTATTTCTCCAAATAAGGCTACCAGCGAAACCGGGCCTGCCAAGGTGCCCCTAGAGGAACAGCTGAGCCCAGCACAGAGGCAGGAGCTCATGGAGTTGGCCGACCGGAACCAGGATGTGTTCTCCAGTGAACCGGGCCGCACCAGTCTGGTACAGCACCACATCAACACTGAGCCCGGGAAAATGGTGAAATTTAGACCCTACCGCATACCGGAGGCCAGGAGATAGGCCTTCAGGACTGAGGTATGGACTAAGTTGGCAGCGGGAGTCATTGAGGAGTCAAACAGTGAGTTGTGCAGCCCCATAGTGTTGGTGCCGAAACCCGATGGCACCATACGCTTCTGCAATGACTTTAGAAAGCTAAATGAAATATCTAAATTTGAAGCCTACCCCATGCCCCGAATAGATTAACTCATAGAACGGCTAGGGACCGCCCGTAATATCAGCACACTCGACCTGACAAAGGGTTATTGGCAAGTACCCTTAGCTCCCGAGGCGCGGGAGAAAACCCATTTTGCCACTCCTGACGGGCTCTTTCACTACAGGAAGCTACCCTTCGGATTGTACGGGCCCCCGCCCACCTTCCAGAGGTTGATGGACCGGGTATTCCGTCCCCATCGTGGGTACGCGGCCTATATTGACGATATAGTCATCCATGGGAGTGAGTGTGACACCCATTTGAAGCAGGTGAGCGCAGTATTGCAGGCCTTACGGGAGGCGGGGCTAAGGGCAACCCAAAGAAGTGTCAGCTCGGTCTGCAGGAGGCGGAGTACCTGGGCTACAACATTGGGAGGGGATGTGTGAAACCCAAGATGAAGAAGGTGGAGGCCATACAGGACTGGCAACAGCCTCTGACCAAGAAACAGGTACGCACGTTTGTGGCCCTTACCAGCTACTACCGTAGGATTATTCCCCACTTTGCATCCCTAGCCAGCCCCCTGACAGATCTGACCAGGGACCATCTGCCCGACCAAGTAACATGGACCGAGGAGACGGAGAAAGCCTTTCAGGACCTAAAGGGCGCACTGTGTTCACTGTGCTGGCAACCCCGAACTTCGCCAAACCAATGGTGGTGCAAACGGATGCGTCGGAAACGAGGGCGGGGGCAGTGTTGTCACAACTACAAGAAGGTGAGGAACACACGGTCATTTATTAGCCGAAAGTTGTTGCAGAGGGAACAAATCCACGTCTTGCCATCAAGTGGGCCCTAGAAACCCTGAAATACTACCTGTTGGGACGGATCACCCTGGTCACGGATCATGCACCACTGATTTGGATGTCAAGGAATAAGGACAGTAACGCCAGGGTCACCTGCTAGTTCCTATCATTGCAATCTTTTGCCTTCTCTGTTGTTCACAGGTCAGGGGCAGCCCACGGGAATGCAGATGCCCTGTCGATGAGGGATTCTCTAGGGAGCTGGACCGCCCCTCCCTCCCTTGTCGCCGGTTTTCTCTCGCGAAAAATTCGCCCGATACGCGTCTCTACGTTCACTTTTTGTATGGGATCTTGTCACCCCGTCGCATTTGGTGTGAACGCACAGTAACGCGTTCAGTGTGGCCAGATCTGGAACTTTATCGATTACTTATGAACCGATGTATGGACCCTCCAGGTGACAACCCCTGGAAACGGACTTTGGATTACCGTTTTTCCCACCCTGGTGACGACTATTTACTCGGTAAATAAATCACCCTTTTGAACTGCTCTCTGTCTTGTGTCGCTGTGTCTATTTAACTTGGTGGCGTAGAAACCCCCCACGACTGGCCCGCTACAGCGTGTTTAGTGTGTTTAACGACGGTAGAAAAATAGTGTGTTCGCTCTGTCTCTACTGAATACTCACAACAAAACAAATCAACTGTTTTCACTCTCCCTAAATGCGCAAGCTCACCGAGTAATAGCTCTGTACTACCGCGAGCGCTCTAAAGCAACTCGTATGTCCTATGCATCTCGGATTAACTAAAATGCAAAACAATAAAATACAATTAATCATACACTACAATAAGTGATCACTAAATATGAATCAAAATATTCTAAATCTGAGTAAATTACAACATGGAAAATGGCTCTAACAGGGGGACGCTTTCAGGCGTCCGCACAAATCCTAACACGAAACCGCATAGGTTCGGATTTATTTATTTATTTAAAAATCACCCAGGGACATGGTTTTAGAAAAATGCAGTTTGGGCACGGATCCGGTTTCACCAAAAAATCGTCTCCGTGTGGATGGGGCCCTAGTCAAGTCTCTCAGCAGGGAGTTCTAGTCAAGTCTCTCAGCAGGTTCAGGCATGTAGATGCGTTACACATGCTAAAGCAACCCAACGCGCCCAACGCGTGTTTTGAATAACAATGCAACAAACAAACAATGCCTACAATAAACATTTATCAAAGCTCAAATCTGGCCAAATGTTTGCTTTCCGGTCTTTGAAGAGAGTCTAGAGCAGCGTTACTCATTGCGCGGCTCACGAGTCACATGCGGCTCGTCAAGCTATAATTGGTGGCTCGCATGGTAGCTTCCTATGTGGTAACACAGCCAATACATTTTTTCAAATGTGCTTCATAAAGGTACAACATTGCACTACAAAAACGCAAACATCTGAATTATACTTGTCCCTTCACCCAAATAATGAAGGAGAAATTAAAAGTATTAGGTGATCCCTAAAGGGGGAATTGTCAACCTGTCAAACCTGGCAACGCAGCCCGCAAGCGTGTGGCATTGTTTACAACACGTGACCGCTCAAAATTTAAAGGCGGGCTACGTAAGCTCCGCTAGCTCCGCACGCTCCGCTTGCCAGCTGAAATACGAAATGGACCGGTTTTTAATAAAAAAAAGGGACAGAAAAGAACTCAAAAACCAGACGAACAGACAGACAGTGTTGCTAGTGGAGTGGATGAGGGAAATAAGTCTGAGGACAAAAATCAGCAGGAAGACATCGGAGAGGGGACGGGCAGAGAAACGGCAGACAATTAAAAAACGAAGAATAAGAAGCATACAAGATGAGCACAGAAAATTTCAAGAGAAGTGGACGGACAAATTTGTTTTGCACGGTATGAACCCTCTATGTTTGATTTGCAAACAAACCCGTGCCGGTTTCAAACGAAGCAATCTGGAGCGCCATTTCAAAACGGCGCATCCCGGCACATGTCTCTTTGTCCTCTCTTTCGCTGACCAGTCCTGGGAATAACATAATTGTATTACTGCCCTCATCCCCTTAAGTCTGGGACGTAACACCAATTTATATGAAGAAATGCACATTTGCAAAGGTGACTTAGCATGTTGTCATAAAAGTGGCTCTCCTTTTGATTTTGCAATGCCAAAAAAATGTCAAAAAAATAGTGAGGATCACTGGTCTAGAGTAAGTCAAGTCTCTCAGCAGGGAGTCCTAAGTCAAGTCTCTCAGCAGGGAGTCCTAGTCCAGTCTCTCAGCAGGGAGTCCTAGTAAAGTCTCTCAGCAGGGAGTCCTAGTCCAGTCTCTCAGCAGGGAGTCCTAGTCAAGTCTCTCAGCAGGGAGTCCTAGTCAAGTCTCTCAGCAGGGATTCCTAGTCCAGTTTCTCAGCAGGGAGTCCTAGTCCAGTCTCTCAGCAGGGAGTCCTAGTCCAGTCACTCAGCAGGGAGTCCTAGTCAAGTCTCTCAGCAGGGAGTCCTAGTCCAGTCTCTCAGCAGGGAGTCCTAGTCCAGTCACTCAGCAGGGAGTCCTAAGTCAAGTCTCTCAGCAGGGAGTCCTAGTCAAGTCTCTCAGCAGACACACACACACACACACACACACACATTAGGTCTTGTTTACTCTCAGAACCAGGAGCTCCCAGTAGGTGTGGTCTTGGACAAGTTGTTGAATGTATTTTCATTCTTATATGCTATTATGTTATTCTATATGCTATACACATGTATAATTGTGCGTATATTATGATCAATTATAATAAGAATCTAAATGAATATAATTAGTATGGTAATTATTACTTAGCAATGGCTAGTTTTATATTGATCTTATGTGGTGTTTAACGGCAAACTAGTTGAGAAAATGAGAGCTCCTAAAATGTACTAACTGTAGATCTTACAAAAGCCTCAATTTTCTATGTTCTGTAGAAAGTTTTGGACTTGAGCGTCACACCACAAGTGTCCTGAAGAGCCACATTGCATCCAAAGTCTGTCTGGTTCTCTCTCTATCTGTCCCTCTCTAGATATGTATTTTGTCCTTCTATGTTAATGTTTTTATGTAGCCGTTACGTCCCCTAAGTGGGCTAGCGGTAAGGGGAGAAACATAGACCAGACCCATATAAGAAAGTAGGAGACAGGTGGTCCAGTAACGGTGTTTATTGCCAGCTCGAGCACACTAACCCTAACCCTCTTCAGGGAGACCCATGGCCAACAAAACAAAGAAAAGGTATCCCTGGTTAGAAACAAAAGATGGATCATTCTAAAAGGCAAATAAAAATACATGCGCTCATCCTCCCTAGCCACAAGCAATACAGGAGAAAAAAAAGGAACAAATAAAATGGCAGGCCTCCCCTACACAGCTCCTTGGCTCAACACAAAATAAGGGATAACAAAACAGAACTGCAGTTCACGGCAGCGATACAAACGGGCAGTAGTCGACAGCAGGCCACATCAGACAACGATCACCGGGGAGCAGAGAGCAGGTCATGGAGTCAAGAGCAGAGAGAGAGGCAACTGCCATGCTCCTCCTCTTTATACACATACAGCCAGAGGGGAACCCTCAGGGCCTTCTACGCCTTCAGAGGAGGCTATGTGTTTTGGTTTGGAGAGTAATGGTAAAATTGACCAATCATGGTTTGATTTTCAGTGGGTGGGACAAAAACAAAAGATTGTAGGCCTTCGTGAAGTCCAAACAGCGGGCAGGGCAGAGTGGTGAGAGCGATGGCGGAAGACGAGAGCAATGTTGTGGCTAGCTTGATAGCATCACCTTTTTCAAGGCGGCCTTTCACAAAAAAACGTAAATCAATTAAAAACGGAAGACCAACTCCAGAACTGGAATCGAAAGAAAAAGGTTACGACAGTGAAAAGGCATTTCAAAACCGAAAATTACCGGAGATATCCATGGATGACAGGCTGTAAGAAAACAAACAGGCTGTACTGCTGGAGTTGTCTACTTTTTACAACTGACAAAAGTCATCCACTTGGGTCAGCTGCAGATTTTTCAGCCTTACAAATCTGACAAAGTCAGCCCATCGACATCAAGATTCTGCGGCACACCTGCAAACGACGGTCAGTTTGAAAACTTTTGGGGACACAAGAGTTGATCTTCAGCTAGATGAGCAGCGCCGTAATCATACTACGGCCCACAACAACGAGGTCAGGCAGAACAGAGAGACCCTGAAACGTCTCATCAATATCGTCACATTTCTTAGAAAGCAATAGCTGGCATTTCGAGGACATGATGAAAGCAAAGATACCTTCAACAAGGGGAACTACTTGGAGTTTATGGATTTTTTGGGGGAGTATGACAGCCATCGGCACAAATCATCCAGCAAAATTCAGAATGATCTGATTCAATCAGTGGCGGATATAATGACCGAGGCAATGTGGGAGGAGGTGAGGAACACGCCTTTTGTCGCCGTTATGGTAGACGAGACAACTGACGTAAGTAACACCGCTCAGATATCATAAGTCCTGCGTTACACCACTGACGGTGGTGTGAAGGAGCGCTTTTTCAAATATGGTGATGTCAGTGGTGATAAGCGCGCAGAAGCCATAGCTGGACAAGCATGCGAGTTTCTGGAGGACTGCGCCTGCACCAATAAGGTAATTGCCCAGTGTTACGATGGAGCTGCAGTCATGGCCTCTGGACTGAATGGGGTCCAAGCTAAAATAAAGGAAAAAATACCACAAGCTCTCTTCGTTCACTGTTACGCGCACTCTCTGAACCTCGTCATGTCTCAAAGTGCTGCTAAAATCTTTAGCAGCACAAAATATAGAGTGCAAAATATTTTTCTCACATCTCCGTGACCTCGCAGCCTTTTTCTCAAGGTCAGCCAAACGCACGAAACTCCTGGATGCAATATGCCAGCGGAGACTGCCCAGAGTGGCTCCAACAAGGTGGAACTTTTCATCACATTTGGTTTGGGCGGAGAGAACTCTTGGAGCTCTTTGAAGTCATTGTGGACAACCAAAATAATTGTAATGATGATGCTGTGCATAGTGCTGATGGATACATCGCACTGCTGACGGGCTTCGAGTTCTGCTTTCTCCTCGCCACATTCAACTCAGTTGAATCTTGCAGAATAAGGAGTGTGACATGCAGTTCTGTTTG
Source organism: Gadus macrocephalus (assembly GCF_031168955.1). NCBI lineage: Eukaryota > Metazoa > Chordata > Actinopteri > Gadiformes > Gadidae > Gadus > Gadus macrocephalus. The sequence goes on from NC_082393.1 coordinate 18,811,976, forward strand.
TCCAGCATTGATGACTTTTGCAGTGCCACAGAGAGAGAAAAGGCCAAATTTGTCTACATCGGGGCTCCCAGCGGTCGCAGGGCACGGAGAGTTGGAGACGTGCGGACAGGGTACCAGCAGCTGCATGGTGAAATCCTGGACAACATTCTCACTCAGCTGAGGAACAGGTTCAAGGACCAGGAAAGATTGATGTTCCTTGCCCTTCTCGACCCCAAGGAGTTTGCCTCATGCAGAGAAAACTTCCCCAGCTCAGAGTTTCAGAGCCTCGCTGAAAACTACGGTGAGGGATTTGTCCACAATGTTCTTGGCGGGGATCCAGCTGCGCTCCTCCGGCCCATAACCCTTCCAGTCCACCAAGTACTGCGTGGACCTCCCGATCTTGCGTACATCCATAATCCGGTGCAAGGTGTAGGTGAGACCTCCGGCGATGAACCTGGGGGGTGGTGGGTCTGGGAGCTCTGGACACAGAGGGGAGGAGGTGGCAGGGCATAGTACGGAGCGATGGAAAACGGGGTGAACCCGCATAGCCCGTGGCAGCTCCAGATGGAAGGCCGTCTTGGATATCCTCCGGAGAATCCGGAACGGTCCAACGTACCTTGGGGCCAATTTCCGGGTCTCTCCTTTCAGGGCCAGGCCCTTAGTGGACAGCCATACTCGCTGGCCAGTCTTCAGGGTTGAACCCGGTCGTCGCCGCCGGTCGGCCTGTTGCCTCATCTGTCTCTGAGATTGAAGCAGGGCCCGACGAGCCTGCTGCCAGCGGGTGCGGAGGCGAGCCACCGAGCTGGGAGCCGCAGGCACATCCCCAATCTCTGGGGAGGAGGGGAACAAGTGCGGGGGGTATCCCCACATGATCTCAAAGGGGGAGGTAGCCGTGGAAGCACTCCACTGTTGGTTGTGGGCCACCTCTGCCCACAAAAGGTTCTGACTCCACTTGGTTGGGTCTTTGGCAGTGTAGCACCGGAGATAAATTTCGAGGGCCTGGTTGACTCGCTCAGTCTGCCCGTTGGACTGGGGGTGGTAGCCCGAGGTCAGGCTTACTGATGCTCCCAAGTTGCCCCAAAAGGCCTTCCAGAAACGTGCCACGAACTGGGGACCTCGGTCACTGACAAGATCTTCTGGTGGTCCGTGGTAGCGCACCACCTCTCTCACCAAAATCTCTGCTGTTTGTTTGGCCGTGGGGAGTTTGGTCAAGGCAATGAAGCGAGCGGCCTTGGAGAACCGATCCACCACCACCAGGATGGCGGTGTTTCCTTGTGACGGGGGCAGCCCCGTAATGAAATCAAGGGTGATGTGTGTCCAGGGGCGATGTGGGACCGGAAGGGGTTGTAGGAGTCCTGCCGGTCTGCGGTTGTCTGGTTTCGCCCCCATGCAGACCGTGCAAGCCGCGACATACTCTGAGTTTCGGCCACCAGAATCGTCTCCGGAGTAATTCCAGGGTACGTCGGACTCCAGGATGGCCGGCCAATCGGGAAGCGTGAGCCCACTCTAAGGCCTTAGTACGGCAGGGTGGAGGCACAAACAAGAGGCCCTTAGGAGTCTCCGTGGGTGCCGGTGTGGGTCCTTGTGCCTGTCGAATCTCCTCCTCCAGATGACAACGTACAGCGGCCACGACTTTAGAGGAGGGGATGATGGTTTCCAACGCCGCTGGCTCCGCCTCCGTAGTGTGGAGGTGTGAAAGGGCATCAGCCTTGCCGTTCTTGGACCCTGGGCGGTAGGTGACCACAAAGTCGAAACGACTGAAGAAAAGGGCCCAGCGGGCCTGCCTGGGGTTCAGGCGTTTGGACTCCCCGAGGTAAGCCAGGTTTTTGTGGTCAGTGAATATAAGAAACTGGTTGGCTGCGCCCTCGAGCCAGTGACGCCATTCCTCTAGTGCTAGTTTGATGGCTAGCAGTTCCCGGTTACCCACATCATAGTTTCGCTCCGCCGGGGAGAGAGCTCGAGAGAAGAAGGCACACGGGTGGAGCTTGCTGTCCTCTGCTGCCCGCTGCGACAGCACCCTCCCTACCCCAGAGTCTGAAGCATCTACCTCCACCACAAAAGGTAGGGCTGGATCTGGAAGGGTGAGGATAGGCGCCGTGCAGAACCTTTGCTTGAGGTCCTCGAAGGTCTTCTGAGCTGCCTCTGTCCACACCAACCGACGGGGACCCCCCCGAAGCAGGGCTATGATAGAGGACGCCAAGGCACTATAATTACATATAAAACGCCGATAGAAATTGGCAAATCCCAGGAACCCCTGAACCTGTTTGATGGAGGTGGGTATAGGCCAATCCACGATGGCCTTGACCTTTTCAGAGTCCATCGAGAGCCCCTGGGGGCCCACTACAAACCCTAGGAAGGTGGTGGAAGCAGAGTGGAACGTGCACTTCTCCACCTTGCAAAACAGTTTGTTCAGGAGGAGGGCTTTTAGGACGGCTCGGACGTGGCTGACATGTTCCTGGAGGGACTTGGAGAAGATGAGTATGTCATCCACGTATACAAACACAGACACCTCCAGGAATTCGCGCAGTACGTCGTTGATGAGGTTCTGGAAAACCGCCGGGCTGTTTGACAGACCAAACGGCATTACGAGGTATTCGTAGTGTCCTGTGGGTGTGATAAAGGCGGTCTTCCACTCATCTCCGGCCCGCACGCGAACCAGGTGGTAAGCATTCCTGAGGTCGAGTTTAGTGAAGATTGTGGCACCCTGAAGACGCTCGAATGCGGTCGACATGAGGGTCAAGGGGTACTTATTCTTCCGGGTGATGTTGTTAAGTCCCCGGTAGTCGATGCACGGCCTCAGTCCACCGTCCTTTTTCCCCACGAAGAAGAAGGGTGCTGCAGCCAGAGACGTAGAAGGGCGAATTAGCCCAAGGCGCAGCGCATCTATGATGTAATCCTTCATTGCCTGGCTCTCCAAGACAGAAAGGGAGTAGAGACGCCCCCTAGGGGGAGAGGTTCCAGACAAGAGGTCGATGGCGCAGTCGTACGGCCGATGAGGAGGGAGAGTGGTGGCCTTCTTCTTGCTGAAGACCTCCTCCAGATCATGGTAACAAGTAGGGACCGTGGACAGGTCTGTTTTTTCCGGCGGGGCCAAGATGTTCACGCTTGGAGGGGTGCCAGCCGACCGAACAGGAGACACGGTGGTGGGAAATGAGGTTCTGGCGAATTCCTCCTCAATGGTAACGCGGGAAACGCCGGGTGGTGTCAGTGGTTGAGCTGGGAGGTGACCAGCCGTGGCACAGGCAGGGCCCCAGTGGAGTAGGGAGCCAACCGTCCACGCAAACTGAGGTTCATGGACAGCAAGCCAGGGGTAACCCAGCACCACCGGGTCCTGCGGTGTGGTGGTGAGCCAAAAGTGTATTGTCTCCTGGTGGTCATCATGAGAGGACATGATGAGAGGAGCCGTCACCCGCTCCAGATGTCCAGAGCCCAAGGGGCGACCATCCAATGCCTGGACCGCCTGAGGAATGGCCACCGGGGTGGTTGGAATCCCCAGCTGTTTAACCAGGGTAATGTCCATCTGGTTGACTGCCGCGCCGGAGTCCACCAAGGCATTGAGGGAGGCAATGGGATGGTTCTTGCCTACGTGACGGAGTTGTATGGCGATGGAGAGACGGTTGGCGGGTCCAGGGGTCTTAGCGCTACCACTCATCAGAGGCCCTGGGTCCCTTGACGAGTGCTGTCTTTCCCCTGTAGGTCTGGGCAGTGTTGTACTTGATGCCCGGAAGAGCCACAGTACATGCACAGGCCTCTTTGGAGACGGCGGCTGCGTTCTTCGCGACTCAGCCGGAGGCGGCCGAGTTCCATGGGTTCTTCAGGTAACCGGGCCGGGGCTGGATTGAGGATGGGGGTGGCTGGCCGTGGCAGGAAGGTCGTCATGGGTGCCCGGGTCTCCCGGCGGTCACGGCGACGTTCCTGAATGCGAGCATCAAGGTGGATGGCTAAGTGGATTAGCTCGTCAAGCGACTGTCCCCAGTCGCGGTTGACCATTTCATCCTTCACGGCCTCCTGTAACCCGCGGTAAAAGGCTGAACGCAGGGCTTGGTCCCCCCAGCCACTTCGGATCGCCAGGGTGCGGAACTCCATGGCGTACTGGGCTACAGACCGGGTCCCCTGGTTGATGGTAAGGACTCGTTGTGCGGCCTGGTCCTCGGTGCGCCCTGTGTCAAACATCAACCCTAGGCGATGCAGGAACAGCTGGCTGTCGTTTGCCTCGGGCAGCTGGCAATCCATGACAGCGGCTGCCCACTCCAAGGCTGATCCCGAGAGTCGAGAGATGATGTAGCCCACCCTCGCTGGTTCGGTGGGGAAGAGACGTGCTTGGTGGAGAAATATCTGGGAGCACTGAAGCATAAAGCCCCGACAGGCTCTAGGTTCCCCAGAGAATGGTTGGGGGGCAGATAGAGGTATGGTGATGGTGGGATCGACGGGAGGCAGAGCAGGGGCAGCGCGGGCACTGGGCTCGGCCCTACTGCTAGGATCTGAGGTTGGTGGAACAAGTGGAGGTCGTGCACACAGCCCCTGAACAGTAATGTTCAGTTGCTGCATATCCAGCTCCAAACGCCTCAATTGCGGTGCATGGGCATTGATGATGGTGCCCAGCTGAACTAAAGCGTCCCTGATCTCCTGCAGCTCTGCTGTGCCTTGGCTGGACTCTGTCATGCTATCAGGCCGGGGTTTTCAGGCACACATGCAGATGGCAGGTCAGGTGCAACAGTAAGGTTTATTAAAGTCCACAAAGCTGGCTAGCTAGCCAGACCCACACGGTAGCAACCACAGCTAGGTTAGCACAGTTTGTAGCTTAACAGTGTCAATAAACAAAAGGTACGGTTCCCCAATAGAACGGCTTGTCCAACAGAAAAGTAGTCCACACAAGGGTAATCCAAAGAAGGTATAATCCACAGGAGAGTTAAGTCCACATAGGCAGCGATGTAATGTTAGTAAATGTCAATAGTGATGCTAAGCTAGTTAGCTGATGCTAATCGCGACTGACTAGCATTCCATAGAATATGCAAAGGCACACAAACAAGTCCTCATGGGAGAGGAGGAAACAAAGGGAAACTCCATGACAAAGGGAAACTCCATGACAGAGTGAAGAGGGAACAAACACCCAGTGCTTAAATAGGAAGTAGTATTGTAAGTGGAAGTGGAGCCCAGTGTAAAGGAAATTGTTGATGATGGATGCTCTAGAGTGAGCGTCGCCCTCAAGAGGACTGGCGACCCTGCACGGACGTGACAAACATTTCCAGCGCAAATTGCATTTAATCCAATATGCAAACTCTGTGGTTGGATTTTTGTTTTGAGAGGATTTTTATTGTGCATTTGAAATTCTATTGTAGTTCGAGGAGCCATTTATTTGTCAAAGTGTGTTGTTTGTTGTGCGCCGTGATTTCATAGTGCTGTCCATGGTTATGAAATTAGCCTCGGTGTGTTGGTGTCTCGGCCTTTCTTCGTTTGAGCCGTGGGTACAGAAGACGAGGTCAGTTCGACTCGCTTCCAAAGATTTCAAGCACTCGCGACTTAAAAAAATTATTGCGTTTATTTTACCATACAAAAAAGAACCAAACTGTATTCTTAATTAACACAATATTACAAGGGAACGAAAAAAGCTTTATAGTTAACGAGAACCAGACTTAATAAGCGCGCGGTCGAAATACTTTTTTAAACCTCTGCCTCTTCCCTTGACATTCAGTGTCTGACAAACACACACCTGGCCTTTTATTACCTGGGCGGTGCAAAACCCGCATACAGACCCCTACAGGTTAAATGCAAGAAATACATTTCCAGCCTGCACTTGCACTTGAGTATGTTTCTTGTTGCGGAGAATGTTATTTATGTTATGGTCTTCTTGTTTAGGCTACATCCCTGTCATCGTTTATTAAAGGATTGCAGTTATTAAATGCTTCCAATTCGGATGGGGCCTGCAAGGGCAATCAGGGCTGAGGTGAAGGCCCGGCTGTAGTGCTCACGGTTCGCCACTGCATACAGCCCCTCTTGATTAGGTCTCCAGGTGTTCCTCGTTCAGGTGAAGCCGAAACTCTGGAGCTAGAGGCAGCATACACAAGGACATTAGCAATGCAACACATTCACACACAAAAAAACAACCCCCACTGGTTATCAAGCTGTAGCTGCAATACAAATCAAACACATTACCAAACCCTTGAAAGGGCCTACCACATTATCACAGCCCCTCTTGTGCTGGATTTTCAGGTTGTAGTTCTGGGCGATCAATGGCCACCTCATTAATCATTGGTTGTTGTTGTACATACGTGCGAGGAACACCAGAGGGTTGTGATCAGTGTACACCTCCACAGGCACCGAGTTTGACCCAACATAGACCTCGAACTGCTGTAGCACAAGCAGCATGGCTAGGGTCTCTTTCTTGATCGTTGAATACCTCATCTGATGCTTGTTGAACTTCCGGGAGTATTACGAGACTGGATGACCCACTCCCTTGGTGTCCTCCTGGAGAAGGACCGCTCCGGCTCCAAGGTCGCTGGCATCCACCTCCAGTTTGAATCGTCTCGAGAAATCCAGGGCAGCAAGCACAGGAGAATTTGACAAAAGAGCTTTGGCAGACTCAAAAGCATTTTGACATGCAACAGTCCAGGTGAAGGGCTGGTTTGGAACACAAAGGTTAGTTAGGGGAGCTGCCACTTGGGAAAAGTTTTTACAGAAACATCTGTAGTATCCAGCCATCCCCAAAAATCGGCGTAACTCACGTCTAGAAGTAGGCACGGGATAAGCAACTATCGCAGTGACCTTCGCATCAATGGGGCATACCTGTCCTCGTCCTACCTCCTTGCCCAGGTAAGTGACGGTAGCCTTGCCAAACTCACACTTCGCCAGATTGAGTGTCAAGGAAGCTGCTTCCAGCCGAGAGAATACCATCCGCAGACTGTCAGGATGTGAAGTCCAGCTGGGGGAATATACGACAAGGTCATTGTTCTGCCTTCCGTAAGAAATGTATTCTTTCCTTAGTTTGTTAAATACTGCCACCCTGTGGTCAAATTGTGATATTGACGACGCTATAAACAACCGCGAACCTACTTCCGGTTCTCTTCTTGATTCACTCGACAAAGAAAGACCACGCCGTACTATCAATCCCGCAAACTATCAAATACGTTTGAACTATAGAAATGATTTGTCTGTAAGTTAAAATCAAATCACTTCATACGAGTTTGTGTTCAGATTTTATGTTAAGATTCTGATCGAGTTAAAGTGTAAAATGTAATCTGTATCTGTTAGCAATACTAGCTCTCGGATTCCCGTGTGTTAGTAATGATGCAAGACATCTAAACGTATATATGTTTTTATTTCTGTATTTGTTACAGTTCTACAAAAACAAAGTTATGAAGAAACTAACATCCGATAAAGAAACAAGAAAAGCAAGCCTTGTGTACCGGATTCCACTTCTTTGTAAATACTGTTAAAGGTTGGGTATGGAATTCGCTTTTTTGGCCATTTTTGCAAAATTACTTGAAATCCTTATCATAACCCGCTTACAGCCAGAGTTAGAAGTACTGACATGAAAATTAAACTTGTCAATCATCCGTGGAACGGGCAGGGCTCGAAAAACTCCAGCCAATCATTTGCATTGCCACCGAGTTGCATTGGACAGTAAGTACGTCAATCAAACGGTCGTACTGCACTCCCCCTCCCCCGCGCCCCGCGCGCGACCCCTTCGTGCAGTACTCGTGACCCAGAGCTCGTGACCCAGAGCAAGCTCCTGTTTGTTGTTATCCTGCGGTAGCTACTGGAACTAGTTAATCCACATTTGGACCTAGCAGTAGAAGACAATTTCCATGACAGACAAGACGCCACCATCCCCACCACCACCACCACCACCAGCAAAGAGAAGAAAACTCTTTTTCAGAGAGTAATTGATAATAAAAACGCTGAAAGAGAAAAACTGAAATCAAGAATAATCCTAGGCGCTGCTTTCGAACGTTGGCGGCAACTGAAGGACGAGAAGGGTCTAAAAACCGATGCTTGTGTGGCGCTTGAACTAGTTTCAAAGTTTATACCGTTTATACTCGGTAATAATAATAATAATAATAATACATTTAATTTAGAGGCGCCTTTCAAGACACCCAAGGTCACCTGATACCGGTGTTGAGACGAGTGTATTACTCGGTGTAAAATGTCCACACCGCGGCAACCCTAGTGAAAACCAGGACTTCCAATACAATTATATGAAACAAACATACATTTTCTAAAAATAGTAATGATTTATGTGACCGTTTAATGTAAAATAACCTTTTTTCAGCACTAGGTCATATGAGCATTAAATAAATGCTGCGTCTCAAAATGCCTTGGACAGCAGCGAGGATGACTCGCTTTGCCACGGGCCGAAACAGTTCGGAGCGACCACAGCCAGAGCGAACACAGCGGGGCAGAGGAGTGTCAGGAATAGTCTTTGGTGTACACATCAGTGTACAAATCGGAGCAGCGGGGGCGGTATTGCGTTCGCTTTACCGCACCGTTGTAACGAAAAGAGAGCTGAGCCGCAAGGCAAAGCTCTCGATCTACCGGTCGATCTTCGTTCCTATCCTCACCTATGGTCATGAGGGCTGGGTGATGACCGAAAGGACGAGATCGCGGGTACAAGCGGCCGAGATGAGTTTTCTCAGAAGGGTGGCTGGCGTCTCCCTTAGGGATAGGGTGAGAAGCTCAGCCATCCGTGAGGAACTCGGATTAGAGCCGCTGCTCCTTTACTTAGAAAGGAGTCAGCTGAGGTGGTTCGGGCATCTGGTAAGGATGCCCACTGGGCGCCTTCCTTGGGAGGTGTTTCAGGCATGTCCAGTGGGGAGGAGACCTCGGGGAAGACCCAGGACTAGGTGGAGAGATTATATCTCAACACTGGCCTGGGAACGCCTCGGGATCCCCCCGTCAGAGCTGGTCAATGTGGCCCGGGAAAGGGAAGTCTGGGGCCCCCTGCTTGAGCTGCTCCCCCCGCGACCCGACCCCGGATAAGCGGTCGAAAATGAGATGAGATGAGATATATATATATATATATATATATATATATATATATATATTTGTACATTTGTACAATTTGACATAATATACAATCATTCTCATAACATTTTCACATCTATGCAGTGCAATTGACACAATATATAATTTCACACAATATATTATATAATATAATAATTGAATCTAGGCTAGAACCCTTTAAAAAGTATTGTCTTGCTGAGCTTTTTTCGACTGTTGCCAGTCTGTAATTGCAGCGTGCTCAGTTTTGCAATGGGGTGCAGCCACTTACCACTGTCTCCTCAACTGCTTCTCTTTGGGAAACCTTAAAATTGCGAGAAAGGTTAGCTAGCCAGTCAGTCAGATTCATAATACAGATGTATCTTTAAAAAACAACAACATTTAAATAGAAATAACGTTTAAAATGTCAATTTCGGCCGGCGAATGACTACAGGTGCATCTCACAGGTGCATGTAGAGTATCGTGACATTTTTTCCGTAGTTTCATTCATTACGTGACACCTTCATATATTGTAGAACCATTACATATACAGTGGCATGTTTTGAGCCTTTTTTTGTTTTATTCTAGTCTCTTTTTTAAATACATCACAGAGAGAAATTAAGGCCAGTCGCTCAGCCGAAACGCAGCTTTCCGTCGCAACCATAAATGCTATATAATTACATTATACATTGTAATTACTCACAAGCAAGTAGTGGTAGATTATATATATATATATACTGTATATGCTATATTTCTTGACAATATTATCTCCTGTTGACGAACGATAGAATAAGGCTTTGCTCACCATGTCCATTTCACGTTAGACTAGCTATAGTCTGATTCTGGTGGCAACTTAGCTGTCTCAACAGCTCTTAGCTCTTGATCTACGTGACATGACTGAATTCTACAATTACAAATAGAAACAATTGTTTAGTCTTCCTTGTGAAAGGTAATTCCTTGCGATCTTGTTTGAATCGTCCTGACGGTGGTGCACCCCAAGGCGGCGCATGAAGTAGGCATCTTCTCTACGAAGACGAAATAACTCCCGTGCCAAGATGGCGCCGACGATTTATGCCGTCCAAGGCCGAAGGGGGCGTCTACCTATATGATGTCTATGGGTAGCAGCAGTGTCTAGAGGTGTGGGTCGCAGCGCAAGGTATGTCTTAACTACCTCATTGGGGAATTATGATAGTTACTTGGCCAGTGCACTACGGGGGATTTAATTGTGTTTCTGTTGGGCTAGTGGTCGTTGAGTGCTCGCCGACGGTGACACTGTCTGTGCGAGCGATCAGCGATCCCGATGGGAGAAGGAACAAGGTATGTTTTGGCTGTGCTTTATTGAATAGGCGTTTTATTAATCCGGTTGTGGCGTGGTAAATAGTTAGCCTATGAACCGAATATGTATGGATCACGCAACTGGGTCTCTCGTTTCCTTTTTGTTTATAGACGCTACCGGCAATCCGAATGTCGGCTGCTGTTCTCGTGATTGGGGTGAATGAGATACGTGTGCAGGTGCTGCTTTTAGGACGCGTTTTGTATTTCTGTTCGTTTGGTTGTTTGCTTCATGTGTTCTTTTTTTGTTTCTTTCTTTCCCCCTAGTCGGTGGACTTTGAGATTTGTGCTGGTAGACTAATTGTGACCACCGGCTAGCGCCCCCCCCCCCCCTGTTTTTGTTTTATGTACTAATGGGCGTCCTATTGTATTGACGACCTACAGCGACTAACTTTTAATTAAATGAGAATAAAGAATATATTTTTATACCTGTAAGTCAAGCCTGTGTGTGCGTTTCTTGAGTAAAATAGAGTGCCCCTGCTCTTGTCCTAGGGGTGGCGTTGTCAGCATTACTCAGTCGTAGCCCCGCCACATGTATAAAACCTTATGTGATATTTGACTCAACTCAATCACTCAATCATATCAATCATCGTACAATGATGATCTACCTCTGGGGACAAAAGGTAATGATTTTGGCGGTCCAGTGTAGCCTGATAACTAGTCTCGCAAAGCCAGACCAAACTACAGCAAGTAGAATGATAACAGACAAAAGATAACCGGAACAAGAATTCATCTTCTGTGTGACGTTCATTGTTTTCAATCATTTTTTGGAAGGTGTTTCAGGTCCAGAAGACATTTGGGCATTTGGGCACAACCAAAATTGTTGCTATTCAGATTAGGGCTGGGAGATTAATCAAATTTTGATTGTGATTTTGATTTTAGCGTCAAATGATCACAAAAGTAATATAATCGAAAAATGTTTTATTTATTTTTGGAAAATCTTTTATATATCAGCTGGATAAATATCTGTACATTATTTTAGGTTTGAACATGTTCTTTTTGACCATTTTGTGTATTTCTTAAGGCGAAATTTCAAGGTCTCAGTTACAAAGTGATTTTTGGGAGCGACATGCTGAATAAATAAATCATGTTTTCAAACTCAAAAAAATCGTTTGAATAACCGTGATTTCAATATTGACCAAAATAATCGTCATTATGATTTTTCCATAATCAATCAACCCTAATCCAGATGGACTGTTTTTATTTATTTTATCTACCTCCTCCTCCACCACACTTCTACCAGTTGCCTCCGGTCTACGGATACAAACGCACTCAAAACCCCAAGGACCAAGCTTCGGACCTGGGGTGACAGGACCTTCTCAGTTGCCACACCCTCCCTCTGGAACTCCCTCTCCAACTGACAGGCTAGCACACTCACACACACTATTTGAACAGGCCCACAAAAACCCACCTTTTCAAGATCGCTGTCAACACTTAACATCCTTCCCCTCTCTCCTCTCCCTCCTTTTATCTATTTCTAGTCTTATGTACCTATTTCAGTTATATTTCATGTAGGCTACACTACACGTCTAGGATTTTAGCTTGTCCTGTGCGCAAGTATGCGCACGCGACAAGCGCATAAGGTGAAGCCTAGATGGCCACTCCTACAATCGTAGAACAAGAGTTATAATAACATATCTATAGTTTTTTTAGCTACCTATTTTGATCCCTTTTTATTTTTTTACTTATACAAGTTATGATTAAATTAGGTATTCTGTGATCACTCTGTTAAGCGACTTTTAGTATTCAGAAAAAGCACTATATAAGCCGAATGTATCATTATTATTATCATTATTATTTTAACGATCTTGAGGAGGTCATCCATGACTTGCTTAAAATTTGCCTGGACTATGGCAACTCCGTTTTATACTGGGATTCTTCATTAGTCAACGCCTCTGCCAGGCCCCTGATGGGTCCCGAAAGCTCAGGGGTTTCAACGTCAAGCTGATGCGCCGTATAATTACTGTGGTGATATCACCACGGCGATAGCCCGAGTGGTAACGTTTGATTACGGAGTTGGTGTGACGTCGCCTAGGGTACTGAACAGTATTATCATGGGAAACTTAGCTGAGTCGCTAGGGAGCATTGCAGTGTTACATAAATAAAAAGCTGAGGCAATTCAGCGTTTCTCTTAACATACACTCAGCGCTTTGCGCCCTTCATCTCTGACACCTCTGAACCTCTCCTCTCTCTGACAAGAGCGGGAGATGACATAAAGCATATGTGTGAGATATGCTGAACAACCTGCCGCATTCAGGGCGCCTTTCAGCGTAGACTCGTATGGAGATTGAAACTCAGAGGCACAACTGTAGTCATTGTCGTTTGAAAATGAAATAATCAGAATAATGTTTGTCAATAAAACAATTTGGTATAAATTAATTTCATTTCAAATTCTTTAATATTTAAAAATCACTGGCCATGCGCAGTAGGCTAGACCTCAGCATGTTGTTTCAGTGAAATAAATAAATACAAATTCATCAAAATCACAAAGAGAAAAATAAAGGTTTTGCCAATACAGGCAAAATGAAAGGCTCACAGAGAGCAAATGTTTGAAGTGAAAAGATGTTTAGGGAAATCGAAAGGGTCAGATGCATAATAACCATTAAACGTAGGCATAATAGAAAGTGACACACTATAAAAAGAATCCAATTTGGGCCCTGGTAATTAGAGGGCTGTTGTAAGGACATTTGTAAAATCCAGTTAGCCTACTATAGTACTCCCGCACAATGTCCTGTTGGGTGCACACCACCAAAGCTCTCTTTACATAACGCAATATATGATGATAAATACTTTATTAAGATTGCTTTAGTTCTTTTGAACAGGGATACAAATTAAGGAATTGTAGCTACATCTCAACCTTTTATGGAATGTGTAAAACAACAACAACATTGAAACCCAATAATCACTACATAATTAATATACATACTGTACAACTCTTTCGTATACTGTAGATACTGTCGTAGATAAAACGCAATACTATTTAACAGAATAAGAAAGGTATACTGACTTCATAATCACCTGCACAGAAGTAATAACAAAACCGGGGTTGGTCTGCCAAAGAACTCTCTACGGTTAACGTAAACTTGGGTCCCTCTCCTTCCCTTTTTGCTTCGATGAGGCAAGCCAGATATAGAGGTCATATTATTTGAGGTCAACAGTCAAGGAACCGGCTTATACTGGGGTACTGGTTTCATTCTTAGGGGTAGCTGATGGTTATACTTGAGTCATATGTTGGTGCCACTCATAGTATTTGATTCATATAGCAGGCAAGGCAAGGATTATATATTTATTTTGATGCTTGAATTTAACATGGCCATTTATGTGTATGTATGCATGTTTATGTAGGTAATTCCATGAATGTGTAAATATAACCGTGACAATATGGGATTTAATATCCATATAAGTGGGAAAGTTTAACACACACACAACACACACACCAGACACGATTACTTACAAATTCATGAAATCTTACTAAAGATTACATAAAATCTGCATAAACATTACCATGTGTCTGCGTCTGCAGCTAGAAATACATGGTTTTGTGTTGAATATAAGATTTATATTATTCTAATTAACATTCCCGCTTGGTACTTGATATGCCTTAAAGGTTTTTACAGCCCATGTTGCATCTACTGAATCCAGCCATGGTTGGAGTATCTATGCTATGAAGGTGGTGTTTAGGGTAGGATGGTCCCTTTCTCTGTCCACAGTGACATTCAGTATGCTGAATCCCTGCTGTCTCTCAGCACCGTCTAATTGTTCAGTAGGCCTGGCCCCCACAGAGACAGCCTGTGGGGTTCTTCTCAGGACCGGCTATAGACATCAGTGTGTTTGTTTTTTAAGGCCATTCCATTTCCTTTTTATAATATTTGGGCCTGTAGAGACCCCTCCTGCATCAAATAGTTGGTATATTATGAGGGAATGTAATGAATTGATGTAAGATGGTTATGCTTAAGTCGTAAGATGCGGATGTCGTTAAAAGTTGAAAAGCTCATTATTATAAAAGCTTAATTGAAAAACAGTAGTCCCTTGGCTATTAATCAAAAACCCTATCAGAGAAAAGATTATAAAAAATGTTGACACTTAGTGGGTGACTTTTGTTTTCATGTGTCGTGGACTGGTACACTCACCAAAGCAGCAGAGGCCACTAGAGGAGTTGAACTAGATTAACGTTGTTTTTGAAGATTTCCTGTTCTTCTGAATTATAAGGAGCAAGACAAATACATGTAGAACGATAAATCTCTTAAATAATACCAATACTTCAAGTGCTGAAATAAATATGCCATCATTTATCCTCTGATCTATGTGCCGGTCCTATCATACTTGTTAGGAAGTTTTTGCTGCAAGGTCAACACAATCCCCAACTTAAAAGAAACCAGTGCAAAATACCAACTGACGCCGTGCCTTTTGGCGAGGGGAGCAGTAGCCGATAAAACAGATTATTGAAAGTGATAGGAGAGTAGGGGGAAGAATAAGGAGAAGAAGAAAAAGAGATTGAAAGAGGGGGAAGCTGAAGCGGGGTCTCCAAAGGGCATGAGAAACATCAGCCGTTACTGCCCCAGGCAGCCTACACAGAGAGAGAAAAAGATCCAGCAGTGACAGGATATTTATTCATCTCCCTGGCCGCATGCTGAGCCACGAGGGCTGCAAACCATACAGTTGAATACTACATTTCATTACCAATGTCATATTTCCAGTTCATGCCGAATAGCATCAAGTTCATGTGGAACCTAAAGAGACAATTGCAAAGAATACAGAGTACATTGGACAGCATTCCGATCATCAAATTCTGAATGAATGCCAAGGATGCAAGGATAGATGATTGTTTGTGTGCGTCTATGTCTTTATTGTTAAATTATGAAAAATAACTCAGAGGAACATGTATTGCTAAGAAACAACTGGGAATTTGTTGGCACTGAAGGACATTCTACATCTGCTCGCATTGCTGCAACAAGGTAACTCTGCCCTCTTCAGATATAAACAAAAATTGCAACCCTGCTGCTGCTGTTATTTCAACCACTACTACGTACTTATTTTAATGATGATAACAATAATAATAATAACCCTAACCCTAACCCTAACCACGAGCCACATGTTTACGAAGTCGAATATATAAGCTATTACTATCCATAATCAAAAAATACCGAAGGTTTGTGGAAAATTAAGTTATTTGCAGTATATATATTCTGATTCCTAGTTAGGAAAGCTCCATTCCTTGATGCAGTTAGCTTCAGACTGCTAGCTAATTCACTGATTTTATGCTGCTTTGATTACGGCCGTGGCTCATGGTATGTTGGTCTTACTAAGGCCCTAAAAGACAAACTGCAGGATGCTCAGAATAGGTTAGTCAGGGTAGTGCCGGGGCTCACATTAAGGGAGCATGTGAGCAGAATGGTCCATAATGTTTGCAATCACAAGTCACCGGCATACCTTAAAAATCACTTCATAAGGAGTAGGGATACCCATGCTTACCACACCAGAGCTAGTAATATAGACTTGTACTTGCCTAAGTTCAAAACAAACATTGTTAAGTGTACTCTCAAATATAGTGGTGTGGTGAACTGGAATAAATTACCTTTGGAAATTAAGAGCATAGATAACTATCATTGTTTCAGAAATGATAGTAGAAATGATAGTAGAAATCCTGGCTCATGGTGAATTTAAATCCCTAGTGACAATAACATGTCTTCCTCCATGTTGTCTGTTGGTGTTTGTCTATAGTTAAGGAAGATTATTTGTGTTTAGCCTCTCATGGTCTATTTATTCATTTTTAGTTTTAGGTGGATATATGTCCTGTCTTGTAACATCAGACAGGGACCATGATGGAAATAAGTGCTCGCACTTTGCCATGTTTTTCTTATATCCTTTGGATCTGTCTTTTATTCCAAATAAATCAAATCAATCTATGTGTATATATATATATATATATGTGGCAACCCCGATCGTCGGCGGCTGAGATTCCCGAAGGAGACGCACCAAACAGGGTGTGGGTCCACAGTTTTTTATTTCGTATTACCACACGTGCAAAAATGGTAACGAAAAAGTTAACTCAGGTTCTTCCTGGTATGGGAAAAAAGGACACCGCTCCGGGTCTGGTCCTGCTGCGGGGGCGGCGTCTCGATCCCCTGCGTCTTCGGTTGCCTAGTCCTGGGGAGAGGCGTAATGGCGTTAGCGTGGGTCAGGGTAATCTCCCCCTACCGCGTCTTTCCAACTCGGCCGCATTCCCCTGACTGGTGCGCGCTCGGTCCTTAAGAACCCTCCGCCGTCTCCCTCCGCCGGGTGCTCCGCATCTCTGTGATTGCGCGGGTGCGCTCTATCCGCGCTCCCGCGTCGCCGCGCCGAGCGGCACATATCTTTACATTTACATTTACATTTAGGGCATTTAGCAGACGCTTTTATCCAAAGCGACTTACAATAAGTACATTTGTCATAAGAAGTGCATCAATATATCGCTGTCGGTACAGAAAGGATGTTCATAGAACCAAGTACAAGTACCACAATCGCTAGGTTAATCAATTCCCCGTATTACAGACATGATAGCAGCTGCTGCAGTTGCTACACAGTTAAGTGCTACAATACAATACAATACACTACAATACAGTGTACAATGGTGGTCAGAAGAGGAAAGGTGGCTATGCAGAGTCGAGGTGAACTCTGAACAGGTGAGTCTTGAGTCCTTTTCGGAAGATAGTGAGCGACTCTGCGGTCCTGAGAGCGGCAGGGAGCTCGTTCCACCACTGAGGCCCCAAAACCGAGAAAAGTTGTGACTTTGCTGATCGACCTTTGCTAGCTCTTAGCGATGGTGGTTCCAGTCGTCCAGCTGAGGTAGTTGAGCGGAGGGATCGAGCAGGGGTGTGTGGCTTTAGCAATGCTTGGAGGTAGGCAGGGGCAGTTCCATCGACTGCCTTGTATGCCAGTACCATCGTCTTAAATTTGATGCGAGCTACTACAGGGAGCCAGTGGAGGTCCCGGAAGAGGGGGGTCACATGGGAGAACTTTGGTAGGTTGAACACGAGGCGCGCTGCCGCATTCTGGATGCGCTGCAAAGGTTTAATCGCAGAGGCAGGAAGTCCAGACAGGAGTGAGTTGCAGTAGTCGAGGCGGGAGATGACCAGTGATTGGACTAGAAGCTGAGCTGCTTCCCTTGTGAGGAAGGGCCGGATTCTGCGGATGTTGTAAAGTGCAAATCTGCAGGATCGGGCGACCGCAGTCATGTTTGCAGTGCAGCATAACTGGTTGTCCAATACCACACCAAGGTTTCTGGCAGTTGCAGAGGGAGATACAGTAATGTTCTCGACGGTGACCAGTAAGTCCATGTGTGGGCAGTCTTTCCCTGGGATTAGGAGAAGCTCGGTTTTGTTGAGGTTAAGCCTCAGGTGATGGGCAGTTGTCCAGGTGCTGACATCCGCCAGACATTCCGATATGCTTGTTGCAATCAGGGTTTTCTCAGATGAGGGGAAAGAGAGAAATAGCTGAGTGTCGTCAGCATAGCAGTGATAGGAAAAGCCGTGTGATGCAATTACCGAGCCCAGAGACCTGGTATAGAGGGAGAACAGAAGAGGCCCCAGTACAGAGCCTTGAGGGACACCAGTTTCGAGCGTGCAAGGTTTGGACAAGGAGCCATTCCATGTCACTTGATAGGTGCGGTTCGTCAGGTAGGATGTGAACCAGGAAAGAGCAGATTCAGCGATTCCAAGTTCGGCAAGAGTGGCAAGAAGGATCTGGTGGTTCACCGTGTCAAATGCTGCTGACAGGTCGAGCAGAATGAGGACCGATGAGAGGGACGAGGCTCTGGCAGCACGGAGGGACTCAGTCACCGCGAGGAGAGCCGTCTCGGTGGAGTGTGCTTTCTTGAAGCCTGACTGGTGAGGGTCAAGGAGGTTGTTAGATGAGAGATAGGAGGACAGTTGGTTAGCCACGGCACGTTTCAGTGTTTTAGACAGGAATGAAAGAAGAGATACCGGTCTGTAGTTCTGGATGTCGGTGGTATTAAGAGTTGGTTTTTTGAGGAGAGGCTTTATTCTGGCAGTCTTGAAAGACGCTGGAACAATGCCTGAAGTGAGGGAGGAATTGATAGTTGATGTGAGAAATGGCAGAATGTCGCTTGAGACATCCTGGAGGAGAGAGGAGGGGATGGCGTCAAGGGGGCAGGTGGTGGCATGGTTAGATGTTATTATTCTGTTGACCTCGTCAGAGGTGAGAAGGATTAATTGGGTAAAGACAGAGGAGGGGATGGGAGGAGGGAGAATGGAGGCAGGGATAAAAGAGGAACTAATGTCCTTCACTTTCTGGGTAAAGTAGTTAACAAAGTCATCAGCAGTGAGGCAGGAAGGAGGTGGGGGTGAGGGAGGGTTGAGGAGGGACGGGAACAGGGAAAACAGTTTCCTGTGGTTTGAGGCAGAGGAGTTGATTTTGTTCCAGTAGAAGGCAGATTTGGTTGTTGACACACAAGAGGTGAAATCTGAAAGAAGGAAAAGATAGTGAGATAGATCATTAGGACAGTCTGATCTCTTCCATTTCCTCTCCGCTGCTCGCAGCTTTGTTCTACAAGACCGCAGAGGATGGGACAGCCAAGGCGGGGGCGGTGATGATCGCGCTGGTCTGGAGTGGAAGGGACAGAGGGAATCCAAGGAGGAGGAGAGGGAGGATAGCAGAGTGTCTGAAGATTCATCTGGAGATAGTTGAGATAATCGTTCGATAGAAGGAAGTGAAAACAGAACAGTAGAGGCAAATGTAGAGGGAGAGAGGGATTTGAGGTTACGGCGAGTGGTGACAATGTGGGAACTAGAGAGGAGGGAGGGAGAGGATTTCAAGGGGAGAGAAAAATCAACAAAGTGATGGTCAGACACAGGGAGCGGGGTAACGGAGAGAGAAGAGGTGCCACAGGACCTGGTGAATATTAGGTCAAGTTGGTTTCCGGCCCTGTGTGTGGGAGGAGAAGGGGTTAGTGTTAAGTCAAAGGTGGCGAAAAAGTTGGTTAGTTCAGGTGAGTGCAACTTCTCTGGTAGGATGTTGAAGTCGCCTAGGATGACGAGTGGGGTGCCATCCTCAGGCACTCCCACGGACTACCCGCCTGCGGAGAGGGCGCTGGCGGGGCTCGAACTCCTCCGTCGGATCGGGGTTGCCACACACCCCCACCCTCAGCTGCAAGTCGGGGACCCCCCGGGACAGGCCTAGGCAGGCGTCCCTCCGGGACAGTGCGTCTGCGTTGGCATGTGCGCGTCCGGGCCGGTGGACCACCTGGAAGTGATAATCCTGCAGGGCCAGGAACCAGCACGTCACCCGGGCGTTGGTATCCTTGGCCGTGGCCATCCACTTCAGGGGGGCGTGGTCTGTGACCAGGGTGAAGGTGTGTCCGAGGAGGTAGTAGCGAAGCTTCTCCAGGGTCCACTTTATCGCCAGCGCCTCCTTCTCCACGGTCGAGTAGGCTTTCTCGCTGAACATGAGTTTCCGGCTGATATAGGTCACCGGGAGCTCCTCGCTCGACCGGACCTGGGATAAGACCGCTCCCAGCCCCACCTCGGACGCGTCGGTGTGGACGACGAAGGGGAGGTTGAAGTCCGGGGTGATCAGGAGGGGCTCGGTGCAGAGGGCCCGTCGGAGGCACGAGAACGCCTCCTCGACCTCCTCCGTCCACTCGACTCAGTCAGGCAGAGCCCTCCGCGTGGAGGGGGCTGGCCAGTGTCGCGAACGCAGGGATGTAGCGTTGGTAGTACCCCACGAGTCCCAGGAATGACTTCACCTGCTTCTTCGTCCTCGGCCGGGGCCAGGTCCGGATGGTCTGCACCTTCTCCTCTTGCGGCTTCACGCTGCCCCTCCCCACTCGGTAGCCTAGGTAGGACGCTTCTTCTAGGCCTTTTTTCCATCTGCTTCCATGACCTTCTTCAGCATGGACTTCAGGGTTTTGTTGAACCTCTCCACCAACCCGTCGGTTTGGGGGTGGTAGACGGAGGTCCGGAGGTGGCGGATCTGCAACAAACTGGTGAGGTCCTTTAAAACACGGGACATAAAACAGGACCCTTGATCCTTCAGGATCTCTTGGACTATCCCCACCCGGCTGAATAAAACCATTAGTTCCCTCGCCACCGCCTTGGCTGTGGCGGCACGGAGAGGAACTGCCTCTGGGTAGCGAGTGGCGTAATCCACCATAACTAAGACGTAGCGATGGCCTCGACTAGTCCTGGGGAGGGGACCTACGATGTCTAGACCCAGCCGGTCGAACGGGACTTCTATCAGCGGCATTGGTATGAGGGGGTTTCGTACAGTGGGTCTCGGGGCGGTGCGTTGGCACTCGGGGCGTGCCCGGCAGTAATCCTCTACATTCCTTTTCACCCAGTAAAACCGGTTCAGGATTCTGTCCCTCGTCTTGTCCATCCCCAGGTGGGCCCCCAATAGGTGGGTGTGGGCCATATAGAGGACTTTACTCACGTACGGTCTTGGAATGACCAACTGTTCTACCTCCTTACCCCCCCTCTGTACCACCCGGTATAGTAACCCCCCCCTGGTGCTGAAGTGTGGGTACTGTCGGTCACTCACCGAGTCCCGCGAGAGGCCTTCATGGAACTGGACGTGTCCCCAGGCGTGGCGGAGGGCGTCGTCCTCCAGCTGGGCGGTGGCAAACTGTCCTCCCTCGTCGGGGCCTCCCCCGTCGGCCAGGGGGTAGTCTGAGAAGTCTATGGGTTGGAGTTTGGAGTCTCCTCCCCGTCTGGTGGAGGGGCCTGCTCGGAGGCAGTCATCGTGTCCGGAGTCCCCGGGGGAAGGGACACCGTGGACGAGGCGTGGGTGTGCGTGCCGCCTCTCTCGGGGGCCTGTCGGGGGACTCGTCCGAGTCGGACCGGGAGGGCGCCGGGTGGGAGGCCATATAGGCGGGCCGCCGAGGTGGTCGGCGCCGGGGTGCCTGAAGCTCGGCCCCTGGCAGTCCCGCTCGATTAAGAGGGGCATCGGGAGGTTCGGGACCAGCCCGGCCCGAACCGTGAAGGTGCCCTTCGGGGTCTGAACAGTGATCTGCCTCGTGTTGTAGGACTCGGTCTGCCCGTGGATGCAGCCTACGTCGATCCTCCGCCCGGAGGTCCCGTCCGCCAGGCCGGGTCGGACCAGCGTAACCACGCTCCCTGAGTCGAGCAGGGCGTGGGTGTCGTGCCTCCCCACGCGTACCGGTAGGCTGGGGGTGTCGGTCCACTCGTGGGACCAGCAGGTGGTGCGGAGACAGACCCCCCCTCTCCTGTCGGACGGACTGGCCGTGGGCATGGATACGTCCCCTGCTCCGGGACAATGGCGGGCCAGGTGGCCCGTCTGGCCGCACGTGTAGCACCTCCACTCCTCTCTCTGGGTCGGAGGGGCGGGCCCTCGGCGGTCCGCGATGGTCTGGTTCGGGTAGGCGGGCGCGCGGGAGGGCGGTGCCTGGGTGCGCTGGCTCTCCGGCGTCCGTCCGTGTCGCTCGGTTCGCGTCTCCCCCGCCCCACCGGGGGCCGGGGTCGCCCCGCTGCACAGCCGCTGGGTGACTTGGTGGTTCTCCAGTAATTCCACGAGGTCGTTCACCGACCTGGGTTGGTTCCCGGAGGCCCAGCGTTTGGCCCCGGTGGGCAGGGCTCGGATGCAGCGGTCGATCACCAGCCGGTCCAGCAGCGGGGGACTCTCCCCCTCAACGAGCCACCGCTTCGCATCTCCGTGATTGCGCGGGTGCGCTCGATGCGCGCTCCCGCGTCGCCGCGCCGAGCGGCACATATCTCGTATGTGCCGTCGGATCGGGGTTGCCACAATATATATATATATATATATATATATTAGAGAGAGAGAGAGAGAGAGAGAGAGAGAGAGAGAGAAATAAAGCAAGCAGAAAGGATCGTCGGCTACAGTTCCATGAGGTCTATAGAGACACCCCAAACATTGATAATATAAAGGCGAACAAAACAAAGAATCAAGATTTTGGATGAAATTAAACATACTGTTACCCTCGAAGTAATAAGACTAGGGTAAAACAACGTGCCTGGCCCCCCTGCTTACTATCACATTTCTCCCAGTGTTTACTATTATATCATACCCTGCCCGCTCCTGGGACGTGGTTTGTGTGTGTGAGAGAGAAAGTCTCTCACACACACACGCACACAAACACACACACACACCCACAGCCCTGTGGGATGTCAAAAGGATTGGGAGATCTCCGCTTTACACGTCACGCTTTACACGTCTTACCACCGATCTGACATGCCACCAATCCAATTTGTGTCAACGGGTACAGCCCACCACTTGCTCCCCCAAATAACAAACACAACAACATCAGCAACAACAGCAAAAACTACAATTCATGTTGACAGCAGTAGGGAGGACACTTCCTTCCCACTCAGTGGTAAACTTCCTTAGACAAATAGCCACTGGTGGCAATATAACTGTGTCCAAAACTTTGAGAAAATATATGACCAAAGATGACCCATACACCAGAAAGAAGTACACAAAAGAAAGGTACAGAATACACTGAACTCTTTGAGTCAAAGACACTTCATGTTTTACTGTCTAAAATGCGACCCAATGAATGCGACTCTATGAAAAGGGGGCAAGGCTACAGGATTCATAGGGGTGCCTTGCAGCACCTTGACAGTTGATTACGCGTGCCAGCAATATGCATGCGGATGCAAGCAGATATTAAATCAGGCCTGTGCGGCGGTAGCCGCGGTCCGTCTGTGGCTCAGCACGATAAGCACCCCAGGCAGTGGAGGAGAATTGCATTTCTACCAGGTTGGGGCAACAGATGAATTAAGGGCAATCTATGCTCTGCATCAAATTATTAATAGTGATAGTCCCATAAATTGCGCCGTCCGAGAAATAGATTGCCGTCTGTTGTTTTGCATCAGGGGGCCAGAGGGCCTCGGAGGTCAGCGATCGTAAAAGCATTCGAAGGCGCCGTGTTTTTGAAAATGCAGCCATGCTCATCATTGGGTCAGTTATGTCAGTAGCCATAGACAGTTTCATGTGGACTCTAGTTTCTTACTTTTTTTAAGCCAAATCAACAGCCACCAGCTAAACAAAAGTCTTTTCTTTTCCGACATGTGAGCGAGGGGGATTTTTCGACTTTACTGCATAGAGAGGAAAGCTATGGATCAGTCCGGCCTGTGTGCTGACTCACGGTCAGGGGATGAAAAATCACAATGACAAACACTTTACTTATTTGGATGGTAAGTGCTATAGATTTTACTGTTAGTTTATTGATGGTCTGTCTGAAAATGAGTAATTACACACTTTGCCGATAGCCTGTAACGCGGAATCCTCATAGCATTCGATCAAGCTGTGACCGAGAGCCAAGCTTTGATCAATGGGGAACACAATACAGATTTTTCTCTTCCATCACACTGCTTGGTTTACAAGCAACTGGAACTGGCAACAGTAAATCAATTCTAATCAAATACAGAGGCCTACTATAAACAGAGAGATTGAGGAAGCAAACCTGCATAGCTTCGTCATTTGCTGTGCTCTGAGGTGACTTGAGCAAGATAGAGAGAGAGAAATATACAGGGAGCACAAGGGGATGGAAAGTAACAATGTACTTTTGCTCATGTATAGTACTTTGAGGAAGATGTACTTTGGAATTACCATATTAGGATTAGTACACTTCCAATATTTCTTCAGAGTTAATATTGTACATTTAACTCCACTTAATCGGTTACTTTTAATATTTTATCACAAGCAATGCAATGAGTCCATCAAAACTCGACTTTGAGGATTCAGCCTAGCAAGAACAATTCAGGCAAATAAAATAATTAATGAACCATAAATGTTCATGACTGCGTCTAAGCGTCTGCGTGTTCATTGCGTTGCGGGAACGTGGAACCATAAAAAGGCCTTAAAGGGCCTAAGATATTTAAGCAATAGATCACGACAGGCTGTGGTATGTGCTCATTATACTGTTTACATTACACTGTAATGTAAACAGATGTTTTAATGTAATCATTACACTGTTAAGGGGCGTTGTCCGGCCCCGACCCGCAGCGGAGGACCGGCGACCCCCTTCACAGTGGTATAATGAGCACATACCACTGACTGAAGTGATCTATTGCTTTTATACAACGGTTACTATTATGGCAAAACAAAAGTCATAGACACACTACATTTAAAAAGAAACCAAGAAAGTCAAAGTAGCCGTTTTATTAAAGAATACAAAAAAGTAGTCCCTCCTGGCTGCCTTCAAAATGCACGACGGTCGCTATGCAACACACTTTAGCGTCCCTCCAAGAGAAGGCTCGGCTAGAGCGGTTCGCCGGCAATTTATCCTATGGAGCAGTTCACTCGCCGTGTGCCTAAGCTTTCGTTAGCCTCTCCATCGCCTTGCTCACTCCCGGAGTAACAACATTTACACCCTCTCCATCATCCAACATATGTTTTACTTTGTAACTGTTTCTACTTCCAGGCGCGGAGTGATATGCAAACTTTCACAAAATGATCGGGCGTCATAGCAGTTATGTATACGCTCATATACAACAGTTAGGAACCAATCAGATCGCTGGATTTAGGCCCCCTGTTGCATAATATATTATATAGATACCTATATATTATAGTATTATTATTATAATATTATGTAGATAGAGCTCCGGGAGTCCGCAAACAGCAACAATCACTTCTCCTCCATGCTGTGGTTCACTCTGACAGCTAATTGGTCAATGGGCAGCAGCTAATTTGCATTAAAGCAACAGACACCAGAAACATCACATTCTGAAGGAACTGAAACAGAAAAATAGCTTTTTCCAGCAAACAGCTTAAAAAACATGCTTTTGTGAACTCATATAGGGGAGAGCCGGGTCGATTGAAACACTTTTCAGTTAAACGTCTTTTTCAAAGATGACGTTGCGTATACAAATAATTTCAACATGTGATCAACAACTCACATGTGTGTTCTCTTAGTTACAAGTGTAATTTAATACATATGTTGGATGATCGAGCTGTTTTTTAACTTTGAACGTAAGTTGACATCTGTTTCAAACGCCCCGCCTAGTCGGGACGTTTGAAACACACATGCAGGACGAATGAAACAGCATATTTTAAAAATAAACGATTGACCTTACTCTTGTTTTTATGCAATATACCGGACAACATAATAGTGTACTCGTCATTGCTAAAATTTCACATAATTCTGCATAATATAAATAGGTAAAAAAATATTTTTGGGCCATGCGTAATTGTGCGTAATTGTCAAGATGCACATTTCGATTAAAACTCACCTTTCTTCTTTTGGACGACTAAATTTGCATTAAATTTACTTATTTCCCTGTCCTAAGTCATGTTCAGGGATACAGAGTTGAACATCCTTTTAATTATTTCAAACAAAAACTACCACGTCAACCGGATAACATGACTCCTGTGGCGTTTGAAACAAGTGTTTCAATCTTCCCAACAGCGACTACTGACACTTGAACCTTTTTTACCTCTTAACTTCAAAACTCTGACATTGCACACTTTAGCACAGGTTTAAGTAATAATTCATCTGTTGTATAGTCATATTATTATGGCATGAAACAAAAAACAAAACTATTTATCACAATAAAACTACCGCAGGAAGGATTTTAGTTAGCGCTCTCGAAAAACTGGTTTTGGGGGATAACATTTGAACGGTGGGACGTCATTACATAAAATTTTCCGGGGTTGGTCAGTCTTGCGTGCTGAACGTAGTGACGCAATTTGAAAGCCTTGCAGGGTTTTCGAGGAAATCGCTGTGTTTCAATCGTCCCGTGTTTCAATCGATCCGGCTCTCCCTTACTATGTTTGCTTGTTGGGAAAACACCATAATATGTCGCCTTTAATTTCTGGGGCACTCCTACACAGTGTATGTTAAATCCAAACAGGCTTTCCCTCACCTCGTTCTCAGATGTTCTCATCTCACGAGAGCGGTGCCTGGAGTCGGTTGCTTCGAATCTGTTGGTATTGGGAAGAGAGAGGGTGGGACTTCCAGGGACTGGTCACTGTTCACAGCTCAGATCTTTCATTGCGTTTTGGGAGTAGGAGGGACAAGAACTGACCATGACTCTCAGAAGAGTCTCTGCTGAAGTCCGCATTTTCATTGGTTTTTAAAAGAAAAATATTCTCAACGTTCAATGATAAGGTTACAATTATAAAGCTTCAAGCGTTTTAGATAGATTTAGTTGCATCGGGGCGCCGCACTAGAGGGGGCGCCAAAGCGATAGTAAAATTATTTTAGTCTGCATTTTCTGTATTTAACCGCGTTTGTGTAAATGATATGATGATCAATAACAGAGGAACGTCAGGGTGCCCCCCGCTCCTTCGCCTCCCTCCACCCTCCTCCTTCTCCCACACGGCGCACCAGTGTGCGCCCCCTCGAGCACTCGCTGGAGGCGAGCGTCAGAGTGTTTTCATTTGAATCGTTTTGTCATCTGATGACCGTTACCTAAATATGGAAAGGCAGAGAAGAAAGCTCTCGGGGTCACAAAATAGAAAAAGAAAGATTGGGAAAGAGAAAAAGTGCGCAAGGATGAAAGAAAGCTTTTCAAAATGGTTGAAAGACAGTAGTTTTTATGTCAGTGTTTCAAGAGGAGGCTTGTAAATATTCAGGTTAGCTAAATATACTACTAGTAAAACGACAGGTTACTGTTGTCTTGCAACTGTGTACTGATCAACAGATCATGACAAGAAAAATAAAGGGACTTGTTTGTGGTTATTTTGTTTTGCTTCAATCTCTATGGCAGTCTTGTTTTTATGCAAATAGACCCAGTAAAAACGGAGTTATAAAGTTGATTCCAATACATCTCCATCAACAACCACAAATCCCACACCATCCTTGTCTCACACGGAGTCCCCTAAGGCTCAGTGCTTGGCCCCATCCTCTTCATCCTCTACATCAGGGGTCACCAACACAGTGCCCGCGGGCACCATGACGCCCGCAAGGACCACATGAGGCGCCCGCAGGCCTGTTCTAAAAATAGCACTACTCATTCTTGAACAACTCTTTCCCACCTTTTTTAAGTCATTGTTGATAATTATTGTGAGAAATCATTAACATGACTTAATTAATTAACATGTCTTCACATAGATGAGTATCATTAATCATTAATAGTAATATATAACTAAAGGCAAACTGAGCAAATTTGTTATTTCAGAAGAGTGTATAGAACTGGGTGCCCTTCGTATGACTCAGTGCCTATGAAGTAGCTCTCAGGTTCAAAAAGGTTGGTGACCCCTGCTCTACATGCTCCGACTAGGTCACATCATCCGCCGCCATGGTCTTCAATTTCAATGTTACGCCGACGATACTCAACTATACATCACCACCACAGCCATTACTCCTGCCATCCTATCCACTCACACCAACTGTCTCACAGACATCAAAACCTGGATTGACCACAACTTCCTCAAACTCAACTGCAATAAAACTGAAATTATCATCTTCGGCTCAAAAACCATCATCCCCACCTCCCAGAACTTCTCACTTTGCATCGATGGTCACTCTGTCACTCCCTCCCCCTTGGTCAGAAACCTCGGCATCATCATGGACCCCACGCTCTCCTTCAAGTCACACTTAAACAGCGTCAGGAAAACATCCTTCTTCCACCTCCGCAAAATTGCATGCCTTCGACCCACCCTTTCATCCTCAGCTTCCGAAACACTAATCCACGCCTTCATCACTTGCCGACTCGATTATTGCAATAGCATTCAGTATGGCCTCCCCTCCACTCTTCTTCAAAAATTTAAATACGTTCAAAACTCTGCTGCCCGACTGCGTACTAACTCCCCCTCCAGAGAACACATTACTCCCACCTTCCGTCAACTTCATTGGCTCCCTAACGCATCAATTTCAGGATTCTCCTCCACCACCTACAAAGCGCTAAACAACTTTGCACCCTCGTACATAACAGATCTCCTCCATCGCCACTCCTCTACTCGCCGCCTATGCTCCGCTAATCCCAACCTTCTCACCTCCATCACCAAGACCAAGTATCGCACCCTGGGGGACAGAGTCTTCGCCGCCCCTACCATCTGGAACGCCCTCCTTCTGGCCATCCGAAACTCTGATACACTCTGTTCATTCAAAAGTCAACTTAAAACCTATCTCTTCAGGACCACCTACAACATCTGACAAATCATCCTCCGCCATCTTCCACTCTCTCCTGCTCTCTTAATGTGTTGCCTATTGTTGTGGTGTTGTTTATTTTTTTATTTTATTTTTTCGCTTGTTTGATTGTCTGTACTGTCTGTCTGTTTGTATTCCTTTCTTATTTGTCAAGCACCTTTGAGTACTTGGAAAAGCGCGATAAAAAACTGATCAATTATTATTATTATTATCCAAAAATATAATTTTCCTGTGCTTAAAAGTATGATGATTCGAATGTGGCGGCCAGGGACGTGCACAGGGGGGTTGCTCAGGTTGCTTGGGCAACTGCCCATATGCCCTCCTCGACTCAGGTTGCCCTTCTGAGGAAAAAAAAATATATATATATATTTTTTTTTTAATCATTTAATGGATGCAGAATTTCATGTAGGCCTAGATAATAAAAATCGCCACTCGAAACATTTCATAAAGTAAGCGTAGCCTCATTCAATTCCGTTCGGGCACTGAGAGTGAAAGTCAGTAGGGGGAGGGCAAACTCTGCCGCGCGGCAACTGCCGCTTTTGCCGCCTCCCCTCTGCCGCCTTTCCCCCATTGAAATTAATGGAGGCGGCGAGTTGCCGCGCGGCGTGTGAAAGGCGTAGCTGCAGCGCTGCACGCGACCGGAACACCGGCACCTGTGAGACGACTGCCTTGATGTTCTCGGAAAAGGTGAATTTGAGATGTATAACAAACAAATAATAATCACGTTTTATGAAATTAATTTCAATCTTCATAAATCCAGGCTCAGTTTGCCATGTAACGTTTAGCCTAAATAATCAGACAGCTAGCTAGCTTGCAGACAAGCAGCCCGTTATCACATAGTCTACAAATTGTTTGGTAGGCAAACTAAGCTACATGTCTGCTGATAGTTTCTAACATTTCGTTTTAACAAGAAGAATAAATTATGGAAGTAATGCATCACATGAATTCTTTCATTCAAAATGGTTCATGCCTAAATCTTATCACTATTTTGGGTATTGATGTTATTGTTAAGTGAAGCCGAAATGCCCAGTGAAAAGAGGATACAGGAGAGAGAGAGAGAGAGACAACTAAAGGAGGCAGCAAAGAAATCAGTGTGGTCAAGAGCGGCTGTCTGACCTCCTCCTGCTGTCCATAGAGAAGGACATACCAATCGACAAAGAAGAGGTTCTGAAGGCTTCTCTTTTGAACCTTTGCATTTTTAAAATTAAAAAAATAAAAATAAAGCCCAGATAGGGCGAACAGGACACCGCCGGAAGTTGTGAAGGCCCATGCAAGTGAACGGAGAGGCATTCTCATGGCATTGAGAAGAGCCGTGTAATAATTAAAAATAATATAAATTTTAAACTCTCATTTTACATTTGTTTGGTTTTGGGTCCAACGTGTTCCCAGTAGTTTAACATACATCTATTGATGCACTTAGACACATCATCAGTGATGGAACCTGGGGTCATTGGGTGTTTCGGGTCTCGCAACATCATACACCCTCAACCAGGCGACCCAGCCGGGATTGATCAAGTCCCAATTTGTGTCCAAGTAGCACGGACCCACGGATCGCCCCTCTTGATCCACAGCCATCTAGAGGCCTTCTCAGCTGCCTCTGTGGTGGTCTTGATGGCCTTTCTCTGACGTGCACCTGTGACTCCAAGCATGCTGTATGCTTTGCAGAGAGATCGCGCTGCAAAGCCTCTACAGCCCACCTCTATTGGCACACACCGGGCACGCCACCCCCGTCTGCGGCACTCCTCCACTAAGTTGGCATACTTGGCACGCTTCCTCTCATTGGCCTCTTCCATGCGCTCCTCCCAGGGAACTGTCAGCTCCAGTAGGACCACCTGTTTGGTTGAATCTGAGAACAGAACTATGTCTGGTCTCAGGGTGGTTTCCACAATGTGCTCTGGGAATCTGAGCTGCTTTCCCAGGTCGGCCTTCATCTGCCAGTCCGGTGCGGTTCCAAGGAGTACCGCTGCCCCCCTTGGCTTGGGCTTAGGCTTCTCCCCTGCTCGAATGAAAGCAATCGCCTGCCTTGCTGGTCGGAGAGGCTTGTTCTGGGTGATGCTGGTGAAGATGGTTTCTGCTATCGCCTTCAGCACCTGGTCGTGGCGCCAAGTGTAGCGTCCTTCTCCCAGGGCTTTGGAGCAACAGCTGAGGATGTGCTCTAGTGTTCCCCTTCTGAGGCACAAAGGACATGATGGTGCGTCAACCTTGCCCCAGCAGAAGAGGTTGGATGGGCTGGGTAAGACGTCATAGACGGACGCAATCAGGAACTTGATCCGGTAAGGCTCAGCTTGCCAAAGCTCAGACCAGGAGATCTTGCGGTCCACTGCCTGTTCCCATCTCGTCCATGCGCCTTGCTGTCGCATCCCCACCATCTGGCTAGCACGCAGTTCCTCCACGCCAGTTCTCACTTCCTCTTGGACCAATCGGCGTCTGTCTTTGCCCAGGGCTTTGTCGTAGCGTGTGGTTGCAACGCTACCAAGCCCTGCTCGTCCAGATGCCACTGGGCCGACCAGCACGCTGTGACGCAAGCGTGACTCCGCCTGCTCGACTGCTTCCTGCGCCCTCCACTTCCCTCCAGTCCTGACTTCGATGCCAGCCTGGGAGACCTTTGGATCACTGGATTCCCTGTACTGCAGCACCTCTCTTGCATGGGTTACCATGAACTCCTCATTCAGGCTGCTAATGGGGAGCTTCAGTTTGTTGTTGTGCCCGTATAGAGCGATGCTACTCAGGCTTCGTGGCAGGCCCAGCCATCTACGGAGGTAACGGCTGATCCTCCTCTCGAAGCCCTGTACAGTTGTTATTGGAAACTCGTACACAAGCAGGGGCCACAGAATCCTGGGGAGAACACCGTGCTGGTAAATCCAGGCCTTGAATTTACCAGGCAGACCCGACTTGTCCACTGCTGTCAGCCACGCCTCCAGCTCCCGATTTGTGGCCTTGATGGATGCAGCGTCCTTCAGGGTGCAATCAAAGGTCTTTCCGAGGCTCTTGATGGGTTTCTCGGTGACTGATGGAATCTGGGTGCCGTCAGTCACAAGTTCGGAATCTGGGTGCCGAACTTGTCAGTCACTTTGCCGTCAGGGTGCCGTCAGTCACAAGTTCGGAATCTGGGTGCCGAACTTGTCAGTCACTTTCCCTCTCTTGAGCACCAGGGACCTAGATTTTGCAGCCTTGAAACACATCCGAGCCCAGGTGATGATCTTCTCCAAGCCCTGTAGGATCCATCGGCACCCCGGCACTGACGTCGTCGTTACTGTCAGGTCGTCCAAAAAAGGCTCTGATGGGGGGCTGGCGGACTCCAGACTTGGTGAGCGGACCTCTGCACTCGACTTCTGCTGACTTGACCAGCATGTTCATGGCCAAGGCAAAGAGAATCACTGAAATAGTGCATCCAGTGATGATCCCTTTCTCCAGCCGATGCCACTCAGATGTGACTGACCCAGAGGTGACTCTCAGCTTGAAACTCTTGTAATAGTCCAAGATAAGGTCCCTAATTTTACCTGGGACATGGTGCCGGTCCAGTGCTGTTTCCACTAGCTCATGAGGAATGGATCCATAAGCGTTGGTGAGATCGAGCCACAGCACTGCTAGGTCTCCTTTCCCTTTTCTTGCCTCTCTGATCAACTGCGTGACCGCACCTGTATGTTCGAGGCATCCTGGCACCTTTGGGATTCCGCCCTTCTGTACAGAGGTGTCGATGTACTCGTTCTTCAGGAGGAACTCCGTCAACCGACGGGATACGATGGCGAAGAATATCTTCCCCTCAACGCTGAGCAGCGAGATCGTTCTGAACTGCTCGATGTTCTAAGCATTCTCCTCCTTGGGAATCCAGACACCTTCTGCAAATCTCCATTGTTGGGCTACCTTTCCCCTCCTCCAGATAACCCTCAGGATCTTCCACAGCCGGTGAAGGAGTCTGGGACACCTCTTGTATAGTTTGTAGGGCACTCCGCTTGGTCCAGGGGCTGAACTGGCTCTGGCTGTCTTGACAACTTCCTGAATCTCCTTCCAACTGGGCTCCTTGCTGTTGAAGTCTGTGGTGGGTCCTGGGGGGTCTATCAAAGATCTGTAGCGACCTAGGTCTTCCTCCCAAGCAGCATCACTGTATGTGTTGCAGAGATGGTTGTCGATCTCCTCTTTGGGACAAACAAGGTTTCCACTTCGTTTTTGCCCAAGCAACTGCTTGGTGACTCCAAAGGGGTTTGCGATGAAGGCAGACCGCCTCTTGGCCCTCTCTTTCCCCCGCCGTCTGTGCCATTCTGCCCTTCGAAGAGTGGTGAGCTTCTTCCTGAGGATGCCGCGAAGTTCTGATAGTGCATCCCTTTCCTCTTCTTGCGCTACCTTGTACTGCCGCTTCAGGACCCGCAGCTCCTGCTTTAACTGGCTGATCTTCTCTGCCCTACGGTTGTTCATGTAGGGGGTCTTGGTACCCAACTTCTCCACTGTACCAAACCTCTCGACAGCAAGGCTGATGATGATGGTTGCCATGGTTTTGAGCTTCCCGTCTGTGTTGGCTGCTGATTCTAGGATCGTATCCACATCATCATCGAACTGGAGCCACTGTCTCTCCTTGGAGCCACTGTCTCTGACCCGACGATGTTCGGTTACTCTGCCTGGGTCTGGGGCTACTGGTACGTGGAGGTTCCGAGCACTGTGGGGTGACTCCGGGCCTGGCTCCTCCTGCGTCTCGTCAGGGGTGATCCCTGTGCGCTGTATCAGTTGCTCAAGGCATTGACAAGAGCCGTGTAATAATTAAAAATAATATAAATTTTAAACTCCCTTTTTACATTTGTTTGGTTTTGGGTCCAATGTGTTCACATAGTATGTATCCGATAAGGATATAATTTAAAACTAGAAAATCTATTTTTTTTTATGTGGTTTGACTGTATATTTGAAACCTCCTAAATACAAAGTTCTTATCATTCAGGGCTGAGGAAGGAGAGAATGCAGAGAAGAAGAGAGAGAAAGAATCAGGACAGACAGGAGAAGGTAACAGGTTGGTCTAATATTAGGTGGAAGTATAGGAACAGCCACTTGATACCAAGTGATTAATTTCTAAATATTATTTATATTGAAAAATTGCATTAGCAAGATGTGTAATTTATTCAAAGCTATTCAATAATGGTTGTTTGATTATATGACTCAGTGGATAAGAACACAGGCAAGGGGTGGGGGAGACAACCATGAGGTCGATGATGGCATCTGCTATAGAGGAGACCAATGATGACATCAGGTAGGAATAATTAAACTAGTGAGGCCATAAAAACCTAAATTCCCATTGTTTTTATTTCTGCTGACCAACCTATTCACTGTGTCCTTTGGGGAAAATAAGTGCAGGCAGACGTGGTGCCCTGCTATTTGTCTGCATACCCCCCAGGCAGTTGCGCTCCTGATGGTTCGAGGTTGTCTTGGCCCGGGTAAACTTGCTCAAATCTTGGAATTTATGTAATAGAGCTACAGCTATTATATCAACCTTCTCTATAACATTCCTTGAATTTCTTCCCATTAATCTCAAACAAAAGGGGTAGCCCATATTGAATGTGTCATGAACACATTTTGAAAATCATCTGGCTTTCTATTGCTAACATGCTTGTGTAAACGCAACCCTGCTTTACTACTACTTTATTGCCTGTACCTACTTTATAGCCCGTTAAAAGGTCCCGCTTCTTGAATCAACGCAATAACTATATTGCATGTACTTGGTATTTTTTTTTCATTAGGCTCGTGACGCTCGTCATACTGTTGTGCATGGATTATCCAAGATGAAACACTACTTTTTATTTTGACATGTAGTTCGTACTGCAGCTAACCTTACAACGTACGTACTGTTGCACACAGTATGCATACAATTGGAACGTACAACAGGTGATGTCGATTCACACATCTGCCTCATATCTTCTACTGCGTGCGGAGAGGATTGTGGGGCAGAATAGCCCAAAAAGCATGCTTGCTTGCATCCTGCGACACGCGACTGGATGTAATACAACAACATTTTGGCATACTACATTTTCCATGCTATGTATTGGGACATACTCAATATTTTTCTGGCATACTAAATAGTATGGTAGTAGGGTATTGGAATACAGGGTGAGTCATAACCAGTGTTGGGCGTAATGCGTTACAAAAGTAACGCGTTACCGTAATATATTACATTTAGGCAGTAACGGAGTAATATAACTATATATAAACTATATATAACTATATATATAATATAACTATATTTCGGTAATATTATTACAGCTACTGAGTCCGGTAACGCGTTACAATCATGGACATAATAAAGGATGGACCACGGACTGGAAAGTGGCCGCCCATTCATTCCTATACAAAGGCTGTTTCCCAATGTCAGGGAAGCATTCTCAACGGCCGCCCTTTTAAGGACGCTACGTCATAGAACGCCGACAAGCACTGTTCCAATGTTGAGGACACTCGAAAGCCGCGCCATTTCTGCGTCCTTTGTTTTTGAGAATTCCGCGATTTTTCAAGGATGCATCGCTGCATCCTAGACGAGCCAAAACTACCCACAATCCTCTGCGTTCACTGGGCGGGTTCTTGAAAATGACAGAGCAGTACACGTTCAAATGAAGTGAAGTTATATTAGTTTTTCAGAAATATTTTGTGCCGTATTGCTTTTTATAGATTCGTCATGTTAATGCAAATAATGAAGCTTAAAGACCTGTGCCACTTTTCAAACGTTTTTGCAACTTAATGATACGTTGCTATATTTTGCATGGACGTAGCTGGTGTTAAACACCACTGTCGCCAATGTCAATTTACTCGCTCACAAGATTACATTATTTATGTATACCTATTTATGTTTGTGTTGAATCGTTTTTTTTAGGGTCAGCCCAGCAAACGGAGGCTTTTGTGCGCCTTAGGGCCCTTACATAGTCGACGCATCGCTACGCATACGCGTCCAAAAGGCTACGCGACGCGACGCTTCGGCCGCCATTATGCGTCGACGCGTAGCAAAACGCGTCCTCCAAATTTTTGATACGCGACGCGCCGATCCATGCAATACCATGCAATATTGTACATTATTGCCACTATAGGTTATATTTACAGAAGAACATATGAGAGGATGCGGGAACGTGATAAGAATGACTTGACGTCTCTTTTACTAATTATCTGTGCCAATTTATGCTTCCACAGGGGCAAAGTGCTATTTTGATGCGCGACATCAAACAGCTGATGCGGGATTGTGAGCCATTTTAATGATCTTGTCACCCGATATTCGTTCTATTACTGGCCTTATTTGTTTTAGTGTTAGCCTATTTGAATTAATTACGTAATGTTTTGTGTTCACGTTCTATGTGAAACTTAAATGTTCATGTTCTGTGTGAAACATAAGTTCAGTAGCCTCTTTGAGTGAATGAAATTTGAAAGCGTGAGTGTGTAGTGAATGAAAAATGTGTGCGTGTATGGTGGGACTATTTTCTGTATTTGATAAATAAACCCCTTTTCTCTTATAATGTTGCCTACCATATCATTTCTGTGGACATTATGCGCTATAGCTTTGGCTATAGGCCTACACTTAAATACACTTAAATAATTCATTCATCTGTCAAGGCAATAGCTCGTTGTATAATAAACATTTTATATGGATATGAATTAATGAGTTTGACGTAAACCAAATTAGGTAACTTGTGTAACATGATAACTAATGAATCAAAAGTCATGCTTCCAAGTGACCAATGTATATACATTTATTGGTCAGTGCGCATACCCAATCGTAGCACATTGTACTGGTGGGGAAACACGCCAGCATCTGACAAAAAATAATCTGCCAGCTGCTCCCTGACAAGGGCCGGTTTTGGTGAGAGTCGGGAAGATATCGGATGACCCGCGAAAGGAGATCATCAAACTTTGGCGCCGACATCCGAAAATACTGGAAATGCCTCTCCTCGTCCATGCTTCGCATTGGAAGCACCAGAGAAACAAATTCCCCATCCTGATCTCGTGTGGTATTTAAAGGGCGCACATACCACCGTCTATCTCTGTGCTTCATCACTCTTCTTCCGTAGCCACTTTGATCGGAACGTCACCTGGAACGTCACCCTCGAAAACACCGGTGACTCTGCTGCCCACCATGGCGTGAGTGGTGTATTGCATGTCATGCATTGCCCGCGACGTTCGCGTATGCTGTGTAGACTATGAAAGGAAGCGCGTCACTCGCGTCGTTTACGCGCGTTGCTCGCGTCGACTATGTGAGGGCCCTTAGGGTGGCGGACAAACATTTGTTTACCAGTGGAAGGGATAGTGCCACTATCCAATGTTGTAAAATTAATGCATAACCGATCATTTGCAATGTTTGTAATTTTGAATGAAAGTATATAATTGTATTTTATATGATATACTTATGTGTTCAAAGCACATAAGTGCTTTGAACACATAAGTAGGCATTGTAGGCATGTATGAATGAATGAATCAGATCAGTTAAATGAAATATCCAAATAAATACATGTTTATAATCTCTTTCTGTCTTTTTCCCCCTGCATAATAGTAATCAACCGTACTGTAAATGTGATGCATGAATTAAGTTCTCAGACAATTTCACTTCGTTTTATAAAAATTTAATGGATTTTCCTTTTAATAAAGACGATTCGATCAACCGCTACAAAGCTTTTGTGACTTCCCCAAAGAGGCTCCATGCGAAGGAGACATTACCGCATTCATAACAGACAAAAGTCAAATAAATATCGATCAGCTTGATTGCTTCCATGATTTATTCATGAGCGCACATGTGTTTACAAGCGGACACGCAGTATTAAAAAGCGGAAGCGGAAGCGCTTCCACACTACCAAGTCGTTCCAAAGTCTGAACGTTACAAACGCTAGGAAGCACTCGAGCTAGCACTCTAGTCTCATCTCCATAGGACGTGACTAGCAAGGACGCGTCATAGCAAGGCTGCAGCCTTCACTTTGGGAAACAGCCAAACTGCTCAGTGGCGCAGGGTAACATACAGGAGCGATTTGCTTCCGCGTTATGGGGCCAAGACACGTGGCCTAGTCTGTGACGTACCGGATGCAGAAATATAGAACGCATGCGTGCCCATCCCCCCACTCCGGTCCAACAACAATATAAAATGATACCGTAATGCACCTGTTCTTTGTCTTTGGATCTTTTGAATAAATGGATCAATACATGATGAATCACAATGATCGCAAGCAGAGGACCGTGAGAGTTATTGAGCAGCAGATGAACCAGTCCAAAAATCTGACACGTTAACGGAGCACTGAACTAGGCCCTGCCTCTCGGATGCCATTTGTTTCACTCCGACTCCTTTCAGCTGCACACCCCTCTTCCCCAGCGAGATAACGGCTAATTAAACGTTTGAGGTGGCGTTTTGAAAAGAAAAAACTTACATTTTTTTAGGACATGGCATGAAGGTAATTATGAGCCTTTGATTGATATCCAGACATTTTTTGCGGAGACACATTCCTGTTCCCCACTTGTATTGGAGTGAACGGAGATATCTACTTCTGGGTCCCATGATTGGAGGGACCCGTCCACAGCCCGCTTAAACAGCTGCAATACCAGGCTTGGCCGCTGAGCACTGGTGGATTGCGGAAGTATGCAGTGTTCCTGGGGGCTTGGTTACAATCCGATCCACACAGACTCCAGCCCTTGTTTGGCTGTATATTTTGTCTATTAGGACTTTGTTGTTTGGTCCTAACCAAAACATTAAAGTCCCACTATGCAACTTCGGGCATTTCTTCGCTGTTTTCTTGGTTTTGGCACGCACATTTCTCTACACAGCGCCCCCTACAGCTTCGTAGTAGATATTTTACCACACTGTCGTAACAACTCGTTGACGACCCTTCCCCATGCACTTCTACGCGAGCCATGTGCATTTGTTTTCAAAGAAGCCGGCGAATGCGTGGAGCCATGTCCGAAGTAGATGTTCATAAAGTGTAGGCAAGGTTATACTTTTTTTAAATGGTGTATTTGTATTGCAATAAACATAAATCCATCCTTTTTTATAGTTGACGGGGAGAATTTATATCCTAGATTATAATTGTTTTATCTTAGGTTGAACAGAACAATCAGTGTAAAAGTGTTGGCCAACATAATAATCTAAATAAACAAGAACCTGGATTCGGGGATTCAGTCTGTATCTGCGGGACGAGACAGACGAACAGCAAAACACCCATGGAAACAAAGGTGTTTATATGGTTGCAACCAAGCAAGCTAGAAACATACAGGGCTCACAACAAAACGGTCGAGAAAACAATTTTTACAGGGCTCTCAACAAAATGGTTGAGCAAACACATTTGTACAGAGACTATCAATATCAAGAATACCACGAAGACAAAGTTCACCCAAAGGTACTTTCAATTTCAAAAGCAACACGGCCAAGTCGACGTCTGAGGCCCCGTTTACACGAAGGGAAAACGCAGATATTTTCACACAGTTTGGCCTCTCATTTACACAAAAACGCAGTTTTTGTCACAGAAAACGATCATTTCTAAAAACTCTGGCCAAAGTGGAGATTTCTGAAAACGCCGGTTACGTGTTGTCGTGTCAACGGGTAGAAACAGGGTTTTAGGTTCTGAAACGTCACATTATGCGCCAGGAAATGCTTAACGTCATATGAGCGCCCTATGTTTACAGTTTGTTTGTTCCAGGAAGACGCTCGTGTTATTTGTTGTTGTTGATTCTGAGGATTCTGATTGGCTTGCATGGCTTTATCCTTCTCCCTACACTGCCGCCCATAGGTTTGGCATATATAGTTATAATGTCCCAACGGCGTATTTATGCGTTTTGATGTAAACGACAACTTTTTTGAAAACGATGTTGTGTGCACAATGTTATTTTTGAAAACGGAGGGGGGGAAATATTCATTTCTATAAATACCCTGCTACGTATAAACGTGGCCTGATTTGCAGTCTTCTTCTTTCAGTTCACGCTATTCCTGAAAAGCTTGCCCAACGTTTACTCGTGTCTGGCCTCTCTGTCGGTCAGTCTCCCTTTTCTCTTCTTCTGTTCCTCCGACATTGGGTTTCTCTGTCTCTTTTTAGTCGGCTGATCTATGATGAATTTAACAATCTCTTAGTTACTTGTGTTTATATCGAGCCGGTTCCGTGTTTGGGGGTCTGTGCCGTAAAGCAATTCGTTACTTCGCGAGACCCGAGACTCCCGCGAGAGTGGGCGGCGGGTCGCCGGCAGAAACATATTCCTTTTCTCCGCCAAGATGCGCAAGGGGGAGTCGAAACAACGAACAATCGAACAAAAATGTATAATAGAACCATTGCAATGACCCTGTTATATTAAGGTAAATCAAGCCAAAAAAGTTGCATAGTTCCCCTTTCACTCGTGTCCAGTGTTTCCCATACATAGACCATTGTGTGGCGCGGCGCAACAGAATCAACATCGAGCGCCACGAATTGATTCTGTATTTTTTAATATTTTTTTATATATATGTATTTATTTTTTTTAATAACGCGATTTTGAAATCTAAAAATCGTTCCGTCCATTCATCTCCGCATAGCACTCGTTCTCCCTGTCATTCTCGCACACACACACACACACACACACGGAGCGAGAGCGACGATGCTAACACATGAACCCACCGATGTCACCCGTCGCTTAGCAACCGGACACGCTGGGGTTGATAAGTTACCGGACTACTGTAACTGCTACGGAGTGATAATAACAAAGACGTGAATCAGGCAATAAATCCAATTTCCTTGACAGCGGTAAAGTTCGGTGTGCATTAAAGTACAGACGGAGTCGACCAATTGCGAACTACTGCCGCTGCTCCAAGTTAAACCCCAAACTAATCGGAATAAGTATTTATAGCGGACTACACCACCTATTCTATTCCGCATCGAATTCTATTCTGAACCGATTGAGGCGTATATATATGATACTTTTCTATTCCGATTGAGCTGTTCTTCCACATCTATGCGAATCAGATGTGTCCGCATGTAAACGCGGAGTTACATGCACACTCACTGACGGCTGATTCGCCCGCTCCTCCTGTCCACGCGCAATGCTTGAGGTCAATGGAAAAATATATTTAGCACAGAGAAGACGGTCTGCGACATTTGCAGTTTACCAAAGGTTAGTATGATATACTGTGGTCCAACACACCTGCCCACATTTTTTGTTAACTCAGAAAAGATAATATTAGCTTTATGAACTCAACGTTATTGATATTGAACATCCCGCACCCGTCATCATAGACAACGTCGTTGGTAACGCAGCGAACACTGCGATTAAGATGAAATGCGGTTATAGTTTAGATAGGCCTATACGGTGCCCATATCAAAAAGAATAGAAAACATTTATTACATTCTATTCTTAATATTATTTTATTCTGACTCTGAATGTTTGTTGCTTTAATCCAGATGAGTATTGAAAAGTTTTTTCTGTACCAAAAAAGGCCTTGTCCAGACGAGACGGAGCAGCTTGAGGAGGTAGTTAGCTTAATCTGAAATTAAGTTGAACAGTCAAATGGCTGTGGCTAGTAAATGTTTATTAAATATATAATCAATTTATTTCGAATGTTCCTAGGCATCAAACAGTGCTGAACAACCCAGTGCTTCTCAGGGGCCGGGCTGTTCAGGAGAGATACTGATTAATATAGGCCAGGAGGACAGCAGACAAAATGTTGCTGAAACAACAGGTGAGGTGGAAACAGATTAGTGTAGATTTTAACTTTAAAAAAATAAGAATAGGGAAAGGAATTTTTTATCCTTCCGTTCCTGGTAGAGAAAATGTGCTGATCTGTTCATTGTAGGTCATCCAACCCTACATTACTGGCCTGGAGACAGAACTGAAAAGGAGGTCCCAGGAGCTGGACATCCTAGGAGCCTTCCATGTCCTTAGACCTCAGTCGGCTGCCCTCCCTGACAATATGTGCATTGCATTCATTATTTTAGTTAGTTGCCTTGTTGTACCTAGTAGTATATTGTTACTATTTATTTTATTTTTCCTAAAAAAGTTAAATATTGGTTCAGGTAGGTCTTGAGTTTATTTGTACTTGAAATAAAGACCTCCAGCTTTGGTCGTCTGTTGCAATTCATTCCTTAAATGTCACAGAATCAAAAGTTCTGGTAAAAACTAAACTCGTGCGCTGACGCCGCGCCGAGTGTGCCCCCCCCCCCCCCCCCCCCCCCCCCCTTGGTCCTTGGTCTGTGGGAAACACTGGTGTCTGATCTCTTTTCTGGTCCATTCTTCTTTTGTTCCACCGACAGTCGCCTCTTTGGTCCCTTATCAGTCGATTGATCCATGATGAATGCAACAATTGCCTCGCAACTGGCTGTTTATATCTAGCTGGTGCCATGTTTGGGTGTGTGTCTGTGCCGTAAAGCATTTTCGAAACTACAAGCTGACTACATTTTCGAGGCGCGATTGGATACTTCCGCTGCGTCACATCCGGATCGTGTCGGTCCGAACAGAGCAAGTTGCATGTGCGCTTTTTCCTTGGAGAGGTGACATGGGGCAATGACACACCCACCAAACGACCCAGAAATGGTTGCAGAACCATCAGAATAACTCTCAACCAGCATAATTAATGTAATTTTGGCTAAAAAAGTTGCATAGTGGGTCTTTAATAGGCTCTAAGCATAAGTTCCTTGTAAAGTCTCTGTGGGACTGAAATGTTGAATGTGTTTCATTATTTATGCTGTTCTCATGCTCTTTTTTATTACTGCTATTTACTGCTATTTCAGGGCAGGATATATGCTCAGGTTCTAAAATACTTAATTACAAAACATGCCCTGTCTGGTGGCTGTTAGACGTCATTCTTGAAGTGCACTTTTATTTTATTATTGAAATAGTATAAACTATTAACATGTTTGATTTCATGGAAATGCAACTTTTTTGTTAAATGTTTGTGTGGCTGCACTTTGTAACTCAGGAGCTAATAAATGAGGCATAGAAAAAGAGTTTGTGTCATGTTGTGTAAAGGTTTTGGTTGTTTAATTATTCTATATCATAACATTATTGTAATTCAGCTATTCATGGTACACACTACATGCAGATGCAATACAGACCTCATTAGACTTTAATGTTTGCCCCCCCCCCTGCGCCTTGTCCTGAATGTTTATTTTGGTGACTTACCTTCTGAGTAGAGTAATAAGTAACTTATTACTCTACACAGAAGGTAATATTGTAAAGAAACGTATTACTTTCAAATGCAAGTAACTAGTAATATGAAATATATTACATTTTGGAAGTAACTTGCCCAACACTGGTCATAACATGAAGAAGGGTACCACTATCGGCCCCTAGACGCGGTATCATGCATAACTGTTCGTTCACAACAAAAGCTGTAGATGCAAATTCTCCGAATAGCTCAAAACGCAACGCTGTCCAAAAATATTTACAGCTCATATCGCTCTTGCGATTTTGCTTTTCATTTTAAAGGAGCCGCGCTTTTTGCCTACACGCTCGTAGTTGAGGCAAGTGCTGCTGCTGATGCCGAGTCACAAAAACACAAGATAGTCATGCGTTTGGTCAATATAAAGAATACTATACATGAAACGCTGAATAACTAATTATTGGAGCAATTGCCTGTATGCTAGATTATAGCTTAGTTGATCGCTATCGTGTGTGCGTGTGCGTGTGTGCGTGTAGTATTGTGTATTATGGAAAATATCCGCTCAAGGGGAGCATTTGTGCCAGGCAGACACACGGCAAACTGACAAATTAGAAATAGATTTGTGTGCGGTATCTCCATGCTTCTGAAATGCGCGCACATCTCCACCCAACGTTCGTCCGCTGGTTTCCATCAGCATTCCACTGTGCGATCAATTTTGCGTAATGCGGATTGCGTAGGCCCTCATACATTGCTGGATGCTTTATTCTTTCTATGTGTTTTTTAGTTAATG
The DNA here is from genome assembly GCF_031168955.1 of Gadus macrocephalus. NCBI lineage: Eukaryota > Metazoa > Chordata > Actinopteri > Gadiformes > Gadidae > Gadus > Gadus macrocephalus. The sequence continues at coordinate 18,855,170 of NC_082393.1, forward strand.
ATCGGGCTATAATAACACCACGTTAGCTATGTAATCGCGGACAAATGCGATGCCCTGCAGGCTACAACAGCCGCGATTATTCTCTCAAGCACCATGATGAAGAAACAAATGTGTGGTAGGAACTAGGAACTAAAGTTCCCGCGTATGTTTACTGGGACCCACGCCGGTGAGAGACATCTACATTCCGATTGGCTGGCGGTCATTTACAGCTGAAACGCTACTATCTCATTTTCATAGTTTAGCTGTTTTCAACTCTCATTTACAGCTTTACAGCTTTAAAGCTATCGCTCAAGCGTTTTATCGCTCCTATCGCTTTATCGCTCATGTCTAATAGAAAGTGAATGGGCGTTTATCGCTCAAAACGCTTTACAGCTTTTGGTGTGAACGCACAGGAACTACTTCCGGGGAACACGTAAGGTGTGATATAATAGTAAACAGAGGGACAAAGAGGTGACAGTAACTAGCAGCCTTTCCAGACACCTTGTTTTTGCTAGTAAAATCACGTCAACAGTAGCCGCATGTTTCCTTTTGTCCAAAAGCCTGACTATTGTTTGTGGTTAATATTTTTAGCGATGTTTGCTCGAGGGGGGTGTCTCTCTAGGCTCGCAAGGGACGGTTGCCGAAGGTCTGCATATGTAATATAGTTGAATGTTCTAACAGTCTGCATGTTTTAATTACTGTTACGTTATATGAGCTACTCATATCGACTTGGTACGTGTGGCCTGTGGTATATTATTATAGTATTCTCTTGAATGACCCACGGCGCACACAGGTGGTCAATTTTAGTTTAAAATCAACCACTAATCCGGACTAAGCACATTATACATAGTCAAACTGCACCTGCCCATATACTGACCAACATATATTGCAAAATCAAATGTTTATGTTAAAACAATCTGTCCATATAATCATGGAGGCAATGATTCCCAGACTAAAGGTTCCGGATGGTGTTCAGTATTATTTTAAATCAATAATCCGTGTCTTACTATTATGTCTTTAAGTTTCGAAGGTCAATTGCTATTAAGAATGATTGCTGAGTGGCTTGAGACAAATCATGTTGACACTTTTGAAAAAATCGACGGTGTAGTAAGCTGTAGTGAATGGTGAACGTATTTGTTTTTCAGAATGGGGAATTTCACATCCTCATCTGCTAGTTTGCCTGGCCCAGGATGTTCACAATACGTCCAGGTGAGATGTTTTTGACTGTTGTGGTATTTCCATTAGGGTATATTCTTAAGCTGTCCTAACAAACCACCTTGGTTCATGTTCATTAGCTGAAACTGTATTTTGGGATGAAGTTGTGAGAAATGCCTTTCTATACGTTTCCAAGATTTAAAATGGCTTTGCTTTTCAATCAATTTGATTTGAGTGTGCAATCTTAACAATATAAGGTCTGAACAAGGGCATACTAACTAGGACAATTCAGATTTGTTTTATACATTTATTTTAACCAGGTTTTTTTTGGTCATTTCAGGAGGTTGTGTCACATAACTGTATTGTGATATTTTCCAAGACGACCTGCCCATATTGTAGGATGGCCAAAAATGTGTTTAATGAAATCGGTGCAAATTACAAAGTGATTGAGCTGGATGAGCATGATGATGGCAGAAGAGTTCAAGAGGCCTTAGCTCAGATGACTGGGGCCAGAACGGTAAGAAGGCAGCCGTGCCTCCACTATTAATAATAAAGTTACATTATACTTAGCTCTTCTTAGCTATACTTATGGAAAACTAAGGTTGTACGTATATTGAAGTGCATGTCTATATGGCTCTAGGCAGGGCTTACAAACAGATCTATAGAAAACTATAATGTGTTATTAAAACCCTAATATCATTTCCTAATACAACCTCACACCGCACTGTCCATATTATTTCCATATGCTGGCAGAATATTGTCTTCTGCTGCTGTTCTTTAATGCAAATACATTGTAATGTACATTGTACATACTGAGAGAGAGAAATTTAATCTATCGTATACACATTGTTCTGTCCACTTAGGCTGCTATAACACTTTTCCCTTCGAGATTAATACAATGTTATCCATAAGGAGTGTCAATTGATATATGAAACATCGTGGCAATACTCATTTCAAACTCATTGAAACAAAAGTGGTTTAAAAAGAGTTGTCATTTCTTTAGGTTCCAAGGGTCTTCATCAATGGGAACTGCATTGGAGGTGGTTCGGATACCCAGCAGCTCCACCAGCAGGGGAAGCTACTGCCCCTCATCGAACAGTGTGCTCCCTGCTGTACGTCCTCTGAAGGCTTGGGCAGCGGCCATTTTGAAGCGACTAAATGACTAACCGTTCTTGCAGTTTTATCCGTAACTCTATTTATTGAATGTAATTTTGATTGTACTTTGAACATGGTACATTGCTTAAGTATTACCATGTTATTTGTTTATAGCAATATATTGAATACTTGATGTTACGTTACCATTTTATCCGTCTTATCTATGGTCGTACAGTCTTATTAAAGCTGCCATGTTTGAAATAATTACGTAACGTTTTAATTTATAGCATACTGATGCTGCATGTCATTACGCAGGATCATGTTTGCAATATTCCTACATATTTGACTGGAGCTAAAGTGGAGTAATAAATGCACCTATACAAAAATGTGCAATTAAAGGAGCTCTTGTTTACCCCTCTGGTTTATGATTGATGACTTGGAACAACATAACCTGCCTATATTATGCATTCATTACTGCACCATTGTATTAATTGTTTGACATGTATTCTGAAAATATACCATTCATATGGTGGGGACCTTACATTATGATTCAAATTTAATTACATTCGAAAACAAGAAAATAGTAATATTATTTTTCCAATGCCTGTTGTGCCAACACGATCTCCATTGATCAACGTAAAGCGATGCGCTAGGTCGCAAAACGCGCGCCACCTCACGGCTCGGTACTCGTCTACGTCACCGGGTCTCCTGAAGAGAATGAGCCGAGTGTAGCCTCGCTAGTCTAGCAGCACTATCATCACAGCTACTTTTTTTGTTTTGTCGGTGCGTGTGCCCGTTTGGTTAGATCACAAACAACCATGGCTGGAAGTGCAGGGGAATGGTGTCTGATGGAGAGTGACCCGGGAGTGTTCACAGAGCTGATCAAAGGCTTCGGTACGTGGTCGAGAGGTTGTTGTATCTAACGTGGTAACAAACAAGGCTAGCTGGGTTAGCGGTTAGCATACCAGGAGCTTGTCAGCTTGCAGACTTGTCATACTCACAAGCAAGGATGTTTTTGTGATGTCACGGGAGAAATTAATGAGTCCTGGTCCACGACAAGACTATCGGACGGGATTGCTAGAGCGCATTCTTTCCAGATTCCTCCACTTTCCACAATATGTAGTGTCGAATAACACAGTGTGTAAGCGAGCTAGCGTTACTCAGCGTCCACAGTGTACCAGACGGTGATGCAAGACTCGACGTTTGTGCATTGTATTAATGTAATTAATGTAAATCTGATGAAACGTATTCATATATACAAAATATTTACTACCATCGTGTGGTGTTTCTTATCAGGCTGTAAAGGTGCCCAGGTTGAGGAGATATGGAGCATGGAGCCAGAGAACTTCGACAACCTCAAGTAAGAACACAGCACGCAGCTTCATCCCACTGAATTGCTGACACAAATCGGTATCGACGGGGTATTGAGTTTGTCACTTGTTTTCCAGACCAGTTCACGGATTGATTTTCTTGTTCAAGTGGCAGCCAGGCGAGGAGCCTGCCGGCTCAATAGTACAAGATTCGAGGCTAGAAAATATCTTCTTTGCCAAACAGGTTTGTTGGAATATTCTCATATGTAAATTGTTTTTCCATTTTGTTGCTTGCTTATATTATTATCTATATATATTTGTTCCAATGATTAATCTGTTTCATTTCACTGAGTTGTGTTTTTTTTCCAGGTCATAAACAATGCCTGTGCCACCCAGGCCCTAGTCAGTGTGCTGCTCAACTGTTCCCACTCTGACATGTTGCTGGGGGAAACACTGACAGAGTTCAGAGAGTTCTCACAAAGTTTTGACGCTGCAGTATGTAGTTATTTTCATAGCAAATCTTGTTCTTCATTCTTCTTGAATTTGTTCTTGTGACTTTGAGTATCTGAGGGTGCACTCACACTAGGCCATCTGGCCGTGGCTGTTGGCCGTCGCAACTGTGGCCTGGCCACAGTTGTCTCTTGTACATACGTCATCACGTCGTAACATGTCATCACCAAGCGTCCGCTGCATGGACCATAATAAAGTCTGCCGCCAGTCATAGTTTTAACAACAATGGACAACAACACAGAGAACACAGTTCGCACTTCGCTGAGTCTGTTTGGAGCCGAAATTCCCAAATGGCTAACAGACTCTCGACTGTGAAAACGTCCACGGCCAGATGGCCTAGTGTGAGTGCACCCTTATTTGACATCCAATATGTTACTCATTAACCACGCTTCCTTTAGAAAATCTGAATCATTGCAACTTTACGATTGTTGCAAGCACTCTGTTCATGCTGTGACTGGTCTATGCAGCAGTGCGATACTTCTTCTGACTTGTTGTGTTTTTTAGATGAAAGGCCTGGCTCTAAGCAACTCTGAAGTTATCAGACAAGTTCACAATGGCTTTGCCAGGTAAGCTTCAGCAAGCAGCTTGTTATGAAAGCATTACACAGTGTTGTCATTATGCAGGAAACTTTCCCGTTGTAAATTAAACTACGATATTTCTTTCGATCAATCATTTGCTCTATAAAATGTCAGATATTGAGCGATGGCCATCAGAAGCCAAATTAATGTTTGTGAAATAAGCTTGCTGTTTCTTACAATGTGCAGCATGATTCATGTTGTTTTTTGTGATCATCAGACAGCAAATGTTTGAATTTGATGCAAAGTCTTCAGCGAAGGATGAGGATGCCTTTCACTTTGTCAGCTACGTCCCTGTCAATGGTAGACTGTATGAGCTGGATGGACTCCGGGAGGGACCAATTGACTTGGGTAGGGGAAATATGTTGCCTGATACAATTACCGGAACCGTGATGCCACATGATGATGCCACATTATCTTTGGGCCATGGCCAGATGTTGACTTTTAATCGATTTTTTTTATGAAGCTATTGATGCTTTTTCTTTTTAGGTGTTTGCAACCAGGATGACTGGATCAATGCAGTTCGCCCAGTGATCGAGAAGAGAATACAGAAGTGAGTGTTCTTCTTTGTCTAGTTTAGCAACTAAATGCTTTTCTGTTATATTAAAGAGATACTTCACCGGTGGGAATATGAAGGTTTTATGAATTAAATAATTCAATGTATTATAAATGTGAAAAAAAATTGAAATCGGATCATCCTAGCCTGAAAAAAGGCAGAAAGAGTGTTTTCATGGTCTCTGGCTCAAAGTAAGAAAACCTCCAACTACCACAGTGCATTGCGCTCGCTGCCCCGCCCACCTGTCGGTCTCCCGTCCCCCTCATTCCCCCTCAGTACGTGAGCTCCCGCCCCCTCTCATTCCTTATTGGAGGAAAAATTTGCCACCAAATGTGTGTTGTAGTCCTCGGCCCTTCTAGCGGGACAAGAGGTTTCTCCCGAAATGACGTCAAGTCATTTCGGGAGAAAATTAGATGAGAAAAAATGGGCAAAGGGGAGACTGGTTTAGACTGATATTTATTTATATTACAATAGCGATTTTATAATGATAGAACGCCGGTTCTAAATGGGTGAAGTATCCCTTTAAATGTTACTGTATCCAAAAATACAATGTTGTTTCCTTTTGTCATTTTTGTTTCTGTTTGAAAGTAGGCAAGCCTCTTTGTTTGATTACTGTAAGTGCCTAATATGTGGTCCCTGTTTAACCCTGTCGTCCCCACCAAAAGGTACAGTGAAGGGGAGATCCGCTTCAACCTGATGGCCATCGTTTCAGACAGGAAGATGGTGTATGAGCGGAAGATAGCAGAGCTTCAGACCCAGCTTACAGAGGCAAGTGGGGTCAAGCTGCCCACTCAGTGCTGCCTTCTGAACTGTCTATACATATAATTATATCCCTACTACTAGCCCAAACTACGGATGCAATGTACGCTATACTATCTCGTCGCGTAAAATCTGTAAATTCTGTCCAAAAAATAAAATAATAATGGACATAATGTAAATAATTTGGGGATTTACAGTTGCATGACTTGTTCTACATGTACTTGAAGCCTCTGTTTTCATCTTCTTGCGTCTTGTCTCCCATCACAGGACGAACCAATGGACACGGACCAGAGTAGCACTTTTCTGAGCTCCATCCAGTCAGAGATTGCCAAATACCAGTTGCTTATTGAGGAGGAGAATCAGAAACTCAAAAGATATAAGGTTGGTTATTAGGGGAGGGAATTGGCAAAAATGTGACGATTCAATGGTATTGCGATATTTGGGCCACAATTCAACATTATTGCTATACAGCAATTATTGCGATTAGATTCTGCGATGTATTGTGAAATGATTTATGACCCCCATATTATTCAAAGGGATTACAAAAAATGAGGAAAATAAGACTGGTCAATTCTGTGAACATTATCTTCTACACATTAACTTAAGTGCAAAAACTTGAACATTCAGGACCCAGGACCTTAGTAATTATTCGATGAATAGGAGACTTCTTACATGAATGCTGAGCTCCCAGCACATAACTTAAAACAATTTAAATACAAAGAGTAACAACGCAGATATAACAGAGTAATATAATCATGAGAATAATTATATAAATAAGTTACTAATAGCTTGAATCAAATTGAGAAATATAAATAAAAAAATGTACTGCTCCAGTCCTGTTGACGGCAACGTCATCGACAAAATTGTAACATTCATTTTGGAATATTGGCATATTTGTTCAGAAAAAGGAGTTGGACAACATGCTTAAATAAAAAATATATATTGCCATACTTTGCGCTGCTGTATCTAATGTATATAAAGGGTTTGACAACAGAGCATACCATTTCAGCCCATAAGCTATTGACTGAAACAATTTGTGCAATAGAATACCTCATCCAGTGCATCAAGTGCCATCGTTGAACAGTTGCAGGAATGTTCTTTTCTCAGCTTTTCTGATTAGATTTAACTTCAACATAGAATATGCAATAAATTCAAATTGACAATGTTATAAAGGGTCTATTGTGTCTGTGAAGATGACACCAAGCAATGTTGGGTGACTGATTGGCTAACATTGCAAGTGGATCACACTTTAGGTGTGAGACACTTGAGCTTTCACACAGTAAACATGTAATTAATAGAATAGGTTCTAAAGAATATGAGTTCGGTTTTGTGTAATTTTTGGCACAAAAATGCATATGGTATAATGGGTGGGCTTTCTTACTTGCAAGCAAGTTAAAATGCTGAATAAGAAACTAATGGCTTATCTCTTTCTCCGGCAATTAACAGGTTGAGAATATTCGACGAAAGCATAACTACCTACCTTTCATTATGGAGCTACTAAAAACACTAGCAGAACATCAACAGTTGATACCCCTAGTGGAGAAGGTAACTAATACAATTATTTTTGTTTGTATTGTCGTGTCTAAATGAAGTTGTAAGCTGTTTAACAAAAGGGATGTATGTGCATTGTGGTATTTGTTTCAAATAAGGCATTGACAGATGGTCACCAGACTACAAAATCGGGTTTACTTCAATGATGACCCCATAATAAACAAAAAAATAGGATATTGTCTGAACAGTATTAAAGCTGTCCACTAGATGGCAGAAAAGGCCTTTATTACAGAAGTGTATTACCAGGGGAGACCACATTTGTATCTTATGACCTCAATGATGGCCACTGCCTGGCATCATAACCTTATGCGCTGCACTTGTTTTCGACCCTGATATTATGCTGTTTCATACATAAAACAACATCCTCTGATGTTTCTGTGTCTTGTCTCCACGAAGGCCAAAGAGAAGCAGAGTGCCAAGAAAGCACAGGAAGCCAAGTGAGATCAGGCTGCAGCATTGATGCTGCCCCAAAAAACACACGCACACCCATCCACCATCATCCTGTCTACACTTGCATGCCTAAACGCAGGCATATTCAACAAATGCACGGACAAACACAATCCTGGTCAATAGTCCATCAAAACTCTCATTTCCTACCAGACACATCAGTTGCCGTGGTAGACTGAAAAGATTGAACTGTGTGTACATATTACGAAAGGAAACACCTTCCACTTGACCATATGTCTGTCAGCTGCAATGCATGATTGAAGGAAAGCTGTGTTCAAATGTTGTCTTATTTTCATAATAAAATGTCTAGATGTTTGGTTTTTTTCTTTTCTTTTTTCCTTTAGCTATTTTTTACAACTGTAGCTAGTTTTGTATGCATTCCTTATTCGCTGTGTTCACCAGTTTTGTGTTGGTTACATTTAACTAAAATAAAGAATGAGGCCAGTGTGGCACTTCACCATGCACAGCTCATGCAGTAGTCAACGGACGGACCACATTTGAGTCCTGAAAGACATTGTTTATTTCAATCTTCTCAGTGGCAAGATGATATTGAAGCCCCCTTAGGATAGGTACTTGTAGAAAAGATGCAAACGGTGGATACCTAGACCCCACACATGGACATCATGTAATGGTGTTTTCTTTCAGTTAATGGAAATTGCTTTCTTTCATGTAAAGACAGACCAGTGATTCCGTGCATGGTCTCCCTTTGTACCATTGGATTAAATGCGGACAGCAAAAAAAAGCTCTGACTGCTGGATATAATTGAAAAGCTCGGAAAATAACTCATGCTGAAGACTGTGAAGATTGCTATCTCTCTATGGCTTTAAATAACTCTAGGGGAACCTGCTAGTCTTGTGTATTTACTGCATATTGCACATCTTAGTGTACCGTAGTCTAGATGTGTAGTCCACAAACTAAAACAGTGGCTGGTTCTATTTTTGTCTCGTGTTTACATACGCACCTCTCGTACTGCCTTTACTCAAATTTGCGGCGATGTTGCTAAGTTAAAGTTTCCCATGGCAACCAGCGACACTTAAGTGGTGAAATTAGAACAGGCCGTACGTAGCAGAGAGAAACGTGTTTATATAGTTGCAGGCCTACTTTTATTAGTTCTGTAAAATATTACTGAACAACTCAAATCACCTGTCAAATCACCTTTGTAATATTATGCCAGGTTCTTTTGATGGACCTTAAAGGCACCCAGTGCAACTTTCGAGGCTTAAAAATAAACATTCAATTTCTAGTCTTTTTTACACGTAGTAAGTTTCAATAACTCCATACCATTACATACCGACATTCAAGCAGCAAAGATGAGACGTCGTTGTGTGGTGAGAACTGATAGAAAATCGATAACGACAACAATGCCGCCATTTTCTTTATTTTTTGTAACCTACAATAAATAAAGCAGGCTTCCAGTCAATGGAAAAATGGCTTCTCCCCACCAGCGATTGTTGTTTACGATTTTCTATCAGTTCTCACCACACAACGACGTCTCATCTTTGCTCCTTGAATGTCGATATGTAATGGTATGGAGTTATTGAAACTTACTACGTGTAAAAAAGACTAGAAATTGAATGTTTATTTTTCATTGAATGTTTACATAAAGTTGCACTGGGTGCCTTTAAAAGCAGTAGCGAGGTGGCCATGGTTGACAACTGCGGGGGTGTAGTTGGGTGGAGAGCCTGCCTCTGTGTGTACTGCACCACAAGGGGGCGATATTGCACTCGTGTAATGTCCCACAGACAAGGCGTCAGGTTTATTTGGGAGATAGATGATGGTGCCCTGGCCTGCTCACCCCCTCTACGATGAGCTCAGAGCGACCGAGGGGTGTCTAGCGAGGGGTGTCACTCACCATAACACTGCTCTCCTTCGGGCCGCTGCAGCCCTGCTTCCGCTTCCTCTCACCTCCTGTCTGCACCAACTGTACGTATACTATAGGGTTCAGAGCCACAGCAAAAAGACAGTGTTCGACTGTTACTAATGTTTGGTCAAGAAGTGTGTGTGTGTAAGCACGGCAGATTTAGATTTGAGATTGTGTAGTGTGCCTGATGTTTCCTATCCTGTTACAACTTGTTCCTGTGAAAATAAGCAACTGGAAAAAAAAAAGGCCCCTCTCTTGCTCGCCATCGCGAAGTGTTGCATTTGACTCTGATAAACCAAGATGGATTTCCCCAAACCAATCAAATATGAGCTAGGAGTGGTCTAAAATCTGAACTGTCTCATACAGAGGCATGGGTGCAGTGTACCACCACAGATAATCTTCAAGCATTTCTCACGAATAACAATCAAAATGATTGCTATTAAATCATACATTTAGCATTTTTAAAGGTTTGAAAGTAAATAAGTCATCAATTGATTTGTAAAAAACTATTGATTTGAGCAGAAATTCCTGTTTAACCGCAGAGGAAATAAAATAATATCTTTCATGGAGCAACCCGGCTGCCCCCTGGCACAATGTCACATCTATTAAAACTTTTAGTAATATTGTATAAAATAGGCATATGGGGTCACAGACACCCATGTAAGTGACAACTGGCAATTAAAATAATAAGTTAGTTGACTTTTGTCAATAGTTAAAAATGTGAAACCTTGACATTGCCAGAAGCGAAAGGCAAAAGTAACAACGTTCAAATATGAATGGACAGTGTCTCTACGCAAACATTCATCATTCAGAAACCTACAATACATGCAAAAAGCTTCAAACAAAAGTTTGAGCATCATTGCAATTGTGTCCTCCACAATGTAGGCAAGAAACATCTTCACATTGCTGTCTTTACCATTTTCATGCCGATGACGTATTGACGCTAGCACAACAGCAACATAACCCGTGACTTCTTTCACTGGTGACAAAAACATCCCAGCATGCAATGTAGCTTCTTAGTAATTTTTTTATCATCCGCTGGTTCGTGTGTTGCTCCTAACTTGGATTTGCATCAGAGTCTGTTATGCCAGTGTCTGGAATTGAACATCAAACTCCCCAACATCAGGTCCCAGTGGTAGCGGCGGAAAGCTGGGGCTCCCAGCAGGCAGCCAGCTAGTTCCTCTTGCCCTCTGTCTTGACGTCCAGCAGCAGGTCTCGGTACAGGTCAGAGAGGAGGAAGCGGGGGTAGGAGTTATTTTCCATCAGGCTGTACACCTTCCTCTGAGCAGCCACAAAAGTGCTGCCGCTGGGTTCTGCCAGGCTCTGCAGAATGCCATTCTTGGTGGCGTAGTCCAGGTTGATCTGCAAACCGAGGAAGATAGGGAGATTAACCAGACCTTTTTTTTCTCAAACTCTTGTTAATATATTGTCAAATTGTGTCAGGGTCACCTCACTCAAGGTCACCCACTCAAACATTGTCATCAAATACTGTCCTTTCTGCCTCATATTTGGGTCATATTGAATGGGTTAATACCTCTTTGGGTGCATTACTTTTGACAAACTCCTCAGCAATGTGTTTTGCCTTGAATGCCATTTCCCATTTTGATTTGCTTGTCTTGAAATCCTCGCAGGCCGTCCAAAACTCTATGTTCTCTTCACAGAACTCGGACTTCAGGAAAACACAATAGACGGCTTTACCATCTGCAGAAGGGGAGAGAGAGGGCATTTTAAAACCGAACTGCCAAGTCATAAATGGCATGCAAAGGTAATATGAGTGCAGGTCGCTATTTTCTTGTTTCTACATTTTCTTTAGTCTCTGTTCATGATCATCAATGTTTCCTAAAAATAGCCCTCGGAAGAAAGTGTGACCTTTGAAACCATTTCATCCAATCATGCGCCTACAATAATACTCACATTTATGAGCGAGTAGCTTGTCAAGTGACCGGGCCCATTGATGCACGTCATCCACAGTTGGCCTGAGGGAGAACAGACATACGTCATGAGCTTCCTCATGCCTATCTTCCTCAAGTCTTTCAAGTCAAATTGAAGCTAAAATTAGACTGAAAGATATTTTGAATAGCTATTATATGACACTAATCACTAATCAGCATGTCAAGGGAAAAAACTATAGATAGAATATAGGTGTTTGTTGTTTAAAATCACAAAATGCAATGATAATTTTTTGTTCAGGTTTCAGACTGCACAACATACTTTCTTCATTTGTCATGAGTAAAGTCTGTAAAGAGTAATGCAGGTGGAGACTCGTGGTGATTGGGCAATAGAGAGACGCTCCTTGGCTTTACCTGTGAGATTTGCTTTTCATCACTCCTTTGGCTTTGGACTGGTTAGGACTCATCTTGAAAAAGATTCCCTTGGGGATTTTCCATTGTTTTCTGAAGAACAAAAAAAGCATCAGCATTATTAATATGTTTATTATTATTGTAAGTTTGTAAAACAATTTCAAATAATATAACTTTTCCACATTGCCAATGCAGTTTATACAAAGATAAAGTAACCACTCACTTTTTCTCCATAGTCTCTAACAGTATGTTGAAACTTTTGGCTTGCCAATCCATGTGTATCATTGCTCCTTGGTGATACACGGTCTTGATTTTTCGTTCTTTTGCTAACGTTGCTATTCTCTCTTTCTCACTCATGACCTGTCAGCCTGCTTTATAGCTTCCCATTAAGTACAATCCGGACAGTAGGGCAGGCAAAGGGGGGGAGGGCCTAGAGTGACAGTCGTAGGCGCTGATTGGCTAACGCTGTGTAAATATTGACTCGCCCCGGGTATGCCTCAAAGAGCCCCGGGCCCTGATAGGCTGACAACGGATAAACATTCCCTCCCTGTCTGAGTATCATTGAGTTGCTCGCTTCCATTTTTAAAACTAAGGTCAAGGAAAACTGACGTCGCCATTCAGTATCCTCCTTCATCCCGAGGGAGGGGGAAACAGCTACTCCAGAGGCACGTGGGACATTTTCATTTTCATTTTTTTGCTTTTTTGTCTTCTGATATGTGGTCCATTTAGTTACCGCCTGTCCATTTGTACTAAATGTTCAAATTCAAATAAACACATGTGTTCTTACTTACTAAAAACAACTCACTGTACTGTAAACTGAAATGTATCAAGTGGCTGTTTGCTCTTATAAAGGTAATAACCATTTTTGCTAATTACGTTTTAATCCAATACAACTGGTATGGAATCTAAAACAGAGCATAAACTCCTGAATATGTTAGTGTTCTGACCTGAAATTATACTCTTAATGTTCCCTTTTTCTGACTCAACACTTTTGTCTTAACCCGTCATTGAATTATTCAAGCTTAGTAAAGAGTTGATTTTGTAATAAAGAAGTTTTAGGATATGACTATGTCATGATGCAACAACTTCCGTTTATTATTACAATTTCTTCATCTTATCCTGACACACACTTTCTTGCTTGTGCTCACCTGGAGCAAACCTGTAGGGCTGGCTGGCCATTATATAATGCGAAAAGCATCCTAAAACATTGTTCCCAAACAATTTTACAACATTGTTCCAAAAATAGTTATCCAACATACAAAAACATATAACGTGGCGTACTTATTTTTCCCAAAACTTACTATGTTTTGTTTCCTGTAAGTGGACATTGGTTTCTGAGCCTTAAGTAGTAAATATGTCTCCCCACAGCCCCCTTTCCCACCATGGAATATGCTGGATCTGGCTCATTGCTGCAGGTCAACAAGAATCGAACACACTGTACAGTTCTACTCTCATTCCTGAAAACTAAACAGTATCAGGTGAAGGGTGTATCATCGGCCCTCTTCCCGGCTAGTTATCACATGGTGTTCTATCGTACATTACCGAACAGTCCAGCTCGAATGCGTCAGACACTATCTGGGCTTGTGCGTTTTGATCCCGTGCTCAGGCAAGGGCCATGCAGTAAATACGTAAGAGAAAACCCCTGGTGTTTGAGTAAAGTGTTTATTATGATGTGAAACCCACGGCTTGTAAGCATCTGTCTATTTGGAAGCGGACGAGAAGCTGAGCCAAGTTTCCACTGAGGCAGCTGGCGGTCCATCCACGAAGGCCTTACGTAGAGACTGGTGATTCCCAGCACTGCTAGAAGAGTTTGTCTCTTTTTCTATGAGCATCAACCATCACACACAAAAACACACACACAAAAACACACACACACACACACACACACACACACACACACACCCACACACACACACACACACACACACACACACACACACACACACACACACACACACGTTACAGGCACAGAGCGAGTAATAATAATAATAATAATACATTTAATTTAGAGGCGCCTTTCAAGACACCCAAGGTCACCTTACAGAGCATATAGTCATCATACATTTTTTAAAAAACAAGACATTGTGAAAAAATAAAAAAAAAATAAACATAAGCAATAAGAAATAAATAAAACAAAAACAAGGCAAAAAAAATAAAATCAAAACAGTGATCAGTTAGACGTTGTGTGCGAGTTTGAACAGGTGAGTTTTGAGTTGTGACTTGAAGGTTGTAATGGTGTCTGACTGTTTTATGTGTGGGGGGAGGGAGTTCCAGAGCCTGGGTGCTGAACAGCTGAATGACCGGGCACCCATTGTAGTGAGTCGTGATGTGGGGATACATAGTAGTCCAGCAGAGGTTGAGCGGAGGGAGCGGGAGGGAGGGTATTCTTGGAGGAGGTCGCAGAGATAACTGGGGGCTAGGTTGTGGAGAGCTTTGTAGGTGAGGAGTAGGGTTTTGTATTGGATACGGTAGTGTACTGGGAGCCAGTGAAGTTGAATGAGGACAGGGGTGATGTGGTCAGATGATTTGGTGCGGGTGATGATCCGGGCGGCTGAGTTCTGAATGATCTGCAGTCTGTTGATGAGTTTGGTGGGGAGTCCGGTGAGGAGGGCGTTGCAGTAGTCTATGCGTGATGTGACAAATGAGTGAACTAGGATTTCAGTGCTGGATTGGGTCAGTGATGGGCGGAGTCTGGCGATGTTGCGGAGGTGGAAGAATGCAGTCCGGGTGATGTTGTGAATATGGGGTGCGAATGAGAGGGTGTTGTCCAGGATGACGCCGAGGCTCTTGACTTTGGAGGAGAAGGGTACTGGGAATCCATCGATAATTATGAGTGGAGCTGGGGTGTGTTGTGATTTAGTGAGGGTGGATTTGGATCCGATGAGCAGGGCCTCGGTCTTGTTTCCATTGAGTTTCAGGAAGTTCCTGCTCAACCAGCTCCGGATCTCTTCCAGGCACGTGATGAGGGAGGTGGGGGGGATGGCAGCGGTGGGTTTGGTGGAGATGTAGACCTGTGTGTCGTCAGCGTAGCAGTGAAAATGGACCCCATGGTGACGGAGGAGTGTGCCCAGCGGGAGGAGGTAAGTGGTGAAGAGGAGTGGACCCAAGACTGACCCCTGGGGGACACCCAGTGAGACACCTGAACACCCAGACTTGTGGTTGCTTAGTTGAACAAATTGTTGACGGCCGGTGAGGTAGGATGTAAACCAGGAGAGTGCAGCACCAGTGATCCCAATACCAGCTAGGCGGTCAAGGAGCAGAGGGTGGGAGATGGTGTCGAATGCTGCGCTGAGATCGAGGAGGATGAGAATGGTGAGTAATCCAGAGTCGGCTGCAAGGAGGAGGTCGTTGGTGATTTTGACTAGGGCTGTTTCAGTGCTGTGTTTTGGACGGAAGCCAGATTGGAACGGTTCATGGAGATTGTTAATGTCGAGGTGGGACTCTAGTTGTGCGGCAACCACCCTTTCAAGTGTTTTGGAGATGAAAGGGAGATTGGAGATGGGATGAAAGGCATGCTCAAGCGATCTCTGGTTGGTAGTTATCAATAATGTCTTTAACATGAAGCATGAAGTATGGAGGAAGAAGGAAGAGAACAAAACCACTATGAAAACATTATTTTGATAGATTGATATGCATATAAAAAAACAATGAATATTGTTTACTATATTGTAATGACATAGATACACCATATGAGGTGCATATTAACTTAAGTTAGCATTATTTCATTCTGATTTAAATTGCTGTGGTATTCTAACAAGCCAGTACCACACACTGTGTAGCAGTGGAGCATGATCTACCATAAGCTCACTCAACCACCTAAAGTCTATAGAACATCTGTATTGCATTTAGAGCAATCTAAATCATTGTGTGTCCGCTCAAGCACCCACATATCTGCATGGTTGTAGCAATAGAACACAGTGCTTTGGTCTTAAATCCACTTGCATCACAAATTAACAATTCACGTTTTGTGCAGTGAAATGTTATTTTGCAGTTCGAGTAGATAGGTAAATCAAAGGACTCAGGCAACATAAGCTAATGCCCATTGACATGTTGTAGTTAAACAATCTAGGCTAGCCTATCAAAGTTTATCCCTTACATAAGTCCTATATCGTTTATCCTTTATAATATCCACAACCACACAAACACACTTAATTTTTGTATTTATACATTCATTATTATTTATTCAATTTTAGTTTATTGTATTCTATTATTATTAACAGGTACAATGCACAATAAATATAGTGCGCCAGAGACAGCAGCAACTTTACATCTGTAGTAACAGAGTTAAGTTATTACATATATGAATCTATTTTTCACTGTCGTTATTTATCATCCTTCTTACTCTCTCCAACAGGGATACAGGTCTCTCTCTCTCTCTCTCTCTCTCTCTCTCTCTCTCTCTCTCTCTCTCTCTCTCTCTCTCTCTCTCTCTCTCTCTCTCTCTCCCCCATATTAAGTTACTTTAATATAAAGTAATTTCCCTTAAAGACAAAACAAATTGAGGGCCCAGACGTTACCGTGGGGGACATTGTAAAGAGCTGGGGTTCCCTGTGCCCTGCAGTGGAGTAGCTTGCTTCAGTATTTATAACCAGCAATGCTTTGAATGAAGGCACAACTGGCGCCTGGGGCCTCTATTTAGGATCACGTTGAGGAGCAAATTAGCATGCCCATGTACAACCATGCTCATTTGTTTGTTTGAGGAACAACTAGAATTGCACTGTAGGGGGAGTGAAAGTACAAAAACAAATAAACCAAAAAACATTTAGAGCCTTATCGCAAAAATTCACTTGGCTGCCATTGAAGAAGGAGCAACACGCGAGCAGTTTGAAGACGCTTTTGTTTGGGAAGTTGTTTTACTGACCTTAAAAGGGATTTCTTTGCATGGGTAAATTTAGTTTGAGCAAGCCAACATCTGCTCCTGTTATTTTGATAGCCCGAATAATACTTTCAACCTCTCCTCTCCTCTATGACACCATAAGGTGTCTGTAGAAAACACAGACGTAAACATTTCCCTTTTTTTGGTTTCAGTTCCTCTGATTTGTCGAAACATTGTTTGTGTCATGGGTCTAGCTATAGTGTGGTCCCAGTCGGTCTCTGTCACCTGTCAGAGGGAACATTCTGTTTTGGTTCATTGTTTTCTTTGTTCTCTAAGCTTCTTTACTGTGGATCAACGTTTCCAAGTCTAACCCTTTGTGACCCTGAAAGATGCACCCACATAAATGTGTATGAATCCAGCAATGACAGGGTATGAATTATGGTAGCAAGCAAGATATTCCCAAATTAAGATATTTAAGCATAAGTCAAAGATTATATAAGTGCATGTGCAAGCAGCAAAACAATCCAATGAAATCATCCACTTGGTATTTTTGCTCATAGTACAGATGAATATGGTTTACAGAAAAAATAAAAAACTACACAATTAGAAGAAAAGCTATGCCTATTTCAGGTAATTGTAAGTTATCAGTTCAAGGTTTCTTTTACCAGGGTATGTATGCAGGCGTCAAGTTAATAAGCCTCTCAAAGACACAATGATTTAATAAAATAAAATACACTTTCTGTTACGATCAACTCAGGAAAACTCCAAACGCTGACACAGATTCAAGAGTTTGAGTGAATAAGGAACAGCTTATTGTCAGAATTCTAGCGAATGAAGATGGATGACAGGAAATTCTGACCGAGGCAGAGGCAGAGGGGTAATGGGAGGCGAGGAACTGGTGCAATTTGGAGGACCAGAGAGGTTTGCCGCAGAAAATAGCTGGGAAGCCAGTGACAGAATGCTGAGCGGCAGGCAGAGAGATGAAAAGGCAGGCAGGCAGATGGGCAAGTAAAAATCCTGTGGCACAGGGAGACCAAGTGAGCAGAAATACACACTCAAAAGATCGAATTCAAAATGAAGGTAGACGGAAACGTACGCTAACTGCAATGGTTAAAATAACTATCAAGCTATGAGGGAGCGCAGAACTGGTACGAACAGCAAACCAACAAATGCATTTTCTATTTGATTGTCATTGACCTTTCAGTGTTAGCTGTACATATGTACTATGTCTTATAAATAAAGTGGCAGTTTCAAGAACATTGTAGATTCCTGTAGCTTCAATGTCTGGACAAAACGGCAGCAAAGTGGCAGGAATAGGAAAGAGACCACTTTGTCCGGTCCAAACAAAAGTCACAAGAGTGAGCATCAGGAGCAAAAGAGGCATAACAATACATACGACCTACAGGAACATTGGAGGCTTTGAAAAGACCAATTACAGGAAGAACCTGAACCTTTTGGTTGCAGTTTTCAATGCGTTCTATGCTCTCGACCCAGCGCAAAACTTTATTTGATGCAAGCCTTACACTGCATGGTATTTGAAATGACATAATTAATTGTGAGCTGCTGTGCAACTATGAAGCAAGTATGAAGGAGTTTTTTGGGCGTAATTGAACCACACTTAAAAGTTACAATTTGTTCAACTTTAGGTGTGGGTCAGCAACGCCGTCAACGAAGATCTTTCAAAAAGTCCAACCATGACTACATCGGATTTTGACAGTGGATTTTGACAGGGTTAATTGTTTATGCAAAAATAAAAAAGTAGAAAATAATAAATTGCTCAGGAAGCCACAGGTGCTCCGAGCATTTCCCTCAACGTGCTCTGCCAAGGCATTTGAAGCGTCTGATCCTGCTGCGACTCTGTTGGACAAGTTGTTCTTAAGTTAACTGTATACAATTGAGCGCTTAGTGCATCGAGCTTTCGGGCCATGGGATTGGAAAATCGAGCTTCACTGAGTACTGGTGGACCATACAGACTAAATGTTGAAAAGTACTTTCATCTACAAAATGATCAACTCCGAAGAAGCAGCATTAGAGAGGTTGTTGACGCAAGACATCAGGTCGAACAGGTCTGGTTGGGTCGGGTTGGACCGGGTCGGGTTTGGTCTGATCGGATCGGGTCGGGCCGGATCAGGCCAGGTCTCGTCGGGTCTGGTCTTGTTGGCTGTTAGTGTTGAAGCTCTATCAAAACAATCATCTATTTATTTCAATAAATTAATCACATCCTATTCCTATTGGGTTGTTATATTTTACAAGCATATCATCTACAGCAAACTTGCACTCAAAACAGTGACTTCTCAAAATAAATAAATCATCTGTTAACTCATAAATTAATCTAATGTTACATTCAAACAACATGCTTTTTAAGCAGATAAGAAACCACATATGGAGGTTATACTTCAAACATATGCTATGTAAAACATCTAGATTCTAGAGTCATTTTAATCACATCATTTCACTTCGGCCGCAACTCATCTCTAACTTTTTCCAAGGTAAAAAACAACTACTCCTAAGTGGCCGGGAAGACACCCTCTACGTCACAACAAAAACAGCATTGCTCACGTGGTTGGTCTGTTTCTGCTGTGCGAGCGCAAAATATCAAAGTCTCCACAGAAAAGCTCACACAGCAATGGTGGATGCGGTCCCTAAAGGGTAATACTTAAATTGATACACACACACACACACACACACACACACACACACACACACACACACACACACACACACACACACACACACACACACACACACACACAGACACACACACACACTTGCTCACAAAGTGTGACCATTACATCTTACATCCTCTATCTTTATCTGCACAGGAAACACCTCTGTAGTGGCTTGTGCAAGCACTGTTTGTGTGTGTGCGTGTGTTTGTGGCGGTCACAGCTGCATGAAGGAGCTGCGGTGCCTTGCCTTGGTAATTCATTCATCAGTCAGACCAAGTTCAAATACACAGA